>NW_020954608.1:40309750-40693902 GCF_900497805.2 Vombatus ursinus
AAAGAAAGAAAGAAAGAAAGAAAGAAAGAAAGAAAGAAAGAAAGAAAAGAAAAGAAAAGAAAAACCATTTGTACTTCCGCTTGCCTGACCTGCTTTCCTGGAAACTACAGCTTTGTATACATAAAGTAGATAAGAAAACTGTAAGGCTATAAAGCAGTTGTATAAACTAAAGCTTTTATACTGAGCATAATCCTAGAAAATGTGTACAATGTGGCTGTAAAAAGAATATCTCCTAAGGAAATATCAATCTTTGTATTAGATATTCCACATTCTGTAAACACATATGCAAATCTAAAGACACTTTTCCTGGCTTTACCAAATGTTTAATAGCTGCTTTGTTTTCTTTTACAGTTCTATATCCCAGAGATAATGACCATCTATAAACCAGAAGGGAGGCTCTAATTGCCTGGGGTCTGTAGAGTATATAAAGAAGACTTTGCCAGACCCAAGCTCAAGGCTATTGTGTAATAATAGAGGCCTAGAATTCTCAGATCGCCAAACCTGAGCCCAGAGACCTTGTCCCAAGCAATCACTGCCTCAGTGTCTCAGAGGCATAAATCTGAAATGGTGGATAGTGGTTACACACATCAGAGGCAAGGCCTCTTCTATTTAAAAGCAGATGGACTGGGCCTACTGGGCCACAAAAAAATGCTGGTTCTTCGGTTGGTGTGTATGTGACCAGAGACTCTACAGCTGCAGAGGAACATGTGCCTAATCTGAAAGCACTTGAGGTACTTATTTAGATTTCCTGTAGTCCCTGATCACCTAAGATTCAATTATACCATAGCCTTCTACAAAAGCCTTGCTTGCATCCGTGAGCTGTGCATTGGGCTGTGCTTTCTTTTCAGCGATGTACACGCAGGTTTACAACATGAACATTTCACTTAGAAAGCATTTACTATTGAGTGCTGGAGCAACAGGCAGGGGAGAAGGATTAACTCTCCAGCCTCTGAAAATCAGCCCTTCAAATCCAGCACAGTACATATTTAGACAAGAAAAATCCTCATAGATTTGTCCAGATAGAAATGTTTAAAGTTTCAAATCGTGGTGACTAAGAATTTAAGTAATCTAGTAACTCGGTCACCCAAAGTCTTTAATTTATTCCACTTGCAAAGTGAATAATTCAGAATTACCTGATTAATGGCTCCCAGCATCTCTGCCTTGCTAGCAACTCTCATTGTGCACTGGTTAAGGAACTTTAAACTCTTCTCCAGCTTCTTAATGATTTCTTGGGCTTGGTTATCATCTTCACAGAGAGTTATTAAAGACTGCACAAAAGGGAAATAAACTGTTATGTATGAGGAATAATGAATGTTGCATTTCAGACAAACCAGAACTCAAAAATGAGAAATGTAATAATACAAAAGGTACATTTTTACATGATTCAAAAAAAATTGACTTCAAAAGTACAAGATGGAGGAAATATGGCTAGATAACATTTTATTTGAAAAAATATCTGGAAGTTTTGGTGAGCTGTAAACATGATATAAATCAAGAGTGATATAGCAGCTAAAAAAAGTTAATTTGATCTTAGCTTACATTACAACAGGAATAGTTTCTGTCTAGGACTAAGAAGATGACAGTCCCATTGTATTCTAGTATGTCCAGATTTTACCTGGTATAGTTTTGTATTTAGTTTTGGGTGCTACCATTTAGGAAGGATATTGTTAAACTGGAGAATGTCCAAAGGAGGCAACTAGGATAGTAGAGGACCTAATAACCATATGATATAGGATCATCTGAAGCAAATAGGGATGTTTAACCTGAAAAGAAGATTTTGGAAGGATGTAATAGGTATCTCCAAGTACTACCAGCACTTCCATGTAAAAGGGAAACTAGGTGTGGTATCTCTAGCTCCAGAGGGCAGAACTAGAAACAATGCGTGGAAATTATAGACAGAAATTTGGACTTCATAGAATTTCCCAAGCTTTCTAGGTTTGATGAATTTCCTGATAATTAGAGATATCTAAAAATGGAATAGGTTGTCATAGGGCATGGCAGATTACTACTCACTAGAGATCTTTAACTGAAGGTTGGGTGACTTTTTAAGCATTTCATAGAAGGGACTGTTGTTCAGACTCGAGTGGCCTCTCAGATCCCTTCCAACCCTATTTCTGTGGACTTCTCTAGGGGATTAAGATGGTGGAGAGAATAACAACATACATTGCTATAGTGGTTACCAAGCTACTTTAAACATATTATCTCACTTGATTCTCATAGCAGTCCTGTAATATGGGCAGTACAAGTATTACTCCTATTCTTCAGAAAAGGAAACTGAGGTTCAGAGAAGTTAAGTGACTTGCCCAAAGTTATATAGCTAATAAGTAGATGAGCAAGGTCTCAAGTCTTCTGGTCAAAAATAATTTCTTTTGTCATGAAGGCCCAGTGAACTATAACCCCTTTGTTACCATCACTTCACAGGATCACAAAGCTTAAAAGGATCTCAGGGGCTATTTAGTAGATCTGAACCTGGAATCATATTGGAACAGGAATCTCTTTACAACTTTTTGATAGTCATCCAGTCATCACCTGAAGAGCCCTAGTTAAGGGGCAGCACGTCACCTCCTAAAATTAACTATTCCATCTTTCAGAGTTTTAATTGCTAGGAATTTTTTTCTTTATATCAAGCTAAGACTTGCCCTTATTACAACCTGCACCAGATGTTCTTAGTTTAGCCCTATGACCAAGTATACCAAGTCTAATCCTCTTCTATCTCATAGTCCTTTAAATACCTAAAGATAGCTATCATTTCTCCTCTAAAGATAAATTTTGAGGCATAATGTTTCTAGTTTATTAAATTTATGGACATGCTATATGGCACAGTCTCCAGAACCCTCACCATCACGATCAACCTCTTCTAAGGTCCGTCAGCATGGGCCAGCCTTCCAAACTCAGTACCCATTTTTTTACCTCTTCCCAGTGCTGATCTAGTGAATCTGCAGTGACTCAATCAGCAAGGATAAAGAGAGGTGTGGTAAACCTCTGATGCTCTGTCTCCTGCTCACTGCCAATGATTGCTACTCCCCAAGGAGTAGTAATGGTTTCACAGGCAATAGGAGATCCAGTCCCCTCATTCCATCTCATACCCTTACCTATCCTTTTCTTCAGCCTAAATCCCTAGTGCTAACTATTATTCCCAATTCACTTCTATAGTGAAATATTTGAAAGACATACTCAATTCAGTTCTTGGTTTTTCCTTTTAAATGTAGTGGAAATACATATCAGTCCTTTTTGAACCCCAAAACTTACTACTATTATTTATGTATATTTTAACTTTCTCTTTGGGGTCTAAATGCAAAAAAAAGAGGGAACCTTTTTGACTTTTTTTCTGTTTCTCATCATTGCTAGCAATAAGTAAGAGAAAGAGCTATCTTATTGTTTAAGGGACAAGAAGGTAGGAAAAAAATTGAGAGTGTTTTGTTGTTGGTGGGGATGTTCTTTTTGCTGTCATTCCATAATAGACCAAGAATGAAGAAAATTGCTAGTAAATATTTAGAGAAGTTTCTAATGAAGCATTCCAGAAATCTGTTCTCGGCTCTGCAATGTTAATATTTTTCTCAGCAATTTTACCAACAGATCTATAAACACATAGAAGGCATACTTATTAAATGTGTAGGGAACAGGGAGTTGAGAAATCTATCTATAGATATTTATCTATAGATAGATATAGATATACACACACTTTCTGTGTGTGTGTATACTTTCTGTCACCTTCTCTCACACACATACAAATGGGAAACACCTTTGTGAATCTCTGAGGGAGAAGTAATGACAGAATATGTGGGATCTAATATGACTAATTGGAATCTAAAAGGATCTCAGTAGGTTAGAACAATAGGTTGAACTTAAGAAAATGAAATGTAATAAAGATAAAATCCTATGTTTGGGTTAAAAAAATCAACCTCAGGATCACAAGTTTGGAGGCATGATTAGGTAATAGCTCATGTGAGAAAAAAAATCTGGGGATTTTAGTGAACTGTAAGTCAGATGAGCTAATAATGTGGCATGGTGGGAAAAAAATAGCAAATTTGGTTTTAGGTTACATTCAAATGAATTCAACAAACATTAAATACCTACTGCGAGCAATACATTCTGTTATGCACCAGGGATACAGAAATAAAATAGTATCCACCTTCTAGATGTTTTCGACTAAACAACACAAACATACACATAAATAACTTCAAGCTAATGGGAAAGGGAAAGAGAAGACAACTGGTAAGATCAGGGAAGGCTTCACAGAGGAAGTAGTGTCTAAGCTTAGACTTGGAAGAAAATCAAAACTCTTCAAAAGAGAGAAAGAACTGTCTGTAGTGTTACCCAAACTCTGAAACCTCTCTAGGTTCCAGAGTATAGAAATAAGTTCCCAAATATTCTTGGTCTAACCTTTAATAACTTTAAACAGTTAGTGATCTCTTTCTTTAGATTCTCTTCAGCCAGATCCCGAGACCTCTCTTCAAGCTTGACTCTTTTCTCCAAGGTAAACCAATCACATTTAAATCCCAAAGATAATCTAAGAAATTCGGCCTGTTATAGAAAATAATACAAAAGGGGTATAAGAATGAAGAGAGAAAATGAGGGTTAATACAAGATTTAAATGTAAAGAAAGATTGCATGAAGAGACACAAATGAATCTGATATACGTGGGGACCTTAGTGAAGTTGCTTCTTAGTAAGCCAAATCCCAGTGTTGCCAATCAAACTGGAGAGGATTCATGTCCCAGTTATACACATGTGAACTTGAGGATTTTTTTATATTTGGTAAAAGCCAAAAATAGAAAATGTTTCATACTTACCTCTACCTCTTTTTCATTTGTAGAAATGCTGCTGAACAAGAAAGAGAAGGACTTCAAACAAAACCCTCAAGAAAGTAATAAGAAACATTCATGGATTGTGATAAAATGAACTTACTGGTCACTTTGTCTAAAGCTGACTGATTTAACACTGGTTACCGGAATAGCAGAAGCAGCAGTTTCTATCAAGGGGCAAAAAGGACATTATTTTGTTAAATCACGTTAACTACTTAATGAACCTTCGTTTAGCTGAGTTATATCTCCTAAATAACAAGTAACCAAAAAAAAGTATGTCATTAAAAGAGCCATGTCAGCTATAGTATTATAGCTTAAACTTGAAGTCCTGATGATTTCAGTCAGAATGTTAAAACCACTGGTTCCAGTGATTAAACTGAACACTGTGAGTTACAAAAATATCTGAAATATGACTAAGTCTCTCAAGTGCATGGATAATGCAGCTGCTCTTACTGGAGCTGAATGTTGAAAAAATATGACACCATTTCCTAGCAGTAATACATACTGGCCAAATTAAAAGCTCTTAAAAAATTCTTGTTAACTGAATCTTTACCAAGGTATTTCTCAATAAAGAAAAAAATGGAGATTAGCGATTCCTCTATGAGAAATGGACCTTAGAACTTAGCATCACTTTGGCAGAAGTCTGGGTTTTATATATGTTTCATAAATATGTCAGCTCACAAAATTGAAAGGGCAATTAAAACTGTTCAGACCTGTGTAGAAGCAGGTGGGAATAATGAAAGGTAACCATCTGACGTTAACATTTTGAGGCATAACTGCTTAAGTTACTGGGAACAAGCAAGCTTTTCAAAATGATATCCTACGATATGCTACATCTTTATAGTTATACAAATGAATTGGAAGGTGTAGACAATAAAGTATCTCCATTGTGTCTATTGTTTGCTGGTTACAAAAAAAGCATTTGGTCTGCTAGGTCAAAAAGCTGCTTCCAGTTCTCCTTCAAAAAAAGAATCTTTGAATTTGGAACTCAAAATTTTAGGGAATCGATGTTAAAAATGTTTTTACATGTAATTGGAAAATATTTAATAAAATAAATAAAAACATATTAAAAATATCTCCTGTCCATATAACAAAATAATACAAGATTCTTGAAAGATGTATAAAAGGAGATAGATGTGTTTAATATTCCTTGATTATTACTATTAAATGAGGCATAAAAGAGGGTGACAAGTACTTGCCAAAGGTGTTTGCCATGATTATGAAGGACAACAAGAGATTCCCTATAAATTCCTCTGGATTCTCCCTTTTGTACCTTATCAGCATGAAAATCTAGAATACTGCAAGAGCCCTGGTGAGACCCACAATCACTCAAGACAGTTTGAGCTGAATGATTCACAATGGAAAAGCCCAGTGGCTGAAGTACTTCTGTTCTCCAGACCATGATATACAAATGGATAGGAAGCCCACAGAGCTACTCCATCAGTAATTATAATAATAGTATTTATATGGCACTTTAAGGTTTGCAAAGCACTATAGTTGTTTGTATATATATATATGTACATATATTTGTATGTACATATACATACATGTATGTGTGTGTGTGTGTGTGTGTGTGTGTGTAATTTAGTCCTCATAACCACTCTGTGAGATAGGTACTATCTCCATTTTATAGGTGAAGGAACTGAGGTTAAGAGAGATTAAGTGACTTGCCCAGAGTCACACAACTAGTAAGTATCCGAGACAGGATTTTAATTCAGGTTTTCCTGACTCTATTTTTAGCACTCTACCCGCTATGCCACCTAAGTGCCTAATCAACATATATACTTTGAATAGATACTTCAGATGGACAATGAACAGGACCCACAACTGAATAGAAGGAGGAGGGAAGGCTGAATTGCCTGAATTGAAATTGGGCAGTGCTTTTAATGACTCCAAGCTTTTCCCTCAAACAAAGATTCATCTTTTTAATACTGGTATTCTTCAGATGAGATTGTTTGGCTGTGAGTCATGGAAAAGCACAGTTGGAGAAGAATCTGAGTAGAATGCCACCCAAAAAGTCTATTCATGGTGGGTATGAGTAGGCGACAATATATCACCAAAGAATTGTGCAGGAGAATTGGTATAAGGGATATCGTCAGAGACATGAATGATGAGAAAAACATGTGGACCAGTCATGCAGACAGAATAAAGGGTAACCAGTGGATAAACCTCTCTCATGGAATGTCAGGAGACCTAGAGAAAGATATACAGATTGGCACAGACATAAATAGAACAGTACAAAAAAGTATGAGTGTGTTGTGATTTTCACTGCTGAGGGGAATACCATTATCAATAAGATCACAAAATCATTGAAGTTTCAAAGCAGGGGAGACAAAAATGGAGTCAAATATTAGCTTTCATTTATTGTTTTAGCCCTAGGTAAAGTAACAGAATTTTAGTGTCTCTAAGTGAGATTCTACACCTACACAGAAGTGGGAGAAAACTCCTCTTACCTCCTCCAATGGCATATTCTTCTTTACACTCCATAACTGCTTCAGGTCCTTCTTTGGTTTGCTAAAATTTGTAGAGATGAAAGACATAATAAAGAACCACTGGAGTACTGCTATGAATACAGTTCTTTATAATGCTTTGGGGTTTTCCTCTCTATCAATAGACATTTAATGTGTATTTAGCATATGCAAGGCAAGGTTTGAAAACCTAGAGTTTAGGATTTTATAATTCTATAAATTTTATAATTTTATAATCTAGTGAGGGAGACAAGGCATAAAGACTTGAAAAGTCAAATAAGTAAAAGAAAACAAAAGAAGACCAGTCATAAGGTGATATTGGCAATAAGTTCTATAAGTTCAGAGAAGGCAGAGATCACATACTATGGGCCCAGAATGGTGTGAGAAATCTCCATGGAAGACAAGGGATTAGAATTTGAATATTCTATTAGTCAGAGAGGAATGGAAAGGGCATATTGAATATTGATGGGGGAAATACTGTGACTAAATATTATTAGCAATGGCAGCTTACATTCACATAGGGTATCACAATTTATAAAATATTTTTCTCACAGGAATCCTGAGAGGAAGGCAGGAAAAACATCATTATCCCCATCCTACAGATGAGGAGAGTACTTCAGAGAGGTTTTATGAGTTATTCACAGTCATATGGCTAGAAAATAACAAAAACCAAGACTTGAACACAGGTCTCCTAGATTGAACATCAACGTTCTTTCTATTATACCACATTACTTCACTTCTAGAGAGGCAGGAAAGCACAGACCTTTGAGGGTTATTTTGACACAAAGTTTATAATGAAATGTGCTGATGTAGAAAAATGGTGGTAGACAGGACTTTTACTGTATACATGGATAGTGAATATTGTTTTCACTAGACATAAAATTATTACCTCTTTCATAACTAAAACTGTGGGATTATAATATAACAGGGTCCTAATTGTATTACATAGAAGGATGCATTTGATAGCCTATGAAATCACAATAATTTAACAAAAAATTAATGTTCGAAATATTCTATTCACTTCATTAAATATTCATTGAGCTTTACTATATGTAAATCACAGTGCTAAGCACTGGAGGAATAAAAGAGTCCCTAAAAAAATCTTTACTGCATGTTAGAATAGCAATCAAGAAGAATGAACAGTGTTTTTATTACATATGGAAATCAGCCTTTAATCTGTTGGCATAGTTTTTGCAAATTCAGGGTCACCAACCCTAACAGCTTGCCTTGATATCTCATTATGGGGTAGAGGGAAACCTGGAATCTCAAAGGCTATCCCAGTGAAGCATAAGCTTCACAAGTCTTACCAAGCTGGAAAGAGTTCAAATAAAGCCCTGGAGATGGGCATTCAATGTTATCCAAAAAGCAGCTAGCTAAGTAGAAAGAGGCTTATTCTCATAGGCTCAGTTACCTTGTGAGGAATGTTTTTGGTCATAGCATTTATTGAATTTGGCTTAGAAGGGTGTGGAAGGACTGTGATCTGTATGAGTAGAGAAAAGTACCTAGAATGGTACAACTGTGGATGCTTGAAAAGTTGAAAAAAAATAGGGGCAGGAAGGTAGCACAGTGGATAGAGCACTGGTCCTGGAGTTAGAAAGACCTGAGTTCAAATTCAGCCTCAGAAACTTGACACTTACTAGCTGTGTGACCCTGGGCAAGTCACTTAACCCCGATTGCCTCACCTCCCCCCCCAAAAAAAATATAAATGGTCAAGTCTCAAAATAAGGGTTTAACAAATTCTGTTTGTAGAATCTGTGATGTCATGACATTATGTTTGTGAAAGTTCTTTGAAAAAGGAAAGAGTAAAGTACAAATGTAGAATGTTATCATTATCATCATCTTCATTATTATCATCATAAAGGGCCTTGGGTTTGGAATTAGTCAACCTGTGTTAGAAGCCTAGCTTGGTTACTCACTAACCTTTCTTAGCAAGTCACTTAACTTCTCAGGGATGCAGGTTCTTGTATGTGAAATGAGGATATCAGGCTAGAAGCCTTCTAAAGTCTTTGCTAGATCGAATTCAATACTTCTGTGATCACCATTAATAACAGCATTGGCCTAGTCTCTTACCAAATTTAATGTGGTTTTCTTTTCATCCTTAGAGATGTGAAATGGAACATCTTCATTAGCTAAATTTTTACCTATGAGAGAAACACACAAAAGAGTAGATAAAATAAAAAAGAGTTAATAGAAAGAGATGAAGGAAGAGATGAGGGGAATATGAACAGTCATTATGGGTCTTTAAGAAGTGAACATATATACATATAAATCTACCCATACATAGATGTATATAAAGCTCTAAAAGTTAAAGTTGACTAGAATTGGAAAAATCCACAGCAACAATTCCCCAGTGCTCAAAGGCAGTGGGTATAATTTGCTAATAAAAATGAAATGATAGTGCATAGCCAGCATGGAACTTATTTAGGGAGATGTTGCTCGCCCTCATCAATTCCATTCAACAAATACTTATTATTAAGTGCCTACTATATATAACGTGCTGGAGATATAGAGACAGATAATACAGCCCTTGCTCTCAAGGAGCTTATATCTTAATAGGTGTTAAAAGGGATAATGAGATACACAAATTGTATCACTACTATATCAATAAGAAATTGGGAAAGGAATGGTAAACAATTTTCAGAATCATGGTTACCTTTTGTGATTTGATAAATAAATATTGGGGATTCCATACATGACTGATACGTAAAAGTGATTTCCTTTAACTTAATTCAATTCTCTTTAGATAAAAAAAACCATAGATTAAAGAGACAAAGATACTTTTAATTTATACATTTTCACTATTTTAAGGTAATTATTATGATTACTTTTATTTTTATCATCTTCACTTCCAAATTTATCTCTTTTCTCTTCCCTAGTAAGCCCATCCCTTGTAACAAAGAATAAAAAAGTGAAAAAAAGCAGCTCAGCAAAATTAAGCAACATATCAACCATGTCTGACAGTATATATAAAATGTTGCACATCTATATTTTCCTCTCTCTGTAGAGAAGGGACAGAGGTATGTATTATTTTAAAGATATGTTAAAAGTTTCAATTATCAAGCACTTATTTTTTTCTCCCTACCACCTCCCATACCACAACTGAACAGAAAAAGAAAAGAAAAAAAATCCTAACAAATATGAATAGTAAAGCAAAGCGATTTCCCATATTGCCTATGTCCAAAAGTATATGTGTCATTCTGTGTCTTCAGGCATCACATGTCAGAAGGTGGGTAGCATGCTTCATTTTTGGTCCCCTGGAATTGTGGTTTACCATTGGATTGATCAAAGTTCCTAAGTTGTTCAAAGTGATTTTTCCTTACAATGTTGTTCTTATTATACAAACTGTCCTTCTGGTTAAGCTCATTTCACTCTGTGTCAGCTCATCCAGGCTGTTTTTCTACAACCATCCATTTTGTCACTTTTTAAAATGAAGTAATAATATTCTATTACATTCATATATCACAGTTTGTTTTTACCATTCCCCAATAAATAGCTATCTCCTTAGTTTCCAGGTTTTTGCTCCTACAAAAATTTTGTGTGTGTGTGTGTGTGTATATATATACACATATATATATATATATATATATAACACATATACACATAAGGATAGATAGATAGCTAGATACTTTCCCTCTTTTGTTGATTTTGTTGGTATTGCTGGGTCAAGGAGTGTGAAGAGTTTAGTTATTCTGGGGGCATAGTTCCAGATTGCTTTCCAACATGAGAGAGGTGCAGTTTCTCATACCTCCTTTGGGGCCAAGGTTGATCATTAAAATTAATTCTATAATATTAAGATTATTTTTGGTTGCTGTGCTATGCAATAGAATTCAAATCTATAATGTATATATTACCACATTACTACTGGCCCATCTGAAATATCTTTGCCTCAGGACATGAGGTTTGCTTATTTTCCTTCCCCTATTTGGTCATTGGCCTAGATTCTCAAAGAACACAAGCATAGTGCTATCCAGCTACAAGTGGCTAAAAGCCACAGCTTGTTCTCAGAATCACATGGCTGCAGTGGCATTTTCAAAGGTCGTCCAGTTAATATCATTACCTTTTTGGTAGACTGGATACTAAATCATTCTGAAAAAAATTAGATTTGATTTTAAATATCTCCTAGGAAGTAGGTAAGGTATATAGGTTCTCTTTCAGTTATCTGTCCCAGTGTCAAATCACCATTACTATTAGGAAATTTTCAAGTCTCATCGAATATCTTCATCCTGTAGTTTGGACCCATTTCCTCTCACTCTGTCCTCAGAGGAAGCAAAAAACAGTAAACAAGGCCATCTTACCCCTTAGCTTTCTAACTTACAATTTAACTCAATTCAACAAATATTTATCATACTCTTGCTATATGAAAGGCCCTATGCTAGAAGTTAGAGATACAAAGACAAAAATTAAGAACAAAAAAAGTAATCCTTTTCTTCAGAAAGCTGACATTTTATAGGGGGATACAATATGTACACAGATAAACAAACACCTCACAATTTAGGAGAGAAAGAGTACTGACAGCGGAGAGAATCAGGAAATATCTGAGTATAAGTTAGCACCTGTTCAGAGTCTTGAACTAACCTATCATCCAAGAAGTGGAAATGAAAAGGAAGTATACTCCAGGACTGATGTACAGAAGGTTGAGTTAGAGAAACATAAAACAATATGAAATAAACCTGGAATATCAGGCAGAAGCCAAATTAGTGGAGTGTTTCAGTGAGAGCTGCAGCACAATACAATGGAAAGACTAGCTGTGGAATCAGACAACATGCTACCTCTGACGTATACTACTGGTGAGACTTTGTTCAAGGCACTTAACTTCCCTGGCCCTCAACTTTCTGATCAGTAAAATGAGCAAGTTTAACTAGTATAGTGACTATACTCTTGAATGGAGAGAAAGGGACAGATACAAAAAATGTTATTAAAGCAGAATCTATAGGACTTATCAACTGATTAGATATGTGGGGTAAGGGAAGAGGAAAAATTAAGTATGACTCAGCTTATGAACCTGTATAACTGGGATGATAGTGGTGCCCTGGACAAACATAGTAAGTTTGGAGGAGTAGATTTGGGGGAGAAGATAATGAGTTCTAGAACTTAATCAAAGTTCCTTAACTTTTTCTTACAAAATTCTCAGAGGCAATAGTTTTACTATGTACAGTCTTGGGATAAAAATAATTCCTTATGTCGTTTTACACCTCACCTTGGTTTTCTATCATTATAGAAGCTGATGGTGCTGTTTCCTCTTTTTCATACTGCAATATGGAATCAAGATGATCAGAGGCCGTAGTCAAAAATCCAGAGCTTGAATCTACAAAAAGGAGGAAGCAGACCAAATTAATACAAGGCAAATGTATCATTTGCCTAAGTACTTATTTGCACATTTCAACATGGTACACAGGGAATAGCTTTTCTAAGACTTCTTACCACTGGAGGGTACCGGATTGTTCATGGAAGAAGTGCGTCCAGGGAGTGCTGTAGGATACTCACTGCCAAAAATATGAAAGTAGCGTTTTTTAGGATTATTATGGCTAAAGAATTATCTTAGAAAGTAAATGAACGTGAAAAAAAAATAGACAAACCTGGCCTGCAGTAAATCATCAGGTGGTAACTGATGAACCACGCTCTCCTTTAAAAAAATTACAAAGAGATATTCAAACTGATGTTCATTTTTCAAAAGGTTCTCAAGAGATTTCAAATCATTCTATACCCAATTTACCTTTTTGTGATAATGTGGCATTATAGCACAGGTAGGTGTGTTTTAATTTATACACTAGACAGGTTTAATCCATAAATACATATTAGGTTTCTAGCCACCAGTGTGCATAGTTTCTCAAAATTTATATAGTTTCTCAAAATTTATCTGTAAATAGTCTTACTTTTAAATGTACTAGGAATGGTAAAAATTTAAAGGAAAACTCTTATGTAATGTAAATAATCCTTAGGGAACTTTCAAAATAGCCAAGTTAGAGATGTTAATAAAAACACAAATTTATTATCTTGGAAGCAAATCTCCACAAGCAAAATATATTAAGTTTCTATGTATATACGTATGCACGGTCAATCTTAAATAATTATCTTGAGTATTCAAGTTAAGTTCTGAGTTCATGCAAAAGTGAATCACAAGATTTAAATTTGATCTATACTTCACAGTTCTTAGGGTACACAGAAGGAAGAAAGCTGTCCAGTCTAAAAGCCAGTGAACAGAATAAATTTTATATAAACAGTATAAGTATCTCAAACTCTTATTTGTATCTTTTGTTCTATGTCATAAATCAATAACTGTGAGGATTTCAACACCCAAGTGTTGCTTGTTTGATTCCGTAACCTTAGACTTCTCACTGTCTCCTAATTTTTAATCTGCTTTTCAAGGCAGCTTACAAATTTGTATTTAGACATGGCAAGTTGTTCATCAAAGCAAGAAAAATTCAAAGTATATCATTAACAAAAGTTAGCTTATTTATCTGTTGTTTGGTCTTTTCACTTTCCTAAACATTCAAAACTACAGGATAGTTCTGTGGTTTATGTTCAACATACTTAATTCAAATTAACAGATACTTATTAAGCATATACTATGTGAAAGGTACTGTTCTAGGTGGTGGGGACATAAAGTAAAAAATGAAATAATTCTTGTTGTCAGGGAGCTTACATTCTCCCAAGGGGATAACGACATGTCAACAGATTGATATCTGCAAGGTAATCAAAGGCAGAAGAGAATGCCAACAATTGAGAGGATCAGGAAATCATGGAGTCATAGGATTGTAGAGTCAGAAGAAATCTCACTGGTCCCCAAGACCAACCCATATCTAAAAGAGAATTTCCTTTCACAAGATTTCCAACATATGGTCATCAATTGTTTGCCTGAAGACCTGTAAAAAAAGGAGAAACCACTACCACCCAAGGTAGCCTTTTAGATAGCTCTAATTGTTATTAAATTTTTCTTGAACTCAAGTCTAAATTGTCCTCTTTTCAATTTCTATCCATTTCTCCTCAGTTCTATCTTCTTGGGCCAAGGAGAACACCATGAATACTCTTTCACATGTCAGTCTTGTAAATTTGAAGACAATTATTTTATTATGTCACCTCTTAAATCTTCTCTTTCCCTGGTTAAATGATCCCTGTTGCATAGGTTTATTTTTTTTTTAATTAAAGAAATGCTAATTGAGTTGAAACAAAGAAACAAAAACTTAATTTAAACTACTAATTGCAATGATTCAAATCACTTCTGGCATGTTACCAAACTTCAGTTGGAATCACAGGCATAAATGTTTCTTTAAGGAAAACCAAAGACAAAAGTAGCTATTTAAATAGCCACTGTTACAGAGTTCAGTATAAACTACTGTAATTGTTTAAATACTAACAATATTCTATAGGCTACCTGGTACAAGCTTCCTATGAGGACAATTTTCTAAAACAGAAAGTTAGACTTAACATAAAGGAAAAACAAAATGAAAAAAGCTTCCTAACAATTAGAATGATCTCAAATTAGAATGGAATGCCTTGGGAGATAATGGTTCCCTAATGTGACAGATCTTTTAAGAAAATGATTGTTTGTCAGGTATGTTGTAGAGGAGCTTTTTATTTTTCCAGGCATGAACTGGATCAGATGGTGACTGAAATCCTTTTCAACTCTGAAAAGCTGCTGATTCTGCATCTTGTTCCAAATTAAACAAGTGCTTAGTCAAACAGCCTTCTAATTTATTTCAAAACCTTAAAAATGACCGGTGTTTTCATCAGTATTAGTATACCTTCTTTGATGCAGAGCATAACCTTTTCATGCCTTAATAGATGGTGGTCTTGAATTAGAATGGTCAAAAAAATTAGTCAGTGACTATGATGATCTGGTGATGAGTATATCTAAACTTTAGCTACATTGTCCGTTGGAAAGCAGATTCACAAAATGTCATCAAGCCTTTTTAGCTTTAAGTTGTGCCAATGTTTATGCTATGTTGCACTAGCCTTTGAGAACCCCTAATAATCTTCATAGCACAATGAGATATCAGAGCACGACAGTAGTATCCTTCATAATAAGATTCATTTGAGTTTCCACTAATTAACACGTTTCCCAAAGTTCTGTCTGAGGTTCCCTTCTCTTCCCTCCTTACATTCTCTCTTAGCCACATCAACTCCCATAACTTCATCTGTAATGCAGATGGCATACATACATATATACACATACATATACAATCTATATATATGTTCATACACACATACATACATATTTACATATAGTGTCCCCAATGTCTTAAAACTGCTCTAAGACTTTTGGGACACCCTATATGGTCTCTTTCTAGCACCAGTCTCTATCTTGAGCTTCAGCCTTACATTATTAAATGCCTAGTGGACATTTCAAATTTGAAGTTTCAGAAACATCACAAGCTTAACAAATCTAAAATTGAGTTCATTATCTTCCCAAACCCTCCCCCTTTCCAAACTTCCTTAATTCCTGCTGATGATACCACCATTTTCCCGGTCTCCTAACTTTCTTAACTTCAACATTATCATGGTCTCTTCTCCCCATCATTCCATCCATATATATGATCAACTGCCAAACTTCGCTGTTTCTACTTCAATATTTTTTTACATGTGACCTATTCTCCATTCATACAACTATCACTTTAGTGTAGACACTCATCACGTCTCACCCAGAATAGTGCAAAAGCCTCTTAGGTCTCCTTGCCTCAAATCTCTCTCCTGTTCAAAGTTTTAACTAGTCTCATTGGAAATTAGTCCTTCTCTAAGACTTTTCAATATAGCTAAACTGACCTTTTTTTCTGCTCCTCAACACCATATTCCACCCCTAGTCTCTGTGTCTTTGCTATGGCTATCCCACATGCGTGGAATGTACTCCCTAACTACAACTAACAAAGCACTCTTCCTTTAAGATAGATCTCATGGTGATCTTCTAAATTAAGCCTTTACTGATTCCACAATTGGTAGTTCCTTCCTCTCAAGTTACCTTGTATTTAACTGCTTTGTACTTACTCATTTTATGTTTCTGTAAATACTAATTTTCTTCTTTGGAATGTAAGCTTTTTGAAGTAGGGTTTATCTAATTTTTTGTACGTATATCACCAGTTAAACAGGTAAATTGGTTTGATATTAATCCCAAATCATTAAATTGTATAAACCCAAGCAATTAGAAATGAACTTGAGTATACAGTGAACATGAACTTAAAAAAATAAACTAGATCCACTAATTTTTCTCATGAATTCCAAGAAAACTAAGACAGAACTCAAAAAAGATGTTAGATGTAATAGTTGTGTAAGATGCCTTTCAGTTAGTAGTAATGGCTAAGACAATGTTTGTTAAAGTAGGCAAATATCATCCATGGACAAAATTCACCAAAGCATTCGTATAATTTTGCTCCTTCAATCAGTATGATTAGTATAAAAAGGCTCCTGTAGCCAAACTACTAATCCAAAAAGAGAAAAGAAGCTCTGTGAACTTTCTATACCATAGTTTGTATAGGATAATTCAGGAAGCAGAAATTAATGGATTAAGATAAAGGATAAAAGAAATAAACTATTTAAAAAGAAAAAAAAGTCCACAGATAAGGCTTACTTACACGGTGAAGAAGTCATCAAATCCTGCACATTCTAATAAAATATAGTGGAACAAAAACACCCTCATTCTATTCAGGGCATTCAAATATTAGCCTGCATAACATTTGAATGGAAATCCAAAGCATAGAAATTTGTTCTCGATGGTAAGCAAACCTCAAAATGGGGTGGGGCAGAGTGAAGCAATGGGGGAACAGATTCTCCCATGGGCGGGACCACAGAACAATGTTTAAGCATTGGGTAATAAAATTTATAGAATAAGAAATAATCAGAAAGTTGTCATAAAAAAAAGAAACTGGGCTAGATTACTTTTCAAGATTCCTTTACCATTATTCTAAGATAATTTTTTAAATTATGTGTGTGGGAAGACTCTTTTAGATTTTTTTTTTAAATTTAAGTTTGCCTATCGTCCTGTCTGACATAGCAAAACATTGATTGGTAGTTCAAGTTTTCCCACAGGTTAAAGCTTACATCACCAATCAGTGTTTTGCTATGTCAGACAAGAGAATAGTTAGATAAATTTAAATTAAAAAGCAAAACAAAACTGATCCCATATACATATAAGCCTTGAACGAAGTAACTCACTATTAACTATCTGAAGATATAACCAAGAAACACTGAAATGGCTCAGAGTCTTGTCAATATCATCAAAAGATTGGAAGAGTCAAATCTAAAAAATTAACAACTACTGGAATCTGAATAAAATAACAAATCACAATTCCTAAGCAGTTTTTCTCTAACTTTGGCCACTAACTGTGCATCATACCTTCAAACCTCAGTGATATTATTTTGAAATGAATTTCTCATAGGTCTTGGCCTTCCTTCACTCTTTTCCAATCTTTTCACAATCAAGGATATTCTTTGTCTTTTCAGTGTGTTAAAATTACATACATGCTTAAACCAAGATAACAATTAGGATAGCTTGGAGAGCTACTGAGGTAATTAAAGAAAATTGTAGGATCCTAGATTTAGATTTGGAAAGGACCCATGGGGTCACCTCATCCCCCCTTACTATAAAAATGAAGAAACTGAGACACTAAATAGGGTAAGTGCCTTTTCCAAGGTCACAAAGTTTGTAAGTAACAGAGGCAGTATGTGTGGACTTGAGCCTTATGGCTAAAAATCCAGCACTTTCCCCACTGAACTTGCCTCCTTTTCTCTATCATGACACCAGGATTCCATCTTTCCCCCAAAAAGTTATACCATGAAGAGATGTTGTAGGTTGTTAAAAATAGTATCACTTAACATTTACATAGTGCTTTAAGGTTTGCAAATCTTTACTTGTATTATCCCTAATGAAGAACAAAGACAAATATGGACAACTTTGATTTCCATTTTACCTGACCAGAACTCAGTGCTATCTTCTCTGCTTCATATTTCTCACATGTGATTATGGAAATTCTCAAATGATAAGACATCATGGAAATGGGCTAAGAAAACAAGCAATTCAAAGTTTTCCCCTTCCTACAACTACACTCATATTGGTAAGCTCCAGGGTTTTGTTAGAGCTTCCCACAAAATTATTTAAGACTACCTGTTTCTTAAAGTGTGTCAAATCTGGATAAGAAACAGTTAACAAACATTTAAGTGTCTACTATGTGCCAGTCATTGTGCTATCTGTTGGGAATACAAAGAAAAACATAGCCCCTGCCCACAAGGAGCTCACAGTTTGATGGGGGAGAAAACATGCAAACAACTACGAAAAACAACCTATCTACAGGATAAACTATAATGAGAATTAACTGGAATCATGAAAGTCTTCCTGTAGAAAGTGGAATTTTTGCTTTGACTTGAAGAAACTAAGGTAACCAGGAGGCAACAGTGAGAAGGAAGAACATTCCAACCATGAGGGACAGCTAATAAAAATGCCTGGAGTTGGGAGTTCAAATCAAGTACCCTGGCAATCAGGAAATCATCTTTGGAATTATTAAATTCCATATTTTTAAGCCAAATAACACCCTCAAAGTATCTATGAGTAATGGAAATTGTAAGGTATAAAAGAATGAGTACTGGGCTTCAAGTCAGGGGAGATCTTCTTTCCAATCCTATCTCTTGTCACTTACTAACTGGGTGGTGATGGGCTAGGCACTTAATATAAGCCTCAGAGTCCTCAAATATAAAATGGGGATAACAATTCCTACTTCACAAGGTTGTTGTGAGGATCAAATGAGAATGTATGCAAAGTCTTTTTTAAACCTTCAGGTGCTATAAACCATTTTTATCATCCTGGCTAAGAACACAAAACTTACCACTAGTGGGCTAGACACTCGGTCATAAATTTTTTTGGCCATGGTAATTAATGAAACAAAGAAAAATGGGAAATTATCCTCACTCCTTTTAGTTCTCTTCTGCTTTTTCAATGACTATGGCAGGCTGGTGTGCAGGAAGGCAAATGCTAAAGCATCAAATAGTTTTTACAGCCTTTTAACATCAAGTTCTGGTACTCTAAATATAACGTCTTTGTCCAATAACCGATAATTTTCTACTAGTGGAACTGAATAATATAAATCTTGATACTCTTACTGTTTAGCAAGCTGAAAGATAAAAGGTAACTGATGCTAAATGGATGGTTCACATGTTTGTGTAGGAGAGGCAAATAAAGTACTTATTGTGTAAAAGCAAAAAATAAACATTTCATGGGACAGTCATCTCATATCACATTGATCTTAACAAGTATGTATTAAAAGACCAGCATCTTGATAATTCTAGATTATTATACATTTGTTGCAGAGTATAAGACTGTAGAGAACCTCTTTGAAAAACTCAGTTAGACATTTCTAATTATATTTAAAAAACACTTTTAAGATTCAGTGACTTCAATGAACAGGTGGGTATAGGGGAGTATAGTGAAAAATATTTTAGAAAATATGGCTCAGGATAAAGAAGTGCAAGTGGCCAAATGTTTATAGACTACACAATAGATCCATGCCCATGTGTCAGGAATGCTTTATGATATTAATCACTTGAAAGGTACATTTACTAACTATATCTTAACAGGCAGCAAATGACTGGTTATCAACGTAGAAGTCATTTCTGAATTATTTCTCTGTGTACAGCCAGATCATTGACTTAGAATGAACACCAAAATCAATACTAAATTAGAAGAAATAAAAATGAGAAGACAGAACACTGAAGCAGCTCCAACTTGACTTATTTATAAGCTACCCAAAATAGGACATGGAGAAAAGAACAGATGTTAACACGTGCTAATTTCTAAGGATGATAATCTGATTAAATCAGTTGCCACAATGAAGAGGCCAAAGGAAGCCAGAAACTATCTCAGCCAACAAAATTTAATCTCCGGGTCATGTAAAAATACATTACCTGAGGAAAAAATCAGTTTAAAACAAACTCTTTTTATAAAATTTTACATAAGTATTTACATAAAATTTTATAAAATTTTACATACAAAATTATGATCAGTATTGAAATAAGTTCACAGAAAGCTTGTGGAGAAATCCAGTAAAGCCATAAGAGGCTGAGGGCCTTGAAGGATGAAACTACAAGGATAACAAATAAACAAAAAATGGAAAAGGTTAGCTAAGAGTTTTAAACAAGATTTTCTCCATCAATGACTGTGGAGCCACCGTATTTGGATTGTTACATTATGATTACTAATGTGGCACATGTGTAAATAGAAATGGCAGAAAAAGGAAAATAAGATTGGAAGTGTCACAGTATTCATAGAGGAGCTCCATAGTGGAAGCAAAACAGTTTTGAGAGTGCTGAGTTGAACTCTCAAGGTATCTGAAATAAAGGAAAATACTAAACACTGAACAAAAATCCCAGACGTTTTTACTAATGAAAAAAAGTGATCCAGAAAGTCTCAATATCTATCAACTTATTTGCTTACCTACACATTTCTACAAGATCTTTATGAAAAAATCTACATATATGTCAAGAGCATCCTTGATGAATCAATCAACCAACCAAGTGGCGAGTGTTTACTAAGTGCCTATTATCTACCAATCACTGTGCTAGGTGCTGTACATACAGGTGCTGGAAATCAAACAGTATCCACTTGCAATGATCTTATAATGGGGGCAAATACCAAATTCATATATAAATATACACAGCATAAACATAAAGTGGGCAAATACAAATATATCCAAAGCAGTTAGACACAAGGTAAAGGGAGGGTACTATTGGTTGGGGAAATTAGTAAAGGCTTCATGTAGAAGATGATATATGAGCTGTATCTTAAAGGAAGAGGACTCTGTTAAGTGGAGTTAATGAAGGAGTATATTCCGGGCATGAGGGTCCACCACTGCAAAGACTCCGAGATGGAAGATGGAGTGTCACATATGCGGAACAAAGTGAAAGCCAGTTTGGCTAGATTGAAGAATGTGGGAAGAAGAATAATACCCAATGAATCTGAAAAGACAGGATGGGGCCATGTTGTTAAGAGTTTTAAAAGCTAAACTGAATTTATTGTTTATCCTACAGAAAATAGGAAGGCTCTGGACTTATTGGAGTAGGGGATTCACAAGGTCAGATGTGAGCTTGAGGAAAATTATTTTGGCACCACTATGCCATATGCACTGGATTGGGGAAAGACTCGAGTGAGGGAAACCACCTAGGAGACTGTTTCACTGATCTAGACGAAAGGTGATGAGGACCTGAACTGAGGTAGTAGCTATGGGAGCGGAAAGAAGGGGTCAGATGTGAGGCAGGCTGCAGGAATGGCAAGCTTTGGGAAATAATTAGATATGCAGGATAAGGAAGAATGAATGATTCAGGATAATGCTGAGTTTACAAATACGGGATACTAAAAGGACGCTGGTGCTTTCTACAGAAATTAGGGAAGTTTGGGAAAGGGAAGAATTTCAGCTTTCAAGCATATAATAAGTACTTACTATACACAGGAACTGTGCCAAGGGGTAAGGATACAAAGAAGGTAAAAACAGTCCCTAACCTCAAGGAGCTCACATTTCTTCACCAGATCCCCTGGTATGTAAGCAACAGATCCCACCACATCCTTTTCACAACTCTTAGTATTGTTTTCTTATCCAAAAAAGCAGAGCTTTGCTCAAGCTGCAAAGTTCCTTTTCAGCCCAATATTCTTTGCTGTGACCTTGAAAAACAGCCATCTTCCAGAAGGCTGCTTAGCTTTAACCCCAACAAGCCACAGGGTGCCTCAGAAACCTTCCAGGTTTTGATGATTATGAAGAATTTCAAATTCCTCCACTATATGGTCTCACCATAGCCATCTAAGTACCAACAAAGCCAAGTAAACTGAAGGCCAAAGGAGTCTGCTCTAAAACTGAAAATAGGTTCGCCAGGCTTCTCATCAGAATCTCCAAAATTAATATCCACATTCTCATTCTCTACCTCTCCCTCTGTCTCTCCCTTTTTCTTTCTCTTTCTCTCTGTCTCCCTGCTTCTTCTATCTTCTTTCTCTTTTTCTGTCTTTCTCTTTCTCTCTCTTCTCTGTTTCTCTCCACTCCCTACCCTATCTTCTCTTTCTGTCTCTCTCCCTCCCACTCACTCTTTCTCAGAGAAGAAAGGTATAATTACTTCCTACTTCAGTGAGCAGTAGCACTGCTCTTCCAGTCTCCCAGATGAGAAAACAGTGGAGACTCTCAAATCAATCCTCAACTTCATCACTTATATAAAATTCACTACCAAGTTCTGTTGTTCCTTCTTTGGAAATGTCTTTAGGATTCCCCCCCGCCCCTTTCCTCTGTATTCTTGAAGCCACTGATCTAATTTATCCTAAATGCTTTGATTTTCTTCCTTTCAGTTTATGCTGTATACTAATGCCAGACTAATTTTCCCAAAATGCTACTTATTTCATGTCACTTTTCTGATCAAGAACCTACAATGGCTTATTATTTCCTATATCATCAATTAATAGCTTTCAAATGTCTCCATGCTCTGACCCCACTGTATCCATTTAACTATTTCCTGTCACTCTCCAACATACTCCCTCCTCCTGTGCTCTAGTAAAACAGAGGAAAAAAATGCTCCCCTGCCCCCCATGCGTGCCATGATCATTTTTACTTCTTTACCTGTCTTCATACTGTCTTCCCCCCCAACACATATACATATAATCCTACATTTTTTTTTTTTTTTTGCTTTTTGGTGAGACATTTGGGGTTAAGTGACTTGCCCAGAGTCACGCAGCTAGTAAATATCAAGTGTCTGAGGCTAGATTTGAACTCAGGTCCTCCTGATTCCAGGGCCAGTCCTCTGTCCACTGTACCACCTATCTGCCCCCTACATATTTTTTAAGGCCTAGCTCATGACCCACTTTCCTCATGAAGCTTCTTCTGAGGTTCTACTTGTCCCTTTTCTTGGAACAACTATTTCACTAAGTATCAATTGCACATAGTTAAATTCTTCTCTTCAATTTTGCCTGCTATTTAGATCATTGGTGTCTGTCTCCAGTAAAATGTTTAACACGTGCTGGCCATATTATAGGCACTAGATTAATTTTTGTCTATTTAAATGATTATTAAGTTCAATATGAACTAGAGAGTAGACACCAAGTAGTTTTCCTTTTTTTTTTATGTATCTATAATACTAAACCAATAAATACTCATAAAGGCAACAACAGGTTAAGACAAACCGCAGAAAAGGACAGAAGATTGGTCTAATACTCACCTTCACACATAGATCGTCCATTGTGGTGGAAACAAGAAAATATGCAATTGTCTGGACACCAACTGAGATGACTGAGCACCTAGCAGTAAAAGTTAGAATTGAATATTTAAAAGTAAGAAATTGTACGTTCTCCTCTTGTATTTAAACTAGGAATAGATACATGTCTTTGACAGCATCCTAAATTATAAAATAGCCGCACTTTAAATTCTCTAAATCCTGAAGGATGAAGCATTATGCAAAAACGTTCCCAAACCTGTCAACTAAAGCTGACAAGCCACAGAGATGACAGGTGAAAATGAAAATAAAGAGTTTGCAATTCAAAACCTTGCTTCCTCCCTCTTGGCTGCTGAAGTGAAGCATCTTTAGGGAAGACAATGGCCAGCAATGTAACTAAATTTCTGAGTCTAGGAGAAGTTAGTCATTTAAACCAGACAAGCGCTCAGATTCTAGTAGGAATATGGATCAGAGAAGACTTCAAAAGCTAACACTGCCTTTCTTAGGAATTGACAGCAGAAACAATTACTCAGTTTGATCAAGTGAACTGGTAGTTTTGGAACAACAGGAAACATTTTAAGTAGGCCAATTTGCTTTTGAAATTTTGAAATGCATGTTGAGAGAGAAAGTATACTACTTGATATCAGTTCAACAAATCTTTCTGTAATACCTACTATGTGCAAAACATTGTACTAGTTGTAGAGAAATGTCGAAATTGATTTCTATTTTAAAAAGGTTAATTTGTTAGAAATTAGAGAACTTATATTGCTACCAAAAAAAAAAGTTGAGGAGAAAAACATTACTCTGCCAGACCTCTAAACATCTCATTGCTGTTCAATGACATATTCAGCTCATCATTTGTTGTCTTACTTGTGTCCTTTGAGTGTTATGTCCAAAGCAGACTCATCTTTCACTTCTCCATAGTCTGATCTTTCAGATGAAAAATGGACTCCGTTTGATATACATGAGAGATTTGCTTTATTCAGCCTTGATGTCTTTGTTAAGCTGTCTAGTTGTAAGGCATCTGTATTTTAATTGGCATACATGAAAATAAATATCAACTTCTTAAAAATAACACTACAAATTTAATACCTACTAACTACATCATTAAAAAACTAACTACATCATTACTGTAGTGCAAAAAAGATTATATTCAGCAGCAGGCTGTTGACTAGAGTTCTTAAGAAAGCCATGAGAATAGTCCTATGTGCCAAAGTGGAATACCAACTCTACTCCAGGTGAATGTACAGGAGCAGAGGGAAGGGTGGAAGAAGTAATACCATCTAGACAGTAGTTGGTCTTTTCTGAAGACCTCAAATGTTTTTCCTACCTTGAAAAAGGCAGCCCCCCACACCTGGCTGACCATAGATCTGCTTGACTATTCAACCTGTTGGTTAGTATAAATACACTCTATATAAACTGATACTTCTTGAACCAAAGTTTGCCCGGGAAAATTTAACAAAGTATTTTTTAAAAACTAACTGCAGAAAAATTATGCAAGGTTAATTTGCAATTCTCAGAAGCCAACTTGGTTGAATATAATCTATCAAAAGTCCCTAGAAATGTCTCCACCTTCGTCTCATAGAATGGTCCTTGAAGATGCCTTAAACGCTCTTTGATGATCTTTTGCTCAGGTATCTGGTAAAGAATAAATCAATAAGCATTTAAATATCTACTACATTCCAGGCACTATGCTAACCAATGAGATTACAAAAATAAAAGTGAAGTCCCTTCTCTCAAAGAATTAACAAGAGAGACAACAGGAACACACAGTATATCATTATATATAAGACACACTGCAGACACAAGGTAACCTTGACTGGGAAAGGACTAGCAGCCTGGGAGAGGGGGGACCAACTGAAAAAGGTGGCATTTGGACTGCATTTTGAAGGAAAGCAGAGTTTCCATGAGGGAGAGGTGAAGAGGGAGGCAGCAGAACAAAAAAGGCATGGTGACTGGAAGAAGAGTTTTGTGAATGAAGAAGACCAAGTAGGACAATATATCTAGACCACAGAGTGAGTAGAAGTGAATAAGACTGGAAAGGTAGGAAAGGGGTCAAGTCATGAAGACCTTTAAACAAGGAAAGGAGGAATTTATTTGATTATCAAGGTAACTGGCAGCAATGTTAGCCTGTTGGTAGAGAGGTGACACATTAAGACTTGCGATTTAGGAAAATCACTTTGGCAACTCTTTGGAGATGATGAGGTAGGGAGGCTAATTGTAACAGAGAGGCTACAGAAATGGTCTGGAAGAGAGGCCATGAGAGCTACAAGAGAAGTGGCTGTATGAATGTAGTTAAGGGGATAGAGGCAGCACCATGTAGTGAATGGAAGACCTAGGTTTAAATCCCTCCTCAGGTATTGAATAGCCATATAATCATAGACAATCTCTTTTTCCTCATCTGTAAAATGAAAGAGTTGGACGGGATGGCCTCTAAGACCACTCATCCTCAAGGTCTCTTGTTTTTTACTTACAGCACTTATTTAGTTATTTTCTGCACTACACAACTGATACTTTTTGTATGACCTCTGGACCTCAGTTTCTTGAGTTGTAAAACAAGGAGGTTAAACTACATAATCTTTAAGACCTAAATTTATGATCCTATGATTCCTACTTCTAGACTGCAAACTCTTTGAATGCAGGACCACACCTTACATTTCTTTCTCCCTTACAACTGGATATTCTCTTATAGTCTGTTGCATAATTAAGCACATTATTCATGAGTAAGCCTTACTAGGTCTATTGAAGGGGCTTACAATCATTTGACAGATCAATCAACAAGCATATATTAAACACCTACTAATTCATAGGCACTGGAGACACAGATACAGAAAAATGAAAATCTCTGTTCTCTAGTTTATATTCTATTGGAGGAGACAGTATAGAAGTGTGTGTGTGCGTGCGTGTGTGTGTGTGTGTGTGTGTGTGTGTACAGAATAAATATATAGTAGTTGGAAAGGAAGGATACAAGTTGTTGGGGCAGATCAGAAGGAAGGAAGCAAGTATTTATAAAGCACCAACTACATGCCAGGCACTGTGCTAAGCAAATTATAAATATTATCTCATTTAATTATCACAACAACCCTGAGAGGTGATATTATTATCCCCATTTTACAGTTGAGGAAACTGAGCCAAACAGAGGTTAAATAAGTTGCCTAGATTCACACAGCTAGTAAATGCCTGAGGCAGGGAAGGCTTCATGTAGGAGGAGGTGCTTAAGCTGTACCTTGAAGAGAGGGATGCTGCTAAGAGGCAGAGGTAAGGAGGGAATACGTTCCAGACAAAATGGATAGTGAGTGCAAAGGAGTCCCTTGAAGAGTGGATCTGTATCACTCTTTGTTTTTGTATAACTGGCACCTAGCATCATGCCTTATATGCTTAATAAATGCTTGTTGAAATAAGCTGAATAATAAGGTCTAAATAAATATTTGAGGATTGATTGACTAAAAGGGATACAAATACACATGTGCTTTAGCCCCCATTGTAAAAGACACATGCTAGCATACCTTCTGTCCTCGAGAATGTCTGATTAGGCAGACTGTAACAACAATCCATGCTTACCTAGCAGAGGTGTGCACCAGCGTGCAAGCTCCAAGTTCAAAGGTGTCTCATGTATTCCTACTCCCTGAACACAAAATTTCTTGTGGCAAAACAGTCTCTAGTGAAAAAAAAATACCTCTTATTACCCTTTTCTTCTAAACTCACCTGTCTCCTGAGTTTTCCTATTAATCTTCCTATCATATATTCAGTCACCCAGGCTCACAGCTTCATTGTCATTCTCATCTCTTCACTGGCACTCACCCACATAGCCAATCTGTTGCCAAATCTCGTGGCATCTTTGCTTTCTACAATGTCTCTCACATGTATCATCAGATGATAATATCATAGAGAGAGAGTAGGGAAGGAGCTTACAGGGTGTCAAGACCAACCACCTTATTTTACAGATGAGAAAACTGAGGCCAAGAAGTTATGTGACATATCCAAAGTCACAGAACAGAACTGAACCCTGGTCTTCTTGACTCTGAAGTAATACCCTATCTATTGCCTCTGTCTTCTTCTCTCTGTTCACTCACATGCCCACCACTCCAGTCCAATTTCTCACCGCCTCTCCCTTGGATGATTGTAACTGACCACTCTAACCTCAGATCTCTCCCTGTTACAATCTATCATCCCCGCAGTGGCCAGAGTAATTTTTCTGAAACTAAGGTCTGACTATTTCATTCCCTACTCAATAATTTCCAGTAGCTCCCCGTTACCTTTAGGATCATATACAAATTCCTCCTTTTGACTTAAGGTTTTCCTGCCTTCTAGGCTTCTTACACATTCATCTCATCCACACACTGTGGTCCACTTATACTGTTCTGCTTGCTCTTCCTCCCACATAATGGTCCATCTCCAGTTGTGCCCTTGTACTGGCTGTTGCCCACGTTTTGAATGTTTTCCTTCCTGACCTCTGCCTCTCAGAGTCCTTAGTTTCGAGTCGCAGCTCACATGGCACTTTCTGCAGGAGGTCTTTCTTGGTCCCTTCAGGTACTGGTGCCTTCACTCTCAAAATATCTTATATTCAGTATATCCTTATATACATATATTTTGTCTCCCCTGTGGAATCTAAGCTCCTTGAGGTAAGAGACTGTTATTCATTTGTACTTGTATTTTTAATGATTAGAACAGTATCTGACACATAGTAGACACCAAAGTGCTTGTTGATTGAACTGTTTTTCATTTATATATTATATTAAGTCTTTCATGTTTCAGTTTCAGAAACAGACAGAACTTTTTGGGTCTTTTACTTTAACGCTTTGTACCTTCTCCGAAAAATAATTCTTAATCAGCTTTTTATAAACGCAATAAGGGAAGGGAGACAAATTCATCTAAATTATTTTAATCGCGAAGTTAAAGTTTTTTTCTAAACTTTAAAAAAATTATAATTTAACTTAGGCTATAATAAGAGACAGTATGGCATAGTGGGAAGAACACTAAACTTGAGGCCTATTTCTTATACTTACTAGTTATATGCAGATGGACCTCAGTTGTTTCACCTATAAAATCATGATAATAATCTCTGTATTATGTACCAGGGCTATTGTAAGGGGAAGCCCTTTAAATACCATAAAGTGCTATTTTATTATAATCACTCATTTCCTGGAAATATTAGTCAACACTGATGTAATACCATGACCCCAAAACTTCTTTTTTTTTTTTTAGGCAATTGGGGTTAAGTGACTTGCCCAGGGTCACACAGCTAGCAAGTGTCAAGTGTTTGGTCTGAGGTCAGATTTGAACTCAGATCCTCATGACTTCAGGGCCGGTGCTCTATTCACTGCGCCACCTTGCTGCCGCCCCAAAAACTTCTAAGAATTTAACCAAGACCTATGGGTCCTCAATACTTTGGATCTCTTACAACCAAGGTTGAGTAACAGATTTATCACTTTTCTTCCATCACATCTGATTTTCAATCAAACAGAAAGAGTATGATTTAGACCCCAAGGCTGCCAAAGAAGGACTAGATCTTTAGATTTTGTCCAGTATCTAGTTTACAGGTAGCGGCCAAACAGTGACAATAAGCTTAACTTTTGTTTACCTCTTGTTCTTTTAGTGGTTCTTGAATTAAATCCGTGGTGGAGAAGGAATCACTATGTGACAAATTTCCATCTAAACAGTTCTATGTTAAAAGAAAAATTGAGTAGAAAAAAAATCAGAATGGTGAAGGGGAAGTGCTTTATTCAGAAAACAAATTGAAAGTAAGATGTGAAGTTCACCAAGATGACTCAAGTTTATAGCTCCCACTGTTGATGGGAGTTAATACTGGGAAGTGGGACGTTCCATTGTTGCTCCCCAATTGCTAGAACCAATTCTGAGCCCAATATGGCAATATGCAAGCATCAAGAATCTGAGATAGCTTTACCAATGAGATCTTCATAAGAAAGGCTATTAAACCTCCCTGGATGTATAATCATGCACAATGGATCAGTGTGAGTGTACAAAAATATTAAAGCTGAAAGATTAAATGCTCAAGTCTCACAGATGAGACATGCGTACTCTACCAGTGTATACTATCTAGTTATTACTCCTGAAGGTAATTAAATTATATTTTGAACTAGAGGTTTCTATATTTCAACCTATTTATATTTAATGTCACAATGATACTCTGATAGAAGGGAGATTATTCATTTTATTTTCTTGATGTATATGTTATGCTAGAGGAAGGCTGGAAGTTCTATAACAGTTGATGGATTATCTGGGGATAATTGACAGGAAAATATGGACAAGAATCACACAGGATGAGAAAGCATGAGTGGGTTAGGACCCAAACTAGTGAAGGGAACACCCATATCAATGGGATCATGAATATTTTGAAATTCTGAAGCACATGTTGTTCACAAAAAGTCAAGAAACATTTATTAAGAATCGAGTGCCAGGCCTGGAGTCAGGAAGACTAATTTTCTTGAGTTCAAATTTGGCCTCAGATACTTAGTAGCTGTGTGACCCTGGGCAAATCACTTAACCCTATTTGCCTCAGTTTCTTCATCTTTAAAATGAGCTGGAGAAGGAAATGGCAAACCACTTCAGTATCTTTGCCAAGAAAACACCAAATGGGATCACAAAGAGTCAGACATGACTGAAAAATGACTGAATAACAAAAAATGTACCAAGCACTGTGTTCAATGCTGGGGATTAAAAAGAAAGGCAAGAAAGAGTCTCTGCTCTCAAGGACCTCACAGTCTAATGGGGGAGATAATACATAAACAACTGTGTATATACTGAATGGGATAAACTGGAGATCATCAATAGAGGCGAAGCACTAGCATTACCAAGATCACACCATGGTCATTCTCGCTGAATTTCGGCAACCTACCTAGTTTATCCTCCTGAATCTTTTTTTTTTTTAAAAACACTGTGACCCAGAGACCAATACATGTAAATCTATCACCCTCACTTTAGAGAGCCATAGCTTGTTTTTAGCCTATTAATAACACAGGAAAGAAAATATTTCTTTTGTTGCCTTATTGTACCATTGTCTCACACAGCATAGTAGAAAAAGAAAAATAAAGCACAGAATGTACATGCAAAGATATGAAACATGTAGTTTGGTCTCTGGAAGTATAAGCTGGGAGGATTTTGAATGTTTACTCAAGAGAGAGAGAACTGAACTGCAAATCCTCAAAACCCTTTCAGATGCTCTCAAAATTAAACCTTTGACTACTTACGTAGAAATAAGTGTATAAGAGCACACCACTCAGAAGGATGGAAGTTCTTAAGGCTTCTATATTATCATATTATCTATCAAATTTATATTATCATGTTTATCTCTAGGAGTTAGAATAAATTTCTTTACCACTGAGTTATTATTTTTTAAGTCACTTAATTTACCAGATTCTCAATTCTCCACTAATTGCATGCTCAGATAATCTGAAAACAAAGTCCAATGAAACATACTGTTAGTAATAGCTCACTATTCTAGAATGCTTTAATATTCATCTAGTAGTAAAACTACTGGTATTTGTATTTGATTTTTAAATTGGAATCTACTAAAGATGATATTTTTTAAACTTTTTGAGAGCCAGATATTTTCCCCTGGTGAAAAGACATCGCAGTTGTGTGCTTCCACCACCAGCAAAAGAGCTTGTACCTGACAAGGTATTCCATGGAGTTGCCTTTTAAATAACTTCTCTCTTTGTGAGTCAAAAGTTGCTATAAAGAGATATTTACAATCATCTCAGTTTGAATATCATTTATCTTCTGTCCAATCATTTCATGATATCATTGATCTTCCTTAAATTTTTAGATAACAAAGGACAAGAGAACAGAAACCAGACAATACAGTAGATCATGGCTTTGGAGAAAAGCATGCCAGATATTACAATGCTTTTTAAAAAAAAATTAGGTTAAAAACACAGGGATAGGAGAAGAGAAAAATTGGGATTTGGACTATCACCCCCAGAAATGTAAAATTAACACCCTCATCCTTTTTTTTCCAGACCTGTAATGTCATTGGATAAAGGAAATACTTAGTGAGGGCAATTTCTCTACTAGTACAGGTTGGCAATTGAGAGCATTGGGGAAATGCCTGAGAGGACAATGAGAGGGTTATATAGCCAATATGTGGCCAATGCAGGAATTGAAGCCAGGTCTTTCTGACTCTGAGACCAGAATTCTACTACACTATGTGGCCTCTGTCTACTTGCCCTGTTAGGTATAAATAGACTTTTAAAATTTTATTTTTATTTTTATATTTCCAATTACATGTAAAAATAATTCTAACATTGATTTTTAAAAATTTTGAGCTCCAAAATTCTCTCCCTTCCTCCCCTCTCCTTGAGAAGATAAGTAATTTGATATAAATTATACATGTTCAGTCATGTAAAATATTAGTCATGTTGCAAAAGAAAACATAGACCAAATTAAAAAAAAAGACAACCTCAAGAAAAATAAAGAAAGTTTAAAAAAAAAAAAGAATGCTTCAATCTGCAGCCAGACTCCACCAGTTCTTTCTCTGGAAATGGATAGCATTTTTCATCTTAAGTCCTTCAGAATTGTCTTGGATCATTGTATTGCTGAGAATAGCTCAGTCATTCAAAGTTGATCATTGTACAATATTGTTGTTACTACATACCATGTTCTCCTGGTTCTGCTCACTTCACTCTGCATCAGTTCATATAAGTGCTAATAATGGACTGTTTTTTAGAATAGGGTTGTTTTATAAAGCTAATTAAGTTGAGTTATATAATGACTTCTCACTCATACAAAGCAACCCCAGTGACTCAGGGAACAACAACATTGAGTTTTCCTCACAACAATATGAGGTTAAGTATTATCAGGGCAGCTAGGTGGTGCGGTGGATAGAACACTGGCCCTGGAGTCAGGAGGACCTTACTTCAAATCCAACCTCAGACACATAACTCTTACTAGCTGTGCGACTCTGGACAGGTCACTTAACCCCAATTGCCTTGCCTTCCCCCCCAAAAAAAAGAAAAGAAAAAAAGTAGTATATTATTATCTTCGGAGAAAACCAAGAGTCTCCAAGATCTTCACAGATTATTGATGTAGTGCTTGAAGGGACTTCTGAAGTTTTCTAGTTTAAGCCTCACATTTTACAGGCAGGAAACTGAGTCTGAGAGAGGTGAAATTATTTGTCCCAGATCAAAAAGTTAGTGAATACCAATGATTTATTCATTATTACACAGCTAATAATTTTCTGAGACTGGATTTGAACCCATGTCTCTTGACTCCAGTGTTCTTTCCACTAGGCTACATTCACCTTTAAGAGAAGAAAAGCTAGTTTGAGTAACCAAAACACTATCACAAAATTCATACCAGAAAGTACAAGCGCTTCATCCGGAGAATGGGCTTTCCAGTTCTGTCTCTAACTTTACTTTACACATAATTCCAACAAAGCTAGTAATTTGGTTACTGACCACATAGCAGATTAAAAGCAAATAAAATTGGAAGGAGAGTAAGGGAAGGAGGAGGTGGAAAGGTGTAAGGAGTGATGTTAGAGACAGGCACAATGACAATAGTTAAAAGTCACAGATGACACTATGACAATGAAGGAAGAGACAGTTTTTCAAAAATTGTAACTTGTTAAGCACAGAGATCAGGGAGCACTTTGTGTAGAAATAAGCAGTGCTCAATAGCTCTGAAAGACAGTTCACTGAGTTTCAGCATGGTATGGAAATTCCAAATTACTAAGAAGTTAAAGTACATGCTGATGAGTATGTAATATAATTTAGAAAGGTCTTTGTTAAAAGTTACAAAAATAAAAAATAGTTTGCCACATAAAGAAAAAAACAACAGTTTCGGGAAAATTCATGTGTATAGAGCACCTCATTACTGAATGATGATAGACAAATAAAGTATTACTATATTATATAGAGAAAAACTTTTCAAATGATTGCTCATTTGACCTCTAGAGCCCCAGTAAAGCCTTGCCTACTTCGTGTCATGGAGAGATGATGGATTTAAAATCCAGAATAAAACATATGTATTTGGACACATCCAATGCAAAAATTTGTTCTTAATTGTTCAATTGGGGGAGGCCAATGGGAGAGAGAATTTTAAAATTAAAAAAATATATACAAAGAACAATATGTGAGGTAGTATAATGAGATCAAGTGAAATAATATTAGTATGTAAAGCACTTTTTTTTAAAGTTTTATTATGTGCTTTGTTTTTTACATTAAACATTTATAGATTACTCTCACTTCATAAAAGGTATCTTGTAACAAAGTAAAAAGTAAAACTTGTAAAATAGTGACCTCATCTGCAAGTGCATGCAACATTTCACATCTCTCACACCATCCCCCAATCTATTCATTTTGAAAAAAAAACCCAGAAATTTATTTTCTCTTTCTCCCATGCTCTACCTCATTGAAAAAGAAAAGAAAAAACAAATTTCTTGTAACAAAATAATATGCAAACAAAACAAATTACATCATTGGTTATATACAAAAATTTTTACATCTCACTCCACACCCTAAATCTCTCGCCTCTCTGTAAAGGATAGTATATTTCATCATCAGTCTTCTGGAATCATGAATGGTCATTGCATTGATCATAGTTCTTAGAGCTTTCAAAGTTTGTTTTTATAGTGTTGTTGTTATTGTACAAATTTTGCTGTCAATTCTGCTCATTTCATTCTTCATTAGTTTATGTAAAGCACTTTTTTTTTAAAAGTGCATTGGAATGGATAAAAAATGCATGAATAAGTCTATTGATAGAGACTTGGAAGGAATAAAAAAATGTGTTATATTTTATGAGTAGAAATTCATATATTTAAATGTAAATAGTTACAAAGCAATTTTAAAGGTTTAATGTTATTGAAAATAAATCACCTCTTAAAAAAGTTCTCCAATGAAGGTCAATCTTTCTTTGTTAAATTAGGTAATGAGGCCCTATTTCTTCTGTCCTCCAGTGAATTCTACATCATGCTGTAGTAGAAGTTAACAGACTCATTCTTTTTCTTCTTCCCTCTTACCAAACTTTCACGTTGACTACATAGCTGGAACAGGCTGCATCTCTAAAACTACAAGACAGGGACATATTCTTTCTGTACAGTTGTTTCCATAAAGTGTCCTTTTCACCCATAAGGACACCATAAGTCATGGGGGAAAGGACTATCTTACCCTCCCTCCCCCCTTTTAATCCCTGTAAACCTGAGAAATGGGCTTGGAGTTTTGTTCTGGTCTGGTTTTTTTGTTTTTGTTTTTTTTTTGCATTCGAGGCGCAGGTAGTAGAATCCTAGAACCTGGAATAGCGCAATGATGACCTTAAAGAAAGGCTCCTGGGGCAGCTAGGTGGCTCAGTGGATAGAGCACCAGCCCTAGATTCAGGAGGACCTGAGTTCAAATCCGGCCTCAAACACGTAACACTTACTAGCTGTGTGACCCTGGGCAAGTCACTTAACCCTATTGCCTATCCAAAAAAAAAAAAGAAAGAAAGGTTCCTAGGCCAGATGTTGGATGCCCTGAGAAGCCAGGGTGTCTGGCACTTAAGCCCAAGAAGAGCTTTGGACTTGGAACTTGGTAGAACTATGCTATACAGCAGCTGAATTAAACCGTGAACCTAATGCCCCTTCCCTCCCCAGAGACTGAAGAGGTGTGGGGTGGGGGTGGGGAATTATGCTCTCTTAAGTAGTGGCAGGAAGAGTGTTAATATATTTGTTCTTGCTATGCTTTTGAAGTAAATATTCCATTATAAAAGCTAACCTGACTGTTTAGTGGTTAAGTGGAACTGCAGTCAAGGAGACCCCTACAATTGAGGGAACAGCATTGATGAAGGCTGGAGCAGTTGGCAGAGAGCCTAGACATCCCCAAACTCCATTGAGGTGCTGGAGAACACTGAGGTGGGATGACATTACATGTGGGCATTCAAGCAGAGGGGACCAGGGTATCATACGTTACAATCAAATATCATAAAAATGATATAAATGTGGGCTCAGGGGAGAAGAGATGACACTCATTTGGGGGAATCAGTGGATAGCTTTATGAAGGAGGGAGCATTTAAGAAGGTCCTTAAAATATAGGTTTTTTTAAAAAAAAATTTCAATTTTAAAAAAATTTTAATTTTGGCTATTATAAAATAACAATAACAACAATAGTAATTATTATTATTATTATACACATTCAGTCTTTTAGATATATGATGAGCTCTTTTGAATGATTACTGGTCTCATTAGGAGGTTGTATAATATTCCCGGCCTTGATCTACAAGGCTCTATAAGGAATTCTTCAAATTAGTTTCTTCATTAGACTTCCTACAATTTAGTGCCAAATACCTTTGGTGCACAGGGGGAATGGGTAGGCTACAATCTATTACCAAACAAGAACAGTACAGGAGTAGTATAAAGAATATCAGAGAGCTACGGGATTAGAAAAGGAACTGGGCTGGTATCCACAGTCATTTTGTGTGCTTCCCTGTATACAATGTCAAGGGATCTAGAAAAAGGCCTCCAGTTTCCTGGCTGCCCAACCCCAGGGAAAATTTACAGGAGGACATGGACAAGAGAAGGCATGGATGGATTATAATCATTACTGTTGGAGGGTGTACCTACATTGATGAGATCACAGATCTACTAAGAATGAACTTAATAACTGTTCATAAATTGAACTAACCATATAAAGTAAGGGATAAAATTTTGCCCAACTACTCTAGCTTTTATTAAAGAGCAAAATGTATATTAACAACAATAAAAACAAAGCAAAAAATAGGATGGGTAGGATTTTGACAGGCAGGATTAGGGGAGAGTGCATTCCGGGATAAGGGAAAAACACAAATAGTCAGGAAAGTAGAGCATGTGTTCAATGAATGATGAAATTTCATCTTCCAACTCTGGGCATTTTCATGGGCTGTCCCCTATGCCTGGAATCCACTCCCTCCTCATCTCTACCTCCAGGCTTTCTTGGCTTCCTTTCAGTCCCTGTTAAATTTCTACTTTTTACAGGAAGTCTTTTCTGATCCACCTTAATTTTTGTGCCTTCTTTCTGTAAATTATCTCCAATTTATCTTGTCCATAGCTTGTTTGTACACAGTTGTTTCCATGTTACCTCCTTCATTGGACCATGAGCTCCTTGAGAGCAGGGACTTTTGCTTTTCTTTGTCTTTCTAATGCTTAGCACAGTGCAAAGGAATATTAGTGTGTTGCAAGAAATTATGAAAGGGATGATTTCAGAGAAATCTGGGAAGATTTGTATGAAATAATGCAGAGCTAGGAGAACTGATACAATAACAGCAACAACAATATAACAATAATATCAACAATAACAATATTACAAATTCAAGAAAGATTTAAAAAGTGTGATCAGTGCAATGACCAGCCATGACTCCAGAGGACTGATGATGAATTATGCTACTTACCTCCTGACAGAAAAGTCACAGATTCAAGATGCATAGTGAGTCATGAAGTTTTGAATGTGACCAGTGTCAGAATTTACTTTATTTGACTACACATATTTATTATAAAGGTTTTCTTTTTCATTCATTCAATTCTTTATTTATTTAAGTTAGGGGGTCATGGTTGAAGGGAGAGAAAATAAATGCTTACTAATTTTGAAAAGTGATCAAGCCTGATCCCTTCAAAAAAGAGGTATGAAAAATGTGTTTCTCTCCCTTCCTTGCAAAATATAGCAATAAAATTGTATATAAATAATAAAAATTACTCCAAAGATCTGAATATGGTTGTAAGGATGATGGTAGCCCTCAACAGAAATAGGGAAGTTAAGAAGTGGAAATGGGTTTCAGAGATCTTTATTGGGGACCCATTATGACCTTTATTAAAGTTATAATGAGATCCATTTTTGAAATGCTGTAGTATAGAAGAAGCTTCTTAAGCAAATGGTATAAAAAGTAGGATTCAGTCTTTTAGAGACAGAGGATACCACCGATAAATAGTAAAGTTTATTATGGGTAGCAAGTTGGAGAATATCATGGAATTATAGGTTATGAGCTAGAAGGGACCTTAGAGATTATCCAGGCCAACCTTGTCATTTTATCCATGAGAACTGAGTCTCAGAGAAGGTAAGTTAACAGACGGGCCCAACATCACAGAGTAAGTGGCAGAGCCAATATTTGACCTCAGCCCTCTAACTCTAAATCTAGCATTCTTTCCACTATACTGTACTACCTTTCTGACACGAAATTAAATTCAACATAAATTTATTAATCATTAAGACATTTCAGTAGATTTGGGGATATAAAAGCAAAAAAAAAAAAAGGAAGGAAACAAGCATTTGTTAAATGCTTATTGTGTGATGGTACTTGCCATACATTCTAATGGGGGGAAAGAATTGGAAGCACATGGAGGTGTCACTGTTTCCAAACTAATTTCTCTTCTAACTAGAAATGCATTAGGTCAATTTTTTAATCCAGTTTGAATACCTTACTCATTCAGCTCTTTGAAGGATGTTAATGTAGAACCTCCAAGGAAGAAATGGAGATAAATATATAGACCAAGAAGGTATTTGAGGCTGTCTACAGGCAGGCCCACTTAAGATATACTTTGATAGACCCTAAGGTCTCATCATTGTGGATATTTCTTTCCTTCAAAGCAGACTGAAACACCTCCATGCCTAAAACATAAAAAGGGAAATCATGGAAAGTGATAGGAACTCACAATTTCCCACTCAATTTTATTCATATTAAGCTGATTGTTGATTAGTAACTTTTTTTTTTATTTGTGCTACTAAGTAGCCTACAAAATCACATTTAGAAGTGAGTTAGCTCACCATATGGGGTAATCAAGTGTTTGTAATGTAAAAACAAAGCACATTAATAAAATTTTAAAATGTAATGAATTAAGCAGCAGTTGCATAAGCTATATTTGGGATACCTGTAATGTAGCTTTGCCATGCTTGGGCAATTCCAAACAATGTGGAATCTTCCTCCAACCATTTAATTTTACAAGGGAAAAAAAAAAGACAGTCTTTTGTAGCAAACAGTATGTTATCTGACAGCTTCATACAAATATGTATGAATTTATGCAGCTGAATTTGAGGAAAGCTGGCAAGTTTTATGTGTTTTATAGGTTGTCAACACTGATATTTTGGAGCAGAAAGTTATTTTTCAATTCTCCCAAACATCTCTCTCAAAAGAAGGCAAAAAAGGGCTACAGTAAACCCAAAACAAAAGCAAGTGCACCCTTGACCCTCTAGCTAACCTTTAACTTCAATTCATTTTTAGATAAAATCCTTCAATTCTAAAACAGTGAAGTATCTCTTAAACAACTGTCTATAAAATTTTGTTAGTAAAGATAAACACCCATAAATGTAAGAGAAATTTGAAAAGCATCTTTGTTTTATCAAACTTTAGAGTAAGAATGCTTTATTAAGGTTGTTAGGCTTTTTTCTTTTCATATATATTTAATGAATACCCATAGAGTACTAGCTATCATAGAGAGATTTTAAACAATTTTGTGACATTGTTTCTTCCCACTGCGTGGGGTATGCATCAATGTGGAGGTATTCTATTCTCTGGGCACTAACTAACTGACTGATAAAATTATCAAGATAGACTATGCATACTTGATTTTTTTTTTGTTATTCCTCCATTTGGTCTCAGAGGCATTTTGTTTTTAAAAAGTAGAACTACTGGAGGGTCCAGTCCCTGATGAAAGTGCTGAGGAGTAAGTAATGTTGTCTGGGTGACACAGACTAAACGGCCATTAGGAAAGCCCAGAAAAGCCTAGGCCACAGGGTCAAGCATTGTCACCAATCCAGATGACAGTAATAGCAGTCATGAACTAGAAAGCAAGTTTTTCATCCATTGCCCAGCTTTATGTTATATTTAAGGATGAAACAAAACGACTCAGTAGTACTCACGTTTCAGTTTTCTTGTCTTCTGTCCAAGTATCTGGCAAGCATTTGATGAGGTGCTATTTAATGCTTGGAAATCTTGCCCTTCAGAAACAGCTTCCTCCAACTTGTGCTGCAAAGACTCAGCTTTTTCCTTGGCAGCATGGAGGGCCTGTTCTTGATCCTTAGCCTGGACATGCAATGGGAACGCTGAATTTTAACAAAGCTGCAAACTTGGAAAACAATTGGCTGTCAATCTGACCTCCCTCCTGTGTGCGCGCGCACACACACACACACACACACACACACACACAACTCAAAATTTGCTTTCCTTCTTAGGGGGGTGATCAGCTCCTGCTGAACTTCTGCAATTCTGTATTTGCATGGGTTTGGTATGCTTGAGCTATTTCTGCAACGGTAGAATCTCTATGTGCCAAGCTACCTCTTTCATCAGCAGGCTAGCTAGGCTGTTAACACCACCTCTTTTACAACTCCCCCTTTTACTTCCTCTGCTTAGAGCAAGAGAGCTGGGGTCTGAACTGAGCAGTTCCCCTTTGGGTTTCTTTTTTTTTCTCTTCCTCCATTTTTGCCTCCTCACACCCAGGAGAGTTGTTGGGTAAATGAGTCAGATTCCCCTTTACCTGCCGCTCAGCATTCTCCACTTGTTTGATGGCTTCTTGGAGCTGCTTCCTAAATGTGTCTCCCTCGTTTACTGCATCTTCTTGTGACCTTTTAATGGCTTCTAACTGTTTCTCTCTGGAAGGGGGTGAGGGGAGTGGTGGGAAAGTGCAAACCACAAGCTGTCAGTGACATTTCAAATGTCACACACCTGGAGAGTGCTGATAAACTCATATTTAATGTAGTTCCTCACAAAATAGGGGACACATTAAAAGGACATACACATTATGTATTTCAGACAGAAATGGCCATTTATGACCCATTTTATTTATTTTTGCTGCAAACTATTTTTTAGACTGTGAGCTCCTTGAGAATAGGGAACGTCTTTTGTCATTTTTTGTATCCCCTGCACTTAGCACAGTGCCGGGTACACAGTAGGTGCTTAACAAAATATTTGTTGACTGACTATGGAAGGGGTACAGGGAAGGGAACAAGCATTTATTAGGCAACTTCTTTGTGTCAGGTACTATGCCAAGTGCATTACAAATACCATCTCGTTTGACTCTCTCCTAAATGAATTTAGGCCAGTTGATTGGAGTATAACACTGCAGTAAGACTGAGAATATAGATATGTTTGTCTTCTTTTCTAGGAATACAATCCACTTAGCCATCTTGCAAATATATGAGACTACTCAGTAGGCTTTATCTGAGACAAATGTGAAACAAATGCCACTGCTCCTTTTCCAGTGTGCTTTCCCCTCTTCAAAGCTTCTATCATGCTACCCTTGGGGTGTGTTCTTTCTCAACCCCCAACAAAATACATTCCTTCTGTCTCCCATTTCCTTTGGGTTCTATTCTTTTCTAAAGAATATGATAAACTAATCCAAGTTGAGAAGCTAATGCAGTAATGCAGAAAATGTTGAAATTTTCATAGTGATTGCATGAAAACAATGTCTTAATTCAGGAGAATTAATGATTTTGAATATATTAGTTACCATGACAAATTGGTACAGGAAAATATTTTCATGATCATGATCTTTTAGCTGACTTTCAAATCATGCAGGGAGTTGGCTACCTATTTCATCCATGTAGAAAGTCAGTCTTGGTTACAAAGAAAACCAGAAAGTTTGCTACAAAGAAAGCATAGTACAAAACTATTAGCACTTCTTGAAATTACATAGTCTACTGATGATGAGTCAGTGGCTTCATCTTTGCATATGATGACACCACAGTTTTATTTTTTTGCTGTGTATTGCCCTGATCGTATCAGCTTCTTTCATGCCCATAGGATCTCCAATGGATCTGTAAAAAGCTAGGTGGTCCCTCAGAATGCCCAATTGGGATATAAAAGCTAGCACAGGTATCATTTGTCTTTTGAGTTACATGACATAATGTATGGAAGGGCAGTTTTGGAATTAGAAAAACCTGAGTTCAAGTCCCATCTCTAATACACACTAGTCTTATGAAGATGATAAAGTCAATTTACCTCTCAGCCCTAGAGGGTCATATTTTTAAGAATAGAATTACAAATTCTAAGAATAAGAATTACAAATGAGTTGTTGACCTGAATTGAGGTGTGTGTGGGGGGGGGTTGTTTCTAACACCAATAATATCACAGATCTAGACCTCTTCTCCCTTAAAAAAGCACTTTTCTATTCTAAAAGAGGTTAGGTCAACTAGAAAATTTCAAATTGTAAGGAAAGATTAATGCACTTTCCTACCACAGAACTTTTCATATTTGTTTATCTAACAGTTTCCTTACCAATCTTTTACCTTCAGTCTCTCCCTCTTCCATTCGTTCTATCCAAGACTTACAAATCAATCTTCCCAATATATAGCTCAATTAACATCATTGCTTTGCTCAAAAATCTCCAAAGGTTCCTAATTTCCCATAGACTTCAGACTCTCCAACTTGCCATTCAAAGCCTTCTATAATCTGTCCACACATGCTCCTCTGCCACTTACTTTATGCTCAGGCTCGATGACCTACTCATCACTGATTCTAGAGCAATTTCTCTACTTCCCTATACACCTTTACTTACACTATTCCACATGCCTGGAATCTCCCCATCCTCTTCCTACTAAAATCTTTTTCATCCTTCAAATACTAGTTCAAGTGCACTTCTTACCTGAAGCCTTCCATGATTCCCTTGGCTTGGAGCTCATAGCTTATTTGTTTATATTTCTTTTATTATGTGCTATTTGTCCTTATTATGTGCTATTTGATATTGTAGTTATTTGTGTATCTTAGTTCCCTTCTTAGACAATAAACTCCTTGAGAGGAAGGATTATATCACTAGTCATATTTCCCTCAGAGTTTCCTCTTAGGTTTTGCACTTAGGCACTCCTACCACCTTAGTACAGACCATTATGAATCACTTATTGCAATACTCTCTTGAAATACATTTTGCCCTTATTTTTTCCTCTCTCCAGTCTATCTTTCAAACTGTGCCAGACATCTTTCTTATGTATAGATGTAATCATGTTATTACTATGCTCAAAACCCTTTAATGGTGCCTTATTGCCTATGCCTTTAGATCCAGAGATATACAATCTGGACAGTTAAAGAGAGAGAATTAGGGTAGAGGTAGAAGTCCTGGAAAACAGACTTGGGTCTTCAGGAGAGAAAGGGGACATAGAGAAAACAGAACAAAGTTTCTCAGCCACATGGTCCCAGGAGAAAATGGATCCATATAACCTAAACTCCTGCAATAGAAGGAGAATTCCTGGACCCATTTTCTAAATCCGCCTACAGAAAGGCAATGGCAAAACCTCTCAGACTGAGGGGCAGAGAGGGGGCAGCCACAAAGAGGAAATGTGACTGAATAGAATTGAAACTAGCCTTCCAGAGGAGTATCCAAAGTTCCTGGAGGAAGAAACTAGCATGTGGAGGAGGTGAAGGAGCAGTGAGAAAGCAAAAACCAATACACACACACATGCACATATATATATACATATATATGTATATGTATGTGTGTGTGTGTATATATATATATATATATATATATATTTATAGATGCACACAAAAAAAACTAAACAAATAAACAAAACAAAACTTTACCACCACAGTCCTTTGAACAATGCCTCATGACACCCTGGCTTCTTGGGGATTCCCTGCTTGGCTCGCAGCAACATTCCTCCTGCAATCCTAACTCCAAGGTTACCCTGGCTCATGCTCCAGGTTTAGGAGCCTGTGCCCAGAACTGACAAAAACCACTGAAACAGACCAAAACCTGAAACCCAGTTCTCAGGGCCACAGGGCCTTGCTTCTCTAGCAAAGTCAAGTTTGCTCCCTTTCCAGAGGAATACAAAGACTCAGGATACTACTGAAGGCCATAGGCTTATATATTTCCATAAGGATGGAAGTAGAACTTACTGGAATACCAAAGGACTGCTTATCTAACCACCCCATAATTTTAAAGCTGGAAGGGATTTTGGTGGCCATTGAGTGGTAGGCACTTAATAAATGCTTGTTGACTTGACTTGACCTATAAGTCAAAAGGAATCCCCACTACAACATACCCACAAATAGTCATCCAGCCTCTGCTTGAAGATCTCCAAGCACACTTATCTCCTAAAACAGTCCATCACACTTAGGAATAGCTCAAATTGCTGAGAGTTTTTCCTGACATCTAATCCAAATTTTTTTTTAATTTCCACCCATTGTTCCTGATTCTGCCCTTTGGATCCAAATGGAACATGTCTAATCCTATTTTCATATGACTGTATTCAAATACTGGAACACAGCTATGATCTTCCTACCATTCTCCTTCACCAGGTTAAATATCCTTGGTTCCTTCAATAAGGCACAATCTCAAGGCTTTTGAGGCAGTGAGGTCAGGATGTGAATAGAGCACTGGGCCTGGAATCAGGAAGACCCAAGTTCAAATCCAGCCTCAGATCCTTCCTAGATGTGTGACTCTGGGCAAGTCACTTAACCTCTGTCTGCCTCAGTTTCCTCAACTTAAAATGGGGATAATAAGAACACCTACCTCGGAAGGCTGTTGTGAGGATCAAATGAGGCAGTATTTGTAAAACACTTAGCACAGTGTGTTGCACATAGTAGGCACTTAATAAATCCTTGTTTCCATCCTTCCTTTAACCATTCTGCTTTCCCTTTTCTGTATTTTCTCCACCTAATCAATTTCTTGTACTTTGCTCCTCAGATCTGGATGCAGTTGACCAGATGTGGCCTGACCAGGGCAAAGTACAGAAAAACTATCACCTTTTTATTCTCAGGAGCTATGCCTGTGTAGCAACCTAAGGATGCTGCCACATCAGACTCTTCTCTCAAATTAGTTTACAATTAATAAAAAAACTACATCTTTTTTCAAATTTCTATCTGATTATGCCTCCCCCATCTTATACCTATGACAGTGATTTCTTGAATTGTGTCAGACTTTACATTTATTCCTGCTGCATTTCACCTTATTGGATTCAGCTCCCAATTCTCCAACCTCTCATTATTTATTTGGACCCTGCCTCTGTCAGCCACTGAGTTAGTTCTCCCTCCCAGCCTTGTGTCATTGATAAAACTGTTATATCACCCAGGACTAAGCACTGAGCTCTAGAATTATTCCATGGATATCTTTCACATTGACAATAAACCATCATTGACTACTGTGAGTTCCACCAACCAATTATAAATCCATGGGATCATACCATCATCTAACTCATGTCTCTCTATGTTTGCTCAGAAGAATAAATTGTATCAGATTCATTATTAAATTCTTTGCTAGAATCTAGGCAAACTGCATCTATGAAATTCTGTGATGGACTACTACTATGCTGTAAGAAACAATGAGCAATATTAGAAAAACATAGAAAGACTTACATGAAATAATGAAGAGTGAAATGAGCAGAACCAAGAGACCTTTGTATATAATAACAGCAATACTGTTCCATGAATAACTGGGAACAACTGAACCGTTCTGAGCATTATAAATATTCAAATCAACTACAAAAGATCTATGAAGGAAGATATTATCCACCTCCAGAGAAAGAACTGATAAATAGAAGTATGCATGGTATGGTTTTACACATATGTGTGTATGTATATATATACACACACATATATATATTTACACACGCATATATATATATATACATATACATAATATGTGTGTGTATGAAAGGAAGGAGGGAGACAGTTCAGAACTTCAAATATAACAAAAAATAAAATAAAATTTTAAAAAATGTAGGTTGAACAGATAGTCAGGAAGTCATTGAACCTCTCAGTGTCACTGTTTCCTCATCTGTGAAGTAGGGATTATGATCATTGCAATACCTATCTCACCAGGGCATCATGAACACAGTGCTTTACAAATCTAGAAGGGATATAAGAAAAAACAGAAATTCTGATCTATTGGTTGGTTAATCTTGTACATAAAGAAAATATGACTGATTATTTTGACTTGTTCTTAATAAACCTATGTTGCTCTTTATAATTACCACCTATTTAAAAATTTTTTTTGTTACAAATGTTATAATAATCACCTCAGTAAGAGTGAGTTGATACCCAATTAAGGAAAAATATAATAAGAGAGTATCTAATAGCCCTTGATGTATTCAAATCACCTGAATCAGATGAATTGCATCCTTGGGGACTGGCAGAAATATTAGATGTGATTGTTGAGTCACTTTTATTAATATGTGAAAGATCAAAGAGAATGGAGTTGAATTGAACAATACTGTGGGTCTGGAGAAAGGTAAATATTCTATTTTTATTTTTAAAGAGAAATGATATTTTTGAGCTGTTAATTAAACATCTACTTAATGATTCATTCTAGAATTTTCCCAGGAATAAAAGTTAAGCTCATAGACTCATGGCTTATAAACTACAAACTCTTTTCTCTCCCCTTTAAAAAAAAAATCAGGGCAGTTACCTTTTGCCTGTCCCATAGCATCTCTCTTGTTCTCCACGGTCTTTCAAATGGTGATAACTGGTAATAGGTCTATCATTTTCAGTACCTGATGTAGGTCATTTGGGCAAATAGCCTCTCTTAGTGTATCTTTCCTTATATTGGGTATATTCCTTATATTGGCTATAACTCCAATTTTGTTCAGTCCTTTACTGTCCAAGGATTGTACTACCTGGCGAAGCAAAATAAAAATGGAATAGCTCTGCCACTTTTCTATTATCAGTTACCATTGCTTCATCCTGCCCAAAAAGCAGTCCTATCTCCTTCCTTGTTCTTCCTCTCTCCTTTCAAGTTAGCTAGAAAACCGAAAACCTTTTTATCATCTTTTGCTTTCCTCATCTATCTCAGTTCATTCTGAGCTTCAGCATTCCTCTTCCTATTCTTCCAGTATTATGTGACACATCATTTGTCACCTATTCCTATTTCCATATTGTGTAAATTTCTTTTTAAAATCCTACTTGGTTTGAGTTCCCTGTTCATCCACATTAGTTTCTCTAGATAGCTTCTATTTTTCCTCCTCAATGAAAATGTTTCCTTTGTGTTTTCTGAATTTCATGATTGGACATCTGTTGTCCCTCTTGTTCACACTTTAGGTACATGGCATTATACATATCCTTCCACTGAAACCTGGAATTCCATAAATCTAGGGTGTATGTTAGAACACGCCCACCTTTCTTTTCCTCTGTTACACACTACAGGAGCAAGTTTCTTTTCCAAGGAGAGTCTAAACCCTCAGGATAGAAAACTGTAAAGCTGGGAGGCCTTTCCTGTTTTTGTGAAGGGCACTCTCCAGAAAGGGAAGGAGAACTGTATCTCCTGTTGGTGAGCTACCATAAGTCTTTTGTATTTTTTTTTTTGTTTTTGACATTTTCTTTGGGGTGAAATAAAGACTGTCATAGTTAATATGTGCTTACATGGAAACTAGAACTTTTTTGCTCACATCTGTTTGAAACCTAGAAATGAACTATATTTTTAGGTTTCCATTTTCTCTTAGTCAATCTTTTAATAAAAGAAGGAAGGAAGGAGAGTAGGAAAAAGGAAGGTAATTAGTATTTATTAAGCATCTGTTTTATGCTAGGTACTGTGTTGAACACTACAAATATCTCATTTGATTCTCACAACTCTCGGGAGTAGGTATTATTATTATTCCTATTTTACAGTTGAAGAAACTGAGGTTAAGTGACTTGCTTAAGGTCACAGCTAGTGACTAAAGCCATATTTGAACTCGTCTCCCTGACTCCGGGGCCAGACCTCTGTCCACTGTGTTACCTAGCTACCTGTAAGGGAAGGGATGGTAACTATGTAACACAGGGTCATACTCAGAAGGGCATTAAATCAATATATTCCATGATATAACTTTTACAAATAGACTGTAATGAGTTAATGAGCATTAAAATGAACTCATTTGATGTCAAATAATACTATTAAAATGTATTTATTTTGTATTACTAGGAGCTTTTCTCATAATCATCAACCGTGGGAAGCTCAAGTACCAATGCCCCATTTTCAGATGTGAAAGAGAATCTTGTTGTTTTGCAGACTTGCCCAAGAACATACATCTAGTCAGCAGCAGAAATGGGATTCAAATTCAGGTTTCTTCAAGTCTTTCCATTATACCACACTTCCTCAAGTCTAATGTAACAGGAGATCTGTATACTTGGGCTGATTTCTAATGGGGCCCAGTCTTGCCTGTACTTTTCTCTTCACTGTTCTTAACTGCTTGAAAGGGGAATAATGATAACCCTAGCAGAGGGGGATGGTGTCTCTCTAAGGAAGTCATATACCCACACCACCCACTGCTAAGAGGAAGTCTGGACTCCCTGCTCTTCAGGGAAAACAGAAGATCCATGCCTTACATGCTCATTCTGGTATTCTCAGTCCCTTATCTCTAAGGGGAAAAGAAAATGTTCTTTCTTGAGTTATCTCCTTCAAATATGGAATTCTATGTTCCTGGCTGCTTTCGTCATATAATTATGAGCTCTACATACATTTAAGTTCAGAGAAACCAAATGTTTGCCTCTAGTTTAACATACAAATTCCTCATGTTGGTCTTTAAAATCCTTTATGCTCTGGCTCCACACTGAATGAGAGCTAGAAAACCTGAACTTAAATCCCATCTCTGTTCACATTTGTGATCTTGGACAAGCCTTTTGACTTCTTTGGGCCTCAGTGTCCTCATCTCTAAAAGGAGGAGGCTGTACTAGATGACTTCTAGTGTCTCTTACAGCTGGAAATAAATAAATCCTATGATCCTACCCGTGTAGACTTATTGCACTTCTTCACAAATTTACATTCGAGCAAAATGGGACTACTTGCTCTTCCTTGAATTCAATACTTCACTTTGCACATCATGACTTTACAGAAGCAATGCTGGCATATATTCTCCTTTCTCATCTCTACCTTTCCGAATCCTTCACTTCATTCAAGGCTTGCTTCAGATGTGGAAGCCTTTCCTGATCCTCCTAGCTGTAAATGTTATCTCTTTCTCTGAAAATGATTTACTTATTTGTGAATATACTGTGTCCCCCAATAGAATATAAGCTCCTTGAGTGCAAGAAGTATATTTCATTTTGTCTTTGTATTCCCAACTTCTTTCCATATAATAGGTGCTTAATCAATGTTTGCTAAATTGTTCTATAGAATATACACATAGCCTACCAGAGCTGGAAGATTTAATCTTCTTTTAACCTTCTATTGTTTTACTGACAAAGAAACTAGGGCCTGGCTGTGGTAGGGGCAACATCTATTAGAGTCCCTGCCATGTGGGCTGGGCTAATATTTCCCTAAAAAGCAGAGGAGCCGTTTCTAAGATTTGGTGGTCCAGGGGATGAGAGTCTGAGCTTTTACATGGCTTCCTAGTCACTAAGAGTATAAAAATCCCAAGTCCAGTAGGGTGTCCTACTTTCCAAAAGTCATATTTGCAATGAACCCATATTACTGTAGGAAGAGAAGGAACTTTCTACTCCAGCAGTTTCTTTAATCCAGTCTACAGGAAATTTTAACCCATTATCTTCTCTACCCACTCTACTTCTAGCCATATTGGCTTACTTGCTGTTCCTCCCACCCAGTACTTCATATCCAGTCTCTGCACCTTTGCAGTGGCTGTCTTCAATGCTTAAAATGCTCTCTCTCATAATTTCCAACTCTTGGAATCCCTGGCTTCCTTTAAAACTTACTCCAAACACCACATCCTGCAGGAGGGCTTTCCCAGTCCCTGAAGCTGCTAGTGCCTTTCTTTTTTATGCTTCCATCTCTTCTATATTTATCTTTTATGAACCAATGTATGTAGATGTTGTTTCCTCCATTAGAATGTAATTTCTTTGAGGATTTGTCTGGTCCTCAGTTTCTTTATCTGTAAAATAAGAATGTTAGACTAGATGACCTCCAATGCTAATTCCAGGTCCGATCTATCGACCTGTGATCTTTGTTACTACTTTTAAGTCTAAAAATTCTATTCTATGATTGTAAAGTTCCTGTTGTAGAGGAATGAAATTATAATCTCTGTAATTTGGACATTTATTGCTCACATATTAGAACTTGTAAATTAATTATATAACATGTCACATTCGGCAAATAAAAGGTTTTATGAGAACAAGTCACATTTTTATAACCTGAATGAAGAAAAATGAAGGCCACATCAGAGACTTACAAATTAGTTATACATATGAAGCACAGATTTCTTAAAAAAATTAATGAACGTTACCTGAAATGCAATTCTTTCTTGACATGGTGATATTTGTGCTCGGATCTCTTCAGATTCCCTACCACTTTAAGAAACTGTTCATCAAGAGATTCTTTGTAGTTTCCCAAGAGGCTCAGTTTTAGAATGCAGAGATTTAGCTTTGTTTCTAGGTCATGTCTGAGATCCTACAAGGAAAGTTACAAAACAAAATTCTGCGTCACACATAGCTAAAGAGGAATAAATCACATAGTCAGTGTAAAATGCTCTTGGCTTTTCTGTGGTGGCACTCACTATCTCAAGATGCCTCAGTAACTATATTTAAGCCTACAACTAATTTCCCATCACTAAGAGACTGATTAATAATTACCCAAATTCAACAAGCATTTGCTGAGTTGCATGTCATCTCTCTCTCTCTCTCTCTCTCTCTCTCCCCCCAATCTTCTAATAAGTATTATCTCATTTTATTCTCACAACAATTCTGGGAGATACAGACTATTATCATCATCTCCTTTTACAGATAAGGAAACCTTGGTAAAAAAAAAAGGTTAAGTGACTCACCCAGGGTCACACTGCTTAAAAGACTCTAAAGCTGCATTCAAACTCTTGTCTCCTTGATTCTAAGTCTGATATTCTATCCACTGTATCATCTAGCTCCTCTGTATGAATACAATCTCAAAACACCATATAAGCAAATAAAAGAAGATAATGCAGTAATATATTATTTGTAGAATTGTGAACTGGTCTAGTCTTTCTGGAAAAATATTTTGTAATTGTGTGGGGAAAAAGTGTCATTCTTCTTCTCAATAAATTATAGTATTTAATCAGAGGAACAAACACAACCCCCTTTCAAACCTTTGTAGCCCTATTATTCATCACTCTCCTTCACATTATCTATGGGCCAGTTAAAATGACCATCTTGCTGGTACTTACAGTAATCCATCTCCCATCTTTGGGCCTTTGCACTGGTTGTTCCCCATGCACAGAGCACACTACCACCTCACCTCCACTTAGAATCCCTAGTCTCTGACAAGACTCTGCTTGAGTGCTTTCTATATAAACCTTTTCCTGATCCCCGACCCTCCCTGCAAGTGCTAAGTCTCCTTTTTCTCACAAATCGCCTTGTGAACATGTCTCCTTTGATATAATGTAAGCTCCTTGAGCATAAAGACTGTTTTGCATCTTTCTTTGTATCTCCAACATTAGTGCTGAAGATCACACAGTTCTAAGTGTTGGAGCTGGCTATCAAAGCCCAGGTGTTCTGTCTTCAGGAATGATTCTTTTTTCCACTGTGCCAGGGAATTTTAGTGGGTCAGGATAGAAATTACAGATTGAATTGGCCATATGTTAAAACATTTTTAAAACCATTGTCTCTCTTACAAAAAGACCATATTCTTTTTCTTTTCCAAAAAATGTGTGAATGTAATGGAATACTATTATGTCATAAGAAATGATATAAAGGAACAATTTCAGAAAAACCTGAGAAGACCTATATGAACTGACACAGAGTAAAGTGAGCAGAAGCATCTATCTCACTGTTGTCAGTCAATGGCAACAGCATTAAAAAGATAACTTTGAAAGGCTTAATAGTACTGATTAGCATAATGACTAACCATGATTCCAGAGGAAAGAAACAAGCATTTGTTAAGTGCCTACTATGTGTAAAGCACTGTGCTAAGCACTTTACAAATATCTCATTTGATCCTCACAACAACCTTGCAAGATAGGTGCTATTATTATGCCCATTTTATAGTTGAGGAAACTGAGGCAAATAGAGGTTAAGTGATTTGCCCAGGGTCACATAGCTAGTAAGTGAGTCTAGATTTGTCCTTAGGTGTTCCTGACACCATGTTCAGCACTCTGACCACTATACCACTTAGCTGCCTTTGAAGAGCAGAGATGAAGCATACTACTCATATCCTTACAGAAAGATGATAGATTTCAGGTGAAGAAAGAGATTTTTTTTTTTTACATGGGTAGTGGTGGAATTTGTTATATTTGACTATGCATTTTTGTTAGAAGGGTTTTCTTTTTTTTTTCCTAGGGGAGCAGGGGAGGTAGTGTAGGAGGAGAGAGAATTGGTTTCTAATGGAAACAATTTTGAGTAATAAAATAGTCTTTCATAATTAAAAATGTTTATAAAAGAAAGAACATCAGCTGGGATGGTATAGGAGGAAAATGTAAGTTAGAGGGATTAAGTCTCCACCTACTAGCTAACCTGCCTTCTCAGAAGTAGAACTAAAGATATATAAAATAGATCCGACTAACAGTAGAAGCGGAAGACCCAAATCAAACATGGTCATTAAGAATCATTACATTCAAATAATTTATAAAGAAAGAGAAACATCTGGAAGAGTCACAGAACACAAAACACAGGATACTTGCTGTAAGCTTGTCTTCCCATTTTTCCTTCACATTTATTTCTGGGTCAGTTACCCACTGAAGAGAAGCAGCAATAAGCGTTTCAATTTCAGAGACTTCTTCTTGCTGTAAGAGATTTCCAAACCTCCAACTAGTAATTAAGGTGAGATACACATGCTGTTTTGTAGCAAGAAGTAATTTAGGACAAAATCCAGAGGGTATATTAGGTGCTTCTGATGATGCTACTTAAACCACTCAGTCGGACACCAAAGAGAGCCTGTCTGCACTTGGTGAGTCTCACCCATTAAAAAGTTTGTTTCCCTTAATAATATACAAGTCAAACTAGGACCACCTTCAGGGAGTGGAAAAAAAGGTCACCCTATTGCCATATAAAAGAGGGGCAAAATGCTTTCCTTTGAGAGGAGATCCCTTTAAAATGCTAAGTTACAACATCAGTGGCTTCAGTTGAAAAATCAACACAAAGGAAAGAGGTGATAGCCAATAGCTACCAGAGAATTCTCCAAGTAAAATCAGTCCAAGTAGAAGAATGTCATGTTAATAAAAAGTGGGATATGAAGCTGACTGATCCAGAATTAAAACACTGACTTCAGAAAGGTTAGAGGAAAAAAATGTCTCTTTCATAGCAGAGTTCTGTTCTGTTCAGGAATATGGACTCTTACCTTTTTTATTTTTTTGGTCAAGATCTGTGTTTCATTGGTGAATTTACTCAGTAAGCAAATTCTCTCCATCAATGAAGACTGGCAATTTGCAATCTTAAAGGGAGTTTTCTGGGCACCAAAAATCTAAATGGCTTACCCAAGTTCATATGATCAGTATATGTTTGAGGTAGAACTTAGACAATGGTCTTTCTAATTTTAAGGCCCACTATCTGTCCCCTGTACCACACTGCTTTTTGGTCTCTTAACAAATAAAATGAAAGATTAAAAGGATTTGGGGGGGGTGTGATTTTTCTAAGGCAAAGTGAAATCTATGCTTTGTACCATACCAATTTCTGAAGGGTAGCAGTAAATTCTGTTCCTGTTTGTTGGGGTTTTCTCAGCAACACCATCTTCTCTTTGTCCATTATGTCATCCAGAGATGGTGAGTTGATTGAACTGTATAACCATTCTGATCCACTGACCTGAAGCCAATGCCCACCCCAAACCCCCCCCATTAACAAAAAGTCATTCTCTTAAAGGATACTTGCTACTTTTGTTTTAATAGCGTTGTTTTCATAAGTCAGTATAGTTTGAAACATGAAATAACTCCAACTAATAATCCTATTAAAGCTATTTAAACTGCAGCTATTATAACTTCAGTCAGGTGTTTATTTTATCTTCTTAACAGAAGTCTTCCTGAAGGTTAACAAGTGAGCAGGTACCTAAACCAGACAGTATTCTCTTCGATCCCCTCCCAGCATCCTCTTGGATCGCCTCCCAGCTGAAAGGAACTTACTTCATTTGGTCCCATCTTTGCATGTACATGCTCTAGTAATCTTCCTTGAGCTACTAGTGTTATGTTTCTTGTAACTCTGCTCAAGAATTGATCCTGGCTTTTATTATCAAATATATGAAATAGGTATCCCTCAGCATCATGCTCTCTATTAGCTAGTTCCCCTTTGTCACCACCTACATAACCCCCTCATTACTTTCCATGTTGACTCATCTGATCGAGTCAAGCCAATTATTCCCTGTCTGACTCTTTCCAAGTACACACTTCACTGTTCTTCTTCCCTCTCCTGGCTGCACCACTGACTCATCTCCCAAAGGACTTTCTCTACCGTGCCACAGAAATGTCTTCACCCTAGAAGCTCAGTCCACACCTGGAATATTTCTTACATTGGAAATACCCTTCTGCCCCTGTGGTCTCTCCCTCTGATTGTCTGGTTCCTCCAAAAGCAGACATTTTAAGGAAGAAGCTTATGCCAGCTATGTCTTCGTTCCCTTCCAGACTCAACTGCTAACTCATCTCCACAAGACTTTCTCTATTATGCTCCTTCACCCTCTCTGTCCTACCCTTTTTTAGCTCCTATTGTGTAATCTTCCCCCATTAGACTGTAAGCTCCTTGAAGGCCAGGACTTGTATTTTTGCTTGTATTTGTATTCCCAGTGCTTAGCACAGTGCCTGGCACATAACAAGTGCTTAATAAATACTCATTGACTTGACTACTCAATGACATTTTTTTCAAGCTGGAATGCCCTTTCCTTCTTCCTACTCTTTTATCAATTGTTGTCTTTCAGGACCTTCAAGATACAGCTCAAAACTCCTCTCTCCTTAGGAGCTTTTTTATGTCTCTTCTATACTTGGAATCACAGAGACATAGTTTAAGAGCTGGAAGAGACCACAGAAGCCATTTTGTCTAGAGTCCTCATTTTATAGATTAGAAGACTGGGGTGCAGAAAAGTCAGGTGATTAACAAAGTTATACAAATAATAAGTATAGAATTGGGATTTGACCCCATCTCCCGTATTCCAAATCAGCATCCTTTCAACTGCACCAATCTGCTTCTTTGTATGCATATAAGAAAGATGAATGTTTTACACTTCCATGTTGTTTTGTAACTGTTTCATACTTGAACTACTCAAGTGGACTGTAACATAGTGTCAGCTAGGCAATACAGTGGAAAGAGCACTAGGCTTAGTGTCTGAAAGACCCTGGTTCAAATTTGGCCTCAAACACAAGCTGGATTTAAAATTGAAGGACCTAGGTTTATATTCTAGCTTTGACACTTACTATCTGTGTCCTTGTGAAAGTCACTTTCCCTCTTGGGGTGTCAATTACCTCATGCCTAAAGGAGAGGTTGGACAAGCTTCAAAAGTATGAACACGTGTGTGCGCGAGCGAATGTGTGTGTGTGTGTGTGTGTGAGAGAGAGAGAGAGAGGGACAGAGAGAGAGAGACAGAAAGAGAGAAAGAGAGAGAGAAACAGAGAGAGAGAGAGAGAATGTGAAAGTATGTTAGGGGGATTCTCAGGCATGGATTGTACTAGATGGTCTGTGAGGATCCTACTAGCTCTGGATCCATCGTCTTATCATCCATTTCAACTTAGAAATTCTGTGGCATTGTGATACCCTCCCCAACAGGACAATGTGCTTGTTGACTGGAGAGTCCACATGAAGGACAGGGAGGAAAAGGTACTGATTCAAGAAACAGCAGGATCCTTCATAATTTTATATACGGGTAGACCTAAAATCCTGTGCAGCTACTTTCAGTTTTTAAACTAGAGGAGGAAATAAAACAAAAATTTGCAGGATCGTTATTTATTTATTTTTACTTATTGCCATTGAAATATTTATTGTTGACTAACTTATACATGAAAGTCTGAGTAGAAAGCTTTTAGGTCTCCATCTGTCTCTCTTCTTCCTACCTCAAATCTTTTGGAAATATCGCAATGGCTAATTTAATTCTTTTTCCCTAGAAAAGATTCACAGAGCACAAACCTGCAGCAATTGGCTATAAGGTAGCTCATCTTATCTCATAAAGTGACTCAGGGCTTTATGGTTACATTTAGAAACAGAAAGGTTTATTGGGCTGGTAAACTGGCCTAGCTGTCTAGGAGGATGAAAGGCAAGTATCACAGTGGCAGATTGTCACACACAGCTGGTAGGCATCTGAGCTAGGATTTGAACTGACTCCAAGTCTAGTACTTTACTACACTATTTAGTTAAAGCTTCCTTTAGAAAGCCCTTTAAAGGCAGTGAAAGAAAACTATCTTGCAAGCATGTCTTAATATACCAAGTAAATACTTCTACAAAACCTTTAACTAAGGTCTAAGCATAAAATTTATCTGCAATTGGAAGACTGTCAATCAGCCTACATTGCATTTTCATCTACAGAATAAGCATCATTGACCAATTCTAAAAAAAAAAAAAAGGGCAGGGTTTTGTGTTCAGTAAACTGGAGACATTGAACTTTAAGCTCCCAGATAGGTGTTACCAGTTTTGAAAAGTTTTAACTCAGAAGTGCATACCTCTGTAGACTGAACAAGTATAAGTTCAGAGTGCAATGATTTCTGGCCTTCAGGAATGCCCCTGTAAAGCTGCCCATTGACATGCCAGTGGAATCCATTTCTTAAAAGCAAAACAAACAAAGCACAACAGACTGACTGCTTTGGGATGTTATTGGTTGTTTTCCAGGTCAAAAGAATGAAGTTAGAGTATACTTACAATAGAAGCTCCTGTTTTGATTGCTGCAACTCACGCACCAGCTGATTTTTCTCCCCTCGTAAATTCTAGAATCACAGGCATAATAAATATGAGTTGAGTTACTTTGTCAGCAGTTACTTAAAAGCACATTTAAGCTCTCCAGTGATAAAAGCAACTGTGCTACCTCTATGGCTGTGCTGTATTCCACAAGGACTGACTTAAGATCTTCCATGTGTAAATCTTTCTGTAAGGTTGAACAGAGAGTTAATAGTAAAAGGTCTAATAGACTAACTCATCAACCTTCATTAGTAATTAAGTCCTACAGTACCAGGTGAACTGAATCTGCCTACTTACCCTGAGACTCACTGCCAGGCTTATGGCTTAAAAACTAAAACACTAGTTACTTACTATGAACCAAAAGAGTTCAGAAGTTCTGCATTTGAATTCTAGACATGCTCTGGATACAAACAGATTTAGTCTAGAAGAGGCAGCATGGTGTAGTGGTTAGAAGGCCAGCTTCAGAGTCAATAAGTCCTGTCTCTGACACATAATGGGTGTGACTTTGGGCAAGTCACTTAAACTCTTAATACCCCTAGGAAATTCTCTATGACTTTTAAGTTTCTGAGTAGGTGCCAGCTTACATTGGTGAAGGTAGTTTCATCATTGGGAATTCTCTACACCAATGAAATCACAGATTGAGTCAAGAAAAAAAAAAGATAATAACAGTAAAATATCCTTTTCCCTTTAGCCATATTTTTCTCTGACTCTGTCTAGTGACATGCACATTTTTAAAAAATCAGAGGGCAGCTAGGTGGTATAGTGGATAGAGCACCGGCTCTGAAGTCAAAAGGACCTGAGTTCAAATCCTGCCTCAGACCAAACACTTGACACTTACTAGCTGTGTGACCCTGGGCAAGTCACTTAACCCCAATTGCCTAAAAAAAAAATCAGAGCAAAAAGTAGTTCTGTTGCAAAAGACATTCCCACAAGTTCAGGTTCCAAACTACAGTTATTGTAACTGAATTCAAGATGAAATCAAGTTATATATGCACCCAAAAAATATTTATTATTTACCTAACACTAACAATATCAATTTGCCCCTCCTTTGAAATCATTCTATTCACACTGGAAAATAAAAGTCAGGGATAACATAAGCAGAGACATATAGAAATATCTTAATGCCATAAGGCAGAGATTGAAGGCAAAGGTGGTTATGATGTTTTGATTCTCCTTCAGTGACAAGAAACCAATCAATGTACTTCATCTCCAAAGGCTTTCTGGTTAGTACTCTGGTCAGTATACTAGTCAAACTCCTCGAGGAAGTATGACCTTTAAAACTTCCTTTCTCTTAAAGAAAAACAAGGAAAAATATCAAACACTGTTCCATTGCCACTGGCTTTTCCTCTATCAGTCAGTCAACAAGCATTTATTAAGTGCTTTTTCTGTGTCAGGCACTGTTCTAAGTGCTGGGGAAATAAGAAAGGGTAAAAACAGTTCCTGCTCACAAAGAGTTCACATTAGAGTTCATTGTTCAGAAGACCTCTTGCTTTGGTCGTGCACTTCCTGTTGCTTTTCTGGCCACCTTAAGTCATCTCTCACCAGAATCTTTCATAGGAAGATGATCAAAGATCACCAAAACAGAGTTAAGTTAAAATACTAAGCAGAGTCAGGTTCACCCAATGGAGTTATGGATAGGGCACTGGACTTGGGAGTTAGGAACACATGATTTGAAATATTGCCTCAAATATTTACTAAATGTGTGACTCTGGGCAAGTCACAGCCTTTCTGTGTTTTACTTGCCTTATCTATAAAATGAAAGGAATGGACTTGAGGCCACTAAGGTCCATTCCTGCTCTAAATCTATGATCCTATGATCTGATTCTGTATAACATTTAATGACAAAAACTTAAAACATTTTTCCCCTCCAGTATTGCAATATGAGACGTATACATTTATGTTCTTATAAGAAATGTACTCCAGCTTTTCAAAATATAGAGACATATTTAAATTCATCCCAGGAGAACTGAGGGAAATTTTTTCATAAATGATATAAAGAAAAGTCTTAGGACATTAGAATTGAACACAAACTATTTTAGTACATAATAAAAATTATGACTTACTCTGTCTTTGCTATTTTCTCCCCAAATCTAGAGCATAACTTTTATTTTTTTTAAACCAACCTTATGCAGACTTGCATCTTTATTAAGCAAAGCATTCTCACACATATGTAGTTTCATCTGAAAAGGAAACAAATGGAAGGAAAGCCATTCCCCTGATTAGACCACCTAATTTTATTCATTAGGAGAGAGCTCTCAACCTCTTATGTTTCTCTGTTTGCCCCCTCCTATGAACTTCCCCCATTCTAGACTATGGTATATGTATATAATATAAACATGTCTCACTCCTCACTAATTTGAAAGCTTCTTGACGGCAGAAACTGTCATTTTTCATCTTTGTAGCTTCAATACAGTGCCTGCTGAATTCAACTACAATAGCGCTTTCATGAATGACAATGCTATAAAATTATCTAAACAATAAACATTTATTAAATGCTGATTACATACTGGTTCTGTGCTGGGTACTGGGGATACAAAGATAAATATGAAAGTCTATGCCCTCAAGGAGTTTATATTCAGAATGAATAAAGGCAATTGTGGAGGAAGGGAAGAATAGCATTATGTAACTCATGTCTCTCCTGAATTCTTGTCCCTCTACACACTTATTAAGGGTAGGGGTGACATTCTCCCAATGACAACAGATAACTGAAATGCATAATATCTGATCATTCTCTAGAGTAATTCTGTAGCTTGGTAGAATATCTACTCTTTTCATCACTTGGTATGGGGTGACTCTCTGTCGATGTGCTATCTTGGGTTTTCCCCAACACATCAAGATTTCATAGCAAGACCTTATTCTCCCCAATACAGTTTTTAACAGTTAAGTTGTTAAAACCATTTCTTGTTCCTCTCCATAGTATTCTGAAATAATGCCACAGCTAGGTGCTAGACCTTCCTCAAATGCTCTTCCAAATGAATGTCATGCTTGTCACGGATAGCTATATCTTCGCATCTTCAGAGACCCCCAAAGCAAAGGTCAGTAGGCATATGCAGAGTTGTTCTGGCCAGTCACTGTAGCTACAGGAGTCCTGACCCTAGGGCCTAGTCCCACTCAAAAAGCAACATGTTTTCAGCTTCCCTTCCTTTCCTCCTTTCCTTCACTTCACTGGGCATCATCAGCTTCTATAGCTTCTTTATAAGGTGGGAGGTGAAGGGCTGTTCAGACTTGGTCACTGAAACAATGTGGGTCTCTATCCTAGGAGGGGACCCTGCACAAAACCTAGGATATGTTTCTATTGCTGCCAGTACCACACAGTGACTGATGGGGAAGAGGGCTGAGTGAACACTCTTAAGTATTTCAATTCTCTACTGTTAATTATTAAAGGAGTTTACCTTGTTTAAAAGTCAATCTTCTGTTAAGTTGTCCTTATTTTACATCAGGTGCATATGTCTTTTTTTGAGAGGGTGGTTTGGAGGATTGTGAAAAGGTTTAGAGAAAGTGACTAATCTGCTACCTTGCTGGTCATGTGACAAATACATCTTTCCCCCTTTAGAGAGTAAACTCCTTGAGGGAAAGGACTGTCTTGTTTATTTTCTTTCCAGCTAACTTGATGCTTTGTAAATGTAAATGTAAATGTAAATGTAAATGTAAATGTAAAGCATTACAGGAATGCTTTTATTCAGGCATACTGAAAAACCACAGTCAATTGGAACAGATTTTCTATCTGGCATCATTTCACTTTACCTTTTATGGATTTCGAAGACTTTTTACAGTCTAAAACCTTTGACATAATTATGATATGGTCAGTGCTAAGTCCTAAGACAGAGGCCCAGCCACAACCTATGTAGTTGAGGATGTATGTGTCTCAAATATTGTTTAGAAAAAGAAGAGAATTTAGGATACATTACCCAGCTCAGCAAAACATCTCATGTCACCCATCCTTAGAGAGGATGTGATATATCTTAAAGTAATTGAACAACTCTTACATAAGAGAAGTCCTAATAAGTAGAACTAGGAGAAATGGGTTGAAGATGCTAAGAGATAAATGTAGGTTTTATATAAGGTAAAAAAATTACCCAATACTTAGAGCTCCCTCAAAGTGTAATGGGTTGTCTCAGGTGGTAATGAGTATCTCCTCACAGAAATCTTCATGCAAAGGCTGAATGACTGCTTACTGTAGATATTGTAGAGAGGATTCATATTCAGGACTGAATTAGATTAGATGGCCTCTGAGGTCCTATCTAACTCTGAGACTGTGATTTTTTTTTTCAGACCTATCTCATTTCCTGCAAAGGGAATTTTCCATGGTGGAACAATAGTTCTATATGAACAGATAGAATAGATAGAAAACCCACACTTTCTCGGTGAAAATGAAAGTATTGTATAGTGTGTATACATATATTTATATATTTCATATTTATTACAAAGCGACAAGTGTAAGACAGAATTGCCTCTTCACCTGCAGGTCAGAGTCACCTGTAAGAAGCACAACTTAAAAAAAAAAAGGATGTCCTTGATTTTCTTCAGAAATGATAATTTCAAAGGTATTTAAATACTATTTAAGCTCCAAGTAAGCTTACCTATATAATAATAGAACAGAATATAAATGATCCTTCTATATTTGCATAAAATGAACATAGGCCTTCAGTCCATACACAGGGAAAAACCAAATAGTAATTCAGAAACTGGCATCCCAATGATGTTCTATTGGATGGGGGCAGTCATTCCCATTGTTAAGAGAGACTTAGTACATACCCATGACTATTATCGTGTAATAATATCATGTGAAAATATACAGGGAGTCTGGATCCCTTCTAGGAAATATAAAATTTGTGAAATTCATACGTATTTTAGATAGATGCTAATATACTATAAGGAAGGTGATTTCAGTTCAAATAAACAATTTTAAGTAATTTAAGATGATTCAGATTAATGAACTTACAAATAGCTCCTTTCTGTTTACTACAAACTATAGATCTAGACACATATAATGTATACATAGGATATATGAAAAGCCTCCAGACCTCTATCAGAGCTATCAATGGCAGGTTTTCTAAGTCCCATAACCATATTCATCTTGTTATGGGGTATGAGTTATATAATCCTGAATATGAAGCAATTTATAATGATTAGGTACTCTTTCAAACAATTATAATAATAATAATTCCTCCCCTAGCTTTCAAACAATTGGTAGAGAAACATCAATGATAAAAATTAAAGGCAGGAGTTTCAATATCAGCAGGTGTCACTATCAGAAGAAAATGTTTTACCAGTATTTGGGAAGTGCTTACTTGGTGTTCAATCTCACTTTTAGTCAATTCTTCAATCTTCCTTTCCAATCTATCTATATCCATGACATTCCTTTTATTCTAATAAAAAATACACACAAATATGTATACAATACTGACCGGAAGGAAAACATTAATCTTTCAAAGTTATGAAACTACTGAAGCTTCAATGATTCAAATTACTTATAAGATAACAGCCTGTGATTTCATTGGCATAGGGAACTCTTGAGTGAGCATATTTTCTCTGCCAACACAGGCTGGAAGTTTCTCTGCAATGTACTCTTAATTGCCTAGAACATTAAGAGATTAAGAGGTCTCTCCAGGGTCATACAACCAATATGTGTCAGGAAGCAGGACATGAACCCAGGTTTTCTTGGATTTAAGGCCATCTCTAGCTGAAAGATGACATTACTTTATAAAACTTTGATGGCTCTTAATTTAATCTGGATGGGTGTTTCACCAATGGAAATCACAAGCTCTCCATGATTTCTTAACCCTATGTAATTTTGTCCATGTCTCTAATATGACTGTGTAAAATACTTTTAATATTCACTCTCGTATTGGTAAATAATTTCTATTGGAAGTCACCAAAGCCTACTTTTTTAGAGGAAGATGACTACCAGCTAAATAAAAGAAATGAGTTTGGATGTTATTCTTCACAGTGAATCAATCTCTCTTAACCCCCTACTTAATCAGGCATAACTGAAAATATTACCTAATATTAATGGATAATTATGGGGCTATCTTAAAATGATTTAAAAATTGTTTTTCCATTTCCTCTTCTTATACCTCTCCCTCCTGTCCCCCCCAAAACAGCTTTAAATTTGTTTAATATAACCCAGTGATCCTACTTAGACATCTTAACACCTAATGGGTCTCACTTGAAGATTTGGGTTGTAAAGAAAAACAGGGAAACCAGTTCTACTGACACAATATTGTGGGGTCCTTCTCCAAAAGTTTACCCAGTCTACAAAGGAAGTGTTCAATCAAATACCTGGCTTATTTTTTGCATATCTCACCAAAACATTTAGCAGAGAATGGTAGCCCTCAAGTTGATAGGCTACACACAGGCAAAATGAGAAACATTTAACCATGATTGAGGTTCAAAGGTTATTAAGAGGGAATTTGTTCATTCCATAAAAGTCATAGCAAATTTAAGTATTCTCTTGCCTTTTTTATGTTTTAAAAATACTTCTTCATATTCTTATCCAATGGCTCTAATATATCCCACACATTAGAAACTCATTAGTTAAGATTTACTTATTTACTCATCCATTCAGCCAATAATTATTAAGAATTTGTTAGTACAGGATGGTCTGTTAGGTGCTGTGAAGGATGAAAAGAAGAATGAAACAATTTTTGTCCTCTCAGATTTCACAGTATAATTAAGAGTCCCTCTTTGCATAATGGGGCTTGCTTTCAATGCTAGATAAATGAATTTCCAACAGTCTTTCATTTTTTCCCCTAATTTTCATTTCCTCAGAGGTGGCAGAGACTTGATATTTTCTCTCAGTCCACATGTAAAAATTCTACCCTTTCCAGTTACCACCCCACAAATGGACAGAACCAGTAGCCCATACAGAAAGACTTAACATGCCCACCATTAGTAATTTTACTGTGTTCAGTCACTCTGTGATTTTCCTACATTTGTATGTACCAGTGTTTCATTTGTTCAATATACCTCCTCTTGAAGATTCTGGATCTTAAGAATCAGGGCCTGATTTTCTTTTTCCTGGTTCATTTTAGGGGGGAAAAAAATTAAAAACATTTCAGTGGTTTAAGATGTCACAACACATTTGCAAAAATCCATAAAGATGTATCTATTTTGAATCTTAACTAATTTTAAAGATATTAGCACACCAGGTAGTAGCAGATCTAAAACTTCACTGAAGGCAATGTTAACTCTTAAGTTACTAGAAGTCCAGGTAGCTTAGTGGACCAATAAGAGGAAATCTTTCCTTGTAGGCTTTATCTATATCTAAGATAATGAGAAAAAAACAAAAAACTTAAAACCAAACCTGTAGTTTGCTTTAGCTGCATCCCCTGGCCTTATTTCTTCCCCCAATAGCTTTACCAGAAGTAGCAGTGAACTCTGCTGTCAAAAAAGCACCCTGAAAACACATATGACTGTACTTCCTATTTTAAGTTCCATATTTCCTAGGTTCAACTCTGTGTGACAATCTGAGCATCAGAAGTTTACTTCCTAAACTCCAAGATGCAAATTGTAAGGGAATTAAAGTCAATAAGCCAGGATTTTAAAATTAGAGATTGTACAAAGGCATATATAGGAAGACTGAAGTAGTAGTACTTTGTACATCCCAGAATTCTAAAGTACTTGTGAAGCCAATCTTCCCTATAATAAAGTCCTATGAATCATATGGTTTTTGAGCTAGAATTCAATTCCCTCATTTTACAGATGAGGAAACTGAGGCCTTGTAATGTTGCCTAAGGTTACCTAGCAAATTAGTGTCAGAGCAGGGACTCTAATTCTTCTGACTTCCTGACAAATGTTTTCTCCATTATACCATGTTGCCTTGAAGATAGATTTTAAAATGTCTTGTCAATCTGCAAACATTTTTTTTTACCAGCTTGAAAGGTTGATCATCAGTCAATTATCATTTAGTAAACACTCAATATCTGACAGGTACTGTGGTTGGGGTGGGGGATGACAAAAAAAAAATGAAACAAAAATGATAGCAGTGAACAGCCATCTGAAATGGAACACCTATATTGGATCTAGGCAATAATTTAAGTTCTTAGTAAAAAATAGTTTTTTTTTTTTCCAGAGCATGATTTAAAGGCTAGTCTAGCTAACTTATTTTGTGCCCCAGAACTTTAATCCTTCACTAATTTGCATTCTTATTGTAATAAAAAACAAATTAGTGAAACCTAAAAGAAGCCTATAAGTACCAGAGTACCTCACCCTTTTAGTAGGTATCCTGTGAAGAGATGAAAATTTGACAGGCAAATTAATGGTATGATCAGATTTGAATGGTTTTCAGGTATCAAACATTTGGTCAACTATCTCTGGAGCATAAACTCATACTAGATAGACTGTGAGTATTCTAAACCTTTATAACTAATAGTTTGATGACTAAGTGCTATGTAGGAAATACAGGTCAAACTTAGCAAGATTAGTTCCATATTCTGTTTTTTTTTTCTACTAATCTAGCAGCTTGACTAGTTGCCTTTCTTCTAAATGTCATAAAGTCACAATTCATATTTCTGCCATTTCAAAGGTAACTGGGTCACTTACTAACTGTTTATTCTGAGTTACTATTTTGGTTTTCTCCTCTTCTGAGACATTCAAGTTAATTTTCAGTTCCTCCAGTTCTTCTTTTAAAAGATTTGTTCTCTTAATAGACTGTTGGGCACTGGAAAAAATTGATAAGCAAAACCTCAAATATAACTGTCAGAGCTATTAATACAAGCACAGAGCTATTTTTGGACAAGTATTAAAAACCACTAAGATCTTATGCCAGAGGTTGAACGAAGTATTAATGTGTCCATTAGTTCTAGGCAAGACTAATTCACAACTTGCAGAAAAGGGGTTAATGAAACAAGTTTTTCAAGGAAGCTTCTTCCTTAGACCTTAAGGTCGCTAGAAGAATTTCATTCCTGGGATGAAGATTTGTGCCAGGATGCTTTTGAAATCCACCACGGACTGGTAGGGTCAGAGCACACAGCATTTTTATCCCAAAGGAGGCATCTATATTTTTATCCTAGGATTGCTGACTCCCCCAAATGGAATGATGTTAGAAGACTCTCCCTCACAGGTCTTTGTATTCCTATCTCACTCAACTAAATATGTCTAAAAAAAGTAATTTGAACTTTTATTGCATTCAGTTTACCCCACTTGCCAAAATTGCCAGTTTAGGGGGATGGAAAACACAGGGATCCTTTAAAGTTAACCTACCAAACTTTGTTTTGAATTTAACTTCTTTATGAATAACTTTTGTTTTTACTTCATCTTCTCTCTCAATCTATCCTCTCTCCTTTTTACCAAGTGTGCCTTACAACAAAGAACAGAAAAAGACAAAAGAAACAGTTCATTGAAAGTAACCAACACATCAACTAAGTCTGATGGTATGTGCAACGTCCCACATCCACAATTCCCTGCAATTGTAAAGAAGGGAAAGAGGTTCATTTTTTCATCTCTTCTCCAGGACCAAGCTTGGTAATCATTAATTGTACAGCTTACACTATTTTTTACTGCTGTTATTCTTTTCATTTACGTTATTGTTGTAATTGTACATATTGTTTTCCTGGTTCTACTTGTTTCACTTTTCACCAGTTCAGGTTTCCTATGCTCTTTTGAGTTGTTCATATTCATTATTTTTAAGGAGCAATAATATTTACTACATGCATGATCGACTTTATCTAGAAACTTGCCAGTTGGTGGACACCAACTTTGTTTCCAGTTCAAGGAATTTGGCTTGATCATCTGCACAAGAAAGACCCAGGGTATGAAAAAGTCTGTTGCACAGATGACAATATGCTTTTGTATGTACAACTCATATAGCTTGTTCATTATTATGTTTATCTGGGACAGACATAAAAGATAGAGGAGTTGAGTCTAGAGTTGAAGAAAGAGGAGGAGAGCAGGCTGGATTTCCTTTGGGAAACTGCAAAGCTCTTTTAATGACCTTAACTTTAGCATGAAAGCAAAAGCTCACCATTTTAACATGAACATCCTGCTAGTTTTGTTGTAAGGCAGCAATACAAAGTCTCAAAAAATTAAAAATCAGTGTCATGCAGAGAGCAATGAAGAGATATATGGTTTTGTGAGCAAGCCATAACACATAACCAGTTAAGAAATCAAAGAATAAGAATAAAAGATATAAATAAAAGACATAAATAATAAAGAGATAAATAACATATGATAGGAAGAAAATATGGAATGGTCACATGGTAAAGATAAGGGTGACATGTTGACAGTGTTTTATTTGTACCCTTGCAAAATCAGGAGAAAGTGAGGAAGGAATCTAGCATTTTGGATAAATATAGATGAGAGTAGTACATGACTAACAGGCCTGGATGAGTTATAATCTCCATCACTGGAGGGACCTTTCCTTCTGTCCTTGTGGTATATGTTTGTTGGTGGGATCTCCTGATAAAATACATTTTTTATGGAAAATACTAGCAGACAAAGCCCATACATAAATGGAACTTGTATACCTTGCAAGTTCACAGAATCTCTGGGTAGGAAATCATCTCAGTGTCTATCTAATCCCACATATACTTGAATAACAATCTTCTCACCAGTATTTTCTAATAAATGATCATCCATATTCTTCTTGAAAATTTCTGAGTAATCTACTACCTCTCAACATAGCCCACTGTATTTTTCCATAGCTCTAAACATTAGGAAGTTCTCCCTTAAAATAACCCTAAATTGTGTCTTTCTGAATTTTCCATTCATTGCTTCTAGTTTTGACATCTGGGGCCAAGCCAAAAGCAAAAAAAAAAAAAATTATAATCCCTTGTTCACAGAATAATCCATCAAATACCTTAATCTAGCTACCATGACCTCCCAAGTCCTCTCTTCAACAGGTTAAATATCTCCAGTTTCTTTAACTAAACCTCATGTGGAATAATCTCAAGGACTTTGCCATCCTGATTCTAGTCCTTTAAATTCTCTCTGATTCTCACCTTTTCCTAACTTCTTAAAATGTGGCACCCAGAATTAAACATAATATTCCAAATGTTGTCTGACCAAGACAGATTACAAGATTATAACCTGTCTTATTCTGGACACTATGATCCTCTCACTGTAGTTTTTGTAGGTGCCATTTACACTTTTGACCCACATCGACATTCAAACACATAAATTCAATTTTTCTTCTTTTTTCTGGACAAAATACTATTAGTCATGCCTCTCAAACTTTGTACTTGCTGAAGTGATTCTCTTTCATCCAAGGGTGAAATTTTACATTTATACTTATTAAATTTCAACTTGTTAATCCTATAGATTTAAACTGTTAAGATCATTTTGGATCCTGTCATTCAACATATTAGTTATCCCTCTTAGCTCTGTGACATCTAATATTTGATAAGCATGCCTCCTGTACCTTTATCAAAGTTATTGATAAAAATATTTAACAACACAGGGCCAAGCACCCTGGGACACACCACTAGACACATCCTTCCTAACTGATTCTCCATGCCCCCGTCAATTCTTTATTGAATCAATAAACTCCAATGATCCCTCTGGGATCAAATATAAAATCCTCTGGCTTTTAAAACTTGGCCCCTTTTCACTTTCCAGTCTTCTTATACCTTTCTCATGCCCACTATGCTGCAATTCAGTGATTCTGCAAGGCCAGTGACTGGCCTCTCTGCTGCTCCTGGCACAAGATTCACTATCTTCTGGCTATAAATTTTCACTGACTGTCCCCTATGCCTGGAATTCTCTCCATCCTCATCTCTACTTCCTGACATCCTTGGTTTGAAGTCCCAACTAAAATTTCTTCTGCCAGAAGCCTTCCCTTTGTTGATTATCTCCAATTTATCCTGAATATATCTTGTTTGCACGTAATTGTTTTCATGTTATCTCTTTCATTAGACTGTGAGCTCCTTGAAAGCAGGGGCTGTCTTTTTGTCATTTTTTTTGTAGCTCTAGTAGTTAGTGCCTGGAAAATAGTAGGTGCTTAATAAATACATGCTTGTTGACTTGATTTGATCTGGACCATATAATACTACTCTTTGGGTGCAAACATTTAATCAATACCAAGAGTAACCCACATCTCCCTTATCTTGTCTAGAAAAATAGCATTTATCAAATGCTTCACTACAATGTAGGTGAAAAAGTAGCATATTCTCCCAATCTGCCAGTTTATTAACTCTATCAAAAAAGGAAATTAGGCTTCTTTGACAAGGCATTTTCAAATGAAATCATATTGAATATTTGTGATTACCCCTTCTTTTCTAGAAATTCATTAATCATCACTTTAATGATGTATCCTTGAATTTTGATAGGAATCTAAGTCAAGCTCACTGGTCTATAATTTACCGACTAACTTCTGCTCCCACCATTTGAAAACAGGGACATTTGCTTCCAGTCTTGAAGTCCATCTCCCATGATCCTTCAAGTGTTATTGATTATCTGCTAGTTTTCAGTCTTCTGGGTTGTACTGTGTCTGGGTATAGCACTTTGAACTTATTAAAAATACCTAGGGGATGTCTTGTTATCTGTCTCCTTATTTATCTTTGGTTTTAATTCCATATTAGCCATTTAGTTCTCTCTTTTCCAGTCTAAAATAATTCTCCTTGGCAGAGATAAAAGAAATAAAATTAATTTTGAGTAGTTCTTACATCTCATCATTATTGGTTATCACTGTTCCATCTACCCTCATGTAGCAGTCTTTTCCCATCTTTGATCTTCTTCTTTTCCCTAGTATAAGAAAAAATTCCTCTTCTGTTGTTCTTAGCACTCTTCCCCAGCCTAGGCTCCTCTGAACTTTAGCACACCTGATATTATTCTTACAGAACCCGTGACAAATTTTATGTTCATTTTCAGTTACCTGCCAATGTTTCCATCTTTAAAAACAAAAACAAAACAAAACAAAACAAATGAAAAACATTGGTTTCTGAGTTAGTGAGCTTCCCTACCTATCTCTTTAAACAATTCCTTCTGATTAGAATTTAAACTCTTTGTGTATTCAGAATTTCATTCTTGAGAGCTTTTTATCTCTGCTCATTGTTACTTTGCTAGTAGAATTTTAGGCCATGGAATGCTACCTATCCTTTTTCTGAATGCTTTGAAATTGTTCTCCCAAAATCTAGGGTGTACATTGGACTGCACTCAGCTTTCTTCTCCTTTTGTATGTTTTATTTTAAGAGTATGTGGCCACTTCTCCCCTAAGGTCCACCTTCTTTACGCTGCAGCATCTAGTTCCTCCTCATCAGCAAGAATCAGATCCAGAATGACAGTTCCCTTTCTTAGTTCCTCCATCTTTTGAAAGATAAAATCATTCACAAAACAGGATGAGAAATTATTAACTGTTTTTCCTTTGGCAGAAAGAGAGCTCCAGATAACCGAAGTCCCTCATCACTGCTATGCATGCCTTCATGCCAGACTGGAGATGTTTCCTGAACTTGTCAGCTTTCTCCTTCTATCTAGATTGTTTTTAATACCTTTCTACCAATACTATTGCTTCTCATTCTCCCTCCATTATCTTTATCCAAATATTTTCCACCATGCTTCTGCACTATCGTTCTCAGTTTTTCTTATATTTTCTTAAATTACAACAATAATTCCTCCTGCTATCCTCGTCCTGCTCTGCCATTCCCATATACATGTGTGTATAAATATATATGTGCATGTGTATGTCTCTGTGTGTCCATATATTAAATATTTATGATTATACATATGTATTGTACATTATTTATGTGTTATATGTATACATATACATGTGTGTATATGTGTGTGTGTACATATATATGCAAAGAGAGAGAGTGGGGGAGGGAGAGAGATGTGCGCATGCACACACACATATACTTTGTCTATCCTGTTGCTTTTCACTAAGATTTATTTACTTTATTCCTATTAGGATTTCATCTGATTGAATCTTACTACTGCCTATGAAGCTACATTTTCTTCCTTGCATTTGGATAGCTAGTTATCCATACTTTGAATACATTGTCACCTGAGGATATGAGTTTTATTGTTGGCTCCTACCTTGGATTTTGTCTACTGTGACTTATTGGGCATTAATGCTATTCTTCCTACACCGAAACTACTCTTTATGACATCCTGCTTTGAAGATATACATAAGCAATTTCTTCCCTCTAATTCATTTTTCTCCATCTTTTTATTTTATTATTTTTATTTTTTAAGTAACATGTACTCTAAAAAAAAAAGGTCCTTTCCACCACCATCTTCCACCACTGAACAATTTTTTAAAATCTCTCAGTGAATACCTACATTGTCTAGTAAAACAAATTTCCACCTAAATCATATCTAAAAACTGTATGTCTCTTTCTGCATTTAAGATCCTCACCACAAAGCTAAGCATAATCTTGGATGAAAAAAATGGATATTTAATGAATTGTCAGACTTTCAGGATTTTGTTAAAAAACAACAACAACAACAACAACCCTGAACTTAATAGAAGATTTGACATACAAGAGCCAAGAGAAATATAAGGTATATACCAAAGGCTAATTACAAGAAAGTCAACGAGGACAGGCTGTTTACCTTTTATGTATGTAAAATGTAAAATGTATGTCTAAGATCATTAGTAATTGGGTAGTTCATAAGAAAGACTGAGTAGACCTGAGTATATGATTTTAAAAAGTAAAACCATTTAGGAACAGCTAGAAAGAGTAATTATCTTATACAGATGAGGTGTTAATGAAGAACCGACACAAAGGAATTAGATGAGGGCGGAAGGCTGGTAGTTTTGGAAATCTACTTTCATTGGGAATGGGTTCAAGAGGAAACAATACATATATATCTAGGAGAGTATAAAAGTCTTCTAAATTCAGAAAGAAATAAAATGCTAAAGGGATAGGGAAAGGGGAGAGGATAAGGGAGGGATCTTTAGAGAGAAGGGTGAGCGAATATATTAAAGGGTGGAACAGAAGGTTGTTTAGATTCACGAGAATGGGAGGATAAAGGAGGAATCCTTGGAGGGAGGAAGGTTAAGTATTAGGAGGACAAGGTAGCCGGTAGAAATAAACTAGAGGAGTCAGGAGGGACAGGAAATAAGAGATACACACAAACATAAGATAAAGAACAGAAGTAGAATTTGTTAGGGGAAAAGGGGCAGGGGTAATAATCATGATCTAGGACAAAGTTAAGGTTAAAATATATCTAATCAAAAGAGAAAAAATAGGGAAACTACAGTATGTGTCAGCCATATTTATCAATGTTGTTTTAGACTATTTAAAACAACTAGACAGTATTAGGTAGGAATATTGCTGTAGCATAGGAAATGATGAATTGGTAGACTTGGAAAAATATGGAAAGATTTGGACTTACGAAGGAAAAGGTTATTCAACTTCAGAGAAGCAGAGAACAAAGAGGTATAGTATGGTCTTACATAGATGCACATGAATGTATATGTCTACACATGACTATGATTATTGATATATAAGTATATGTGTAAGTGTATGTTATATATAGGTATATGTGTGTATATGTATATGTGCATATCTGTGTGCATATGACTATATATGTATGTGTATTTATGTTTATATGTGTGTGCATGAATGTATCTTTCTCTATATATATCTATATAAATATATACACAATTAATTGTAGCCTTCTTGGGAGGAAGAGGGAAAAAAGAACAAAGTAAAAAGTGCACACAGAGAACAAAAGAAAACTTAAAAGGAAATGAAGATGGACAGCTCTCAATGTAATGCATAGTATTTAATACATAGACTTTCTTGAAATGGAAATTTATTGCTGTATATTTTGAATCCTCTCTCACATTCTGCTGTGCACATGGCAATGCTTTTTTTTCTTTTCTCATTTTGTATCATTTTAGTTTTAGTATTTAAGTTTATTTTTTTCTTTTCTTATTTTATATTTAAGTTTAAAATAAAATAATTTTAAAAAAGAAAAAAGAGTGAACTAAAAAAATAAGATAATCACCTCTTTGCCAGGAGGTGAATGGTATGTTTCATTTTCGTGCTTTTGGACTTGTAATTTATCTTTCCATTGATCAGGGCTCTAAGAAGGGTTTTTTTTTTGTCTATAATAGTTGTTATTATTATATAAATCTTCTATGAATTGATCTAATTCTGCTCACTTCACTCTGGATCAACTCATTAGGGTTTTTTCATTTCCTCTGGAACTGTCCATTTCATCATTTCTTATGGTACAACAATATTCCATTACATTCATGCACCATGATTTAGTGATTCTCCAAAGGGACCATATCTTAATTTCTAATTTTGGGGTAGCATGAAATGATGACTATAAATATTTTTGTACGTATAAATCCTTTTCCTCTTTCTTTGATTTTGTTGAAGTACAGACCTAGTAGCAATATATCTGGGCCAAAATGTATACATAGTTTGGTAGTTTCTTGGCCACGGTTCCAAACTGCTTTCCAGAATGGCTGGGCCAATTCACAGCCCCACTACAGAGAATTAATCCACCTTTTTTCAAGTGGCCCCTCCAACATTTATTATTTTCTTCTTTTTTCATCTTTGACAATCTGATAAGTATGAGGTGGAAGCTCAAAGCAGCTTTAATTTGCCTTTAATTGCTTATTAGTGTTTTAGAGCATTTTTTCATGATCATTGACAGCTTATATTTCATCCTTTGAAAATTGCCTTTTCATATCCTTTGACCATTTGGGGAATGGCTCAAAATCTTACAAATCTGAATTTGCTTCTTGGAAATTAGACCTTTATCAGAGAAATGTGTTCCAAATATTTTTCCCAGTTACTGTTCTTCTGATTTTTTTCTACATCAGAATATTTTCATGAAAACATAAAATTTTATAATAAAAATTGTCTAACTTTATCTGATGTGATTCTACAACTTCCTTAATCATGAACTCTTCCCTGTGCATAGATCTGAAAGGTAACTTCTTCCTTGTTTCTCTCCTTTGTTTACAATATAATTTTACGATATGTTTATGATATCTAAGTCATGTATTCATTTTGGCCCTCTAACTGTTGCCCTGTGTTGTCCTGATTGGTGGGTGCCTCATACGGCCCACCATATCTGTGATTTCAAAACCAAAATACTCCTCCTTGGCCACCACTCCTACACCTGTGTTTTTCTCCCTCATTAGAATATAAATTGTTGGGAGCAGGAACTGTTTTGCTTTTGTATGTGGAGCTTCTCAGCACAGTGTTTGGCAAATAATAAACACTTAAAACATTTTTAAAGCATTCATTCATTCACTCATTCATTTATTCTTCATTCATTTCTTCTTCCCTTCTTTTCGGTTTAAGGACCTCAGAGGTAAATAAAATTTTTGCCACTTGTTAGGTACACTCCATCTTTGACCAAGAATCCATCATTTTTCAATTTTAAACCATGGACTAGAAATCCAAATCCCTTTCTCAGGTACCATTTTCTTAAGTAACCACTTACTGGGGAAATGACTACATGTATATACTAGAAAGGCTTTATGATAACAATAATAACAATGATAATATCAGCTGGCATTTATACAGAACCTATTGCTAAGCACTGTGCTAAGTGCTTTACAAAGCTCATTTGAACCTCCCAAAAACCCTGGGAAATGAGTGCTATTATTGTCCCCATTTTACAGGTGAGGGAAGTGAGGCAAACAGTGTAGCTTTTTGAAATTTCATAATGCTATACAAGTAGTTTCGCACAATCGGGAATAATTTGGGTGGACCCATTTTTTGGCTTGTAGGGTCTACAAACCTCAAGCAGACAGCATGGACATGAATGAACTATTCAAGGGCATAGATATAGAATACAGTCCAGGAACACAAACACACACAGAGTGAAATAAGTTCACCTTTTCATTTGGTTGTGCAATTCATAACAGTCTTCTGTTAACTGGTTGTTGGCTTCCTCTAGAGCTTCCAATGCCAGCTTAAATTTGGTGTTTTCCTCTTGGAGTTTTTGTTTGTTAAACTGCAGGTCTGCCACACATGTAATCAAGTCAGAGGTCTCTCTAAAGGTGAAGAAATAAAAGGGAAAATTTTTCAATAAAATATCTCTTTCTCCCCAACCCCTTTCATAATAAACAAGACATATGACAGCATTCATGGATTTAAATTTTCTCAGGAGATTGCCTTCCTACCCAGCAACCATCATCATGAAATCAAGATTCTTGGATTTTCAGGGATCAATCATTCCTAAAACTTGGATTTTATTCTGTCATTGCCTATAGCTTTTTTTTACAGTTGCCTTTTTCTACTCTGAGATGTCCTACTTCTAATAAAACTTGCTTCTCATAGATATCAAGTGAGGCTCTGTGAAAGAGAAAGTATAACAATAAATTACTAGTAAATTTAAATCAGACTATTTTTCTATATTTAGTTTTTATTTTTTCTCAATTACACATAAACACAAATTTTTAACATTCTTTTTCTTAAACTTTGAGTTCCATATTGTCTCCCTCCCTCCCCTCCCCTCTTTTCTCCTTGAGAAAGCAAGCATAAATTAGATTCTAGAAAAACAAGGATTTCAGTGTAGATGATACAAAACGGTTAAGAATTAAATGAATTTTGCTACTGAATTAGCTTAGACTAACCAGGAACAGAGCTCTAGTGACAATGCTGTTTTACGGTTTCCAAAGCACCTTTCTCCTTCAACTGCTAGTTCCTTCCTTCTCAAGGTCCTTTATATCAAATAAGATAATAACTGTAAAGTGCTTAGGACAGTGCCTGGCACATAGTAAGTGCTATATAAATGTTAGTTATTATGCTTGTTGTTATTATGATTATTAAACTTTTTTCTCTTTATGTTTTTTTCCTGTATATATTTATGTAGTTGATTCCCTTGTTAGAATGCAAACTCCTTGTGAATAGGGATATTCACTGTATCTATATTTCCAGAGCCTAGCACTATGTCTGCCATATAGTAGGCACTTTAAAAAAACTAAACAAAACTTGATTGATTGAATGACTGAACAAACTTTGAAGTACATAGTAGCAGTATTATCATTTGATAGGTGAGGAAACTGAGGCTCAGTGTGATCAAGTGATTTGCTCAGGATCACACAGTGTCAGACTAAGAGTTTACACACATGAGAAAAATGCATACATTGTAAATTGGTCAGAACAGCAAGTTGAAATATTTCAACTATCCCCCAAAGTAATCATACTTACAAATCATCTTTACATGTATCTCCACCAAAAGACTCAAAGCTCCCTGATGTGACAGTCACTGAATTTGAGGTCATCTTAACTAAAATGCACAAAAACAATGTAAGGTAAAGTTTTTTGGAAAACATAGGAAAAGGGCAGAAAATTCCACATAGAGACAAACATCACACCTGACTTCTGACTACGCCAAGCTTTATAGACAGAATCTTCCGCAGAACTCATTTCGTTCTTCTCTCTTCCCCTATAACAAGAACAAAACCAGCAAGTTAGAAACATTTCCGCATACCAAAGCTTGGATCTTCCAGATGTGGTAAACTTCACATTAATATACAGCTGTTTTATATTGAATCTAGAAGGGTAACAATCTCAGTCCTTACTGGCATTTTCTAAAAGTCTTTGGTCAAATCTGATTAGTTCAATGTGTATTTTTTAAAATCTTTTTCATTAATAAATTTTATTTTTAATTTATGGAATAAAACAAGTGTTTCCATAACATAGTACAGTAAAAAGATGATCACACATGAAACTGCAAATCTACTATGCACAACTTGCTACCTTCTTTCAAATATATAATAAAATTATCACATAAATTTCTTTTTTCCTTCCCTCCCCCTCCCATTCAACATGTATTTAATAAATTCTTAATATACAAATTATACTGTACTAGGTAAGAAGTGGGATGAAAAAGAATATGAGCAAGAGTCTCTACTCTCTGGGAATTTGCAAACTAGTTGAGGAGACCCAGCATAAACCCAAGAAATAGTGGGTTATAGTGGAACAGGCGATAGACTGGAAGCCAAGGAAACCTGGGATTAAGTCCCAGCTCTGACACTAACTTCCTGTGTGACCTAAGGCAGATTATTCTCATTTCTTTGGCTTCAGTTTATTCTTCTATGAAAGGTTAATACTAGAAAGCCTCTGGGTCCCTTCTAGATCTAACAAGGAAACAAGCAATCTGGAGGAGAGATAGAAGGCAGTGTGCTGAATGAGTCTAAAGTCATTGCCACCTTGACCACCATCTTCACTTAGACCTTGAAGATCTCTCAGCTGAGAACTTCGCCTCATATTTTGCAGAAAAAAAACTGAGGCCATTCATTGTGAACTCCCTCTTCTCCCTTATTCCTCATCCCCTATTACTCAGGTGCCTTCTGACACTCCCTCCTTTATTCCTGTCTCACATATGAAGTGGCCTTACTCCTTACCAAGGGCAACCCCTATACTTGTTCAAGGGATCCTATTCTACCCCAATTCCTCCAACAGATATTCCCCTGTCACCCCCACTCTATCATATTTTCCTTCTCTGTGTCTACTGACTCATTCCCTACTGCCTACAAACATGCCCTTGTTTCCCTCATCCTGAAAAAAACTCTCTCTTGATCTTTCCATTCCTGCTAACTATTGTTCTATCGCTTCTGCACTTTGTAGCTAAACTCCTCAAAAGTTTTCTACCATAGATGCTTCTTCTTTTTTTCCTCTCACTCTTTTTAAAACCCCTTACAATATTGCTTCTGACATTATTATTCCACTAAAATGGCTCTCTCCAAAGTTACTAATTATCTCTTAGTTGCCAAATTCAATAGCCTAAAACTTTATCCTTGTTCTCCTTGACCTCTCTGTGACCTTGGACACTGTTTATCACTTTTCCCTCCTTAATACTCTCTTCTTTCTAGGTTTAGGGGCACCACTCTTTCCTGGTTTTCTTCCTACCTCTCTGACCTCTCCTTCTCTGTCTCCTTTGTGGGACCCTCCTCCAGATCATGTCCTCTAACTGTAGAGGTCCCTCAGGATTCTATCCTACTTTTTCTTCTCTCCTGTCTCTATACTGCTTCACTTGGTTATCTCATCAGCTCCCATGGATTTAATGATCTCTGTGCTGATAATTCTCAATTCTACTTATGCTGTCCTAATCTCTCTGCTGACCTCCAATGTCACATCTCCAACTACTTTTCAGACATCTCAAAATGAATGTCTAGTAGAAGCCTTAAGCTCATTATGTCCAAAATAGAATTCATTATCATTTCCCCCAAACATTCCTCATCTCATATCTCCCTATTACTGCAGAGGGCGTTACCATCCTCCCACTTCCTGAGGCCTACATAAATGTCATTCTTGATTAACTGATGGATGGAGATAGACCAGGATTCTCAACCCTAGAGCCTTGTGAACAGTAGTGTCCCCTAGACCACTGAACCTGCTTCCAATTAAGCCCTTACAGCCAATATTGAGGAAAGAAATCATTGTGGAGAAGGACTCCACCCTCATCACCATTAGCAAAAGCTGCTGGCAAACTGTCACCAAGGGAAAGATAAGCACAGGAGTTCTAGGGCAGGCAGCATCTCCCAGACCAATGGTCCTACCTCCAGCCAAGTCCTCACAGCCATCATCTGGGGAGGCAACTCCAGGGGAAATCAGACCAGCATCTTTCTTCATATGTCTTTCATAGTTCATTTGGGCATTTATGATATTCAAAATGACTAATTTGCTCAAAGTCTTTCTTAAAACAATATTGCTGTTACTATATACAATGCTCTCCTGGTTCTGCTCAGTTCGATCTTCATTATTTTGATCAATCTTTCCATGTTTTTTCCAAGATCATTGAGTTCATCATTTTCCACAGCACAGCAACATTCCATCACAATCACACACCACAACTTGTTCAGCCATTCCTCAATTGATGGTCACCCCCTCAACTTCCAGCTCTTTGTCACCACAAACAGAGATGCTATAAACATTTTAGAACATACAGGTTCCTTTCCTCCTTCCCTAATATCATCTCTGGAGATAGATAGCAGTGGTATTGCTGGGTCAAAGGGCATAGGCAGTTTAATAACTCTTTGGGTATAATTCCATATTGCTCTCCAAAATGGTTAGATCAATTCACAATTCCACCAACAATGAACCAGTACTATGTTATGGAAATGCTTGTTTTATTCCATAAATTAAAAATAAGTAAAAAAAAATTTTTTAAAAAGATTAAAAAAAAATGGATGAGCCATTCCCCCCAACTATCAATCATCTGGTATTCACAGGGCACACAAACCATTCTATCTAAAGCAGCATAGCACCCTGAGGGGGAGATAGTGCATGTTCCATGAAAGTCTACAAACCATCACTACCTTGACCACCATCTCCCATGCTGGAGACAACCCAGGGCCCTGACCCAAGAAACTTGAGAATAGAAACACTTCTAGCCCCATTTCCATAGCAACCCGTAGCCTTAGTTCCTTCTTGGAAAGGAACTTGTGTGGAAATGCAACCGAGCAATTGCTCCTGCAGGTGCTACAAGCACAGCTACTAAAGATCCAGGAAAAAAAAAAAACAGTTCTTGGTACTGTCAAATGGTTTAACATTAGAAACTGACAGGATTTTACCAGTGGAAATCCATTAAAGAGAAAGCATTACCATCTGCTTTGCTACTGCACTGTAAGAATCATGGGACCTTTTCATCTGACTTTCAGCAGATACTTTCCATATGTTGTTGTCTCACTCAATAGAATATGAGTTCCATGAGAGCAGAGATTGTCTTACTTTTCTATTTGTATCCCCAGTAACTAGCTCAGAGCTTTGCACATAGTAAATGCTTAATGAATACTTCGTTCACTTATTCATTTAATGTTCTATTATTCTATGAATAGAATAATGTTCTCCTATTCATAGAAAGCAGTGTATAAGCAAAGTGTCAAAATAAATCAAAGTGCCAATAAATGGTATTTATAATATTGATTGGTGTTTAGCAAAGAAGGAGCTAAGCAGGCTTATAGGGGTCAAGAAATAGGACTTGAGCTGAGCCTTGAAGAAGTAGGACTTAGATAAAAAAGAGAGAAAAGGGGCATTTTACTATGAGGGAGAATGGCTTGTGCATGGGAATGAACACAGAACATCATAGGAATGGGGAGAAGACTAATCTGTTTGAATTGCAAGATTTGTGTTGTTAAGTAATGGGAGATAAGTTTGGAGAGGTAAGTAGACCATATTAAGGAGGTCCCTGAACATCAGGCTGATTAATCTGGACTTGTTGCTAGGTGATGAGAATCTACTGGAAGCTTCTGAGCAAGAGGATAAAGGAACATAATTGACCTTTTAGGAAGACTTACTTTCTGTTTGTAGGATAAATTGAAGGTAGGGAAAGATTAGAAACAAGAACATCATTTAGGAAATGATTGCAGTAGCCTATCTATGAAGTGCTGGGGGTCCAGACCAAGATAATATCAATAGCATAGAGAGGAAGTAACAGACTCAAGATTTAAGAGATCTTTCAAAGCAAGAACTAATAGAGCTTTGTGACATATTGAATATATGGCACAGTAGAAAAAGAATCATAGCACCTCCAAGGTTTTTCTAGCTTAACTGGTAAAATGGTGGTGCTACTGAGAGAAACAAGAAAGTTGGTAAAGGAAACAGTTTTGGAAGATAAGTCATTAAGGTTAACTTAAGAATTAGGATATTCAAGTGGAAATGCTCTTTTCTAGGTAGTTCATCATTTTAGCAAAAAAAAAATAAACTTCTTTCATTAGCTATTTGCAAATATAAGTGCCCAAATGGACTATTTTGGGTCCTCAGACTCTTTTTTTTTTTTTACTCCTCTACTCTTCATAAAGTCATAAAGTCAAATAGTCAAATAGCAGGGAGGGAAAAGAAGGAAAGACAGAAGGAAAAACATGAAGAAAAGGACCTGAATAACACAAATTTTCAGTATAGTGATAAAGAAATATTTATTCCCATTGAAAATTAATTTTGGTAGCTCAAATGACATTTCATATTCAAGTTATTTGCTCTTTTATTTTACACCTAAGCACAAAATTTCCAAGTAGTTGTTTTGTTATTTCAGTTACCCACTGTCAATAACCTACACATTCTGCTTTTGACTCCTGTTAATGAATTCTTTTTTTAAGCTGCTAGAAAAAAAGGTCTTAGTTTATATATTTGTCAGAAGAATCCATAGAGATGTGCTTCTCTTTAAGCTTTGTTGATGATAGATGAATATGGAAGTTGAATATGACAGGAAGTTCACACCAGCATCCCTATCTTATCACCTTATCTAATTCTCAAGTTCATTATTGCTTTTCATATTTTATGCCTCTCACTAAATCCCACTTTTTTTTCTTACACATTTAGCATGCAAATGTGTACTGTTTGGCTCTCTCCATCTTATCCTCATTCTTTTAAAAATGATTTGCTAGAAAGTTAACGTTAAACGTCATAAGGAACATCTTAACTTTATTTGCAAGTTTGTTGTTGTTCAGTCATTTCAGTTGTGTCCAACTCTTCATGACCCCATTTGGGGTTTTCTTGGCAGAGATACTGGAGTGGTTCGTCATTTCCTTTTCCAGCTCATTTTACAGATGAGGAAACTGAGACAAGCAGGATTAAATGACTTGCCTTGAGTCACACAGCTAGTAAGTAGCTGAGGCCAGATTTGAATTCAGGAAGATCAGTCTTCCTAATAACTCCAGGCTCAGGGCTCTATTCACTCTACCACCTAGCTGCTTTTATTTGCAAGTACTTGCATTCAAATCAATTAATTTCAAGGCATAAACTACCTCATCTTTTCATCCCTCTAAGCCTCCATCAGAATTCTTTGTCTATACATTGTCATTCATTTTTCCTCATAGTCAGAGTGTACAAGTGATTCTTTTGGTACTGCTTTTTTCTGCTTGGTATTATTTCACAAAGGTCTTTCCAAATTTTTTATATCCTATACATTTGAAATATATTGTTTTTCATTATAGTATTCTTTTACATGACTGCGCTGAAACTTAACTACCCATTCATCTATTATTGGACAGTTAGGTTTTTTCCGGTTTTTTTTAAAATTACAAATAGTGGTTTAAAAAATCTTTGAACAGATAGCTTTTTTGTTCCATTTTTGATAACACTCTGAGTATACATGCCCAACAATGGAATTACTGAGTCAATGATAATTGTTTCTGTGTCTTTTACTGTATACCACTACAGTGCTTTAGAAAAAAGATTCTACTAACTTGCAATTCCACCAGACGTAGGAGTGTACCCATTTATCCACAATTCCGCTGTTACCAAATGTCCTAATTTTTAATTGTTCTTACCAATTTGGTGGTTATGAGATGATACTTCAAAGTTGTTTTGATTTGTATCTCTTTGATTAGTAAAACTGAACATTCTCCAGATGACTATTAACAATTTACATTTTCTCTTTTGAAAAGTCTGTCCACATGTTTTGACCATTTATCAATTGATTAGTAGGAGTTGTAATTTTTATTTTTAGCAGTTCCCCATAAGTTTTAAATACATTTTTTGGGGGCCATAATTGGTATAAGTATTTTGCCCAACCTGTTGGGCAAATATATCTATATTTATATATGTATATAAGCAAATATAAGTAAATCTCTGTCAATTAATTCTAATTGTTTAAAAGAATAATGAGGCCAGATGGGGTGGTGGCCTGAGAGAGAACTGATGGGTTGAAGGATTGAAGGTCACAGTGAGGATGAAAGGCAGGCCTTGGTAAGGAAAGGCAAGAAGTAGAAAGCCAATAGAATGTGGTCAGGTAAGGGAATTTCACAATTCCTGAACATGGATGTGGTGCTTTTGAGGTTAATGGCAAGATCAAAGAAATGACTGTCTTTTTTTTTTTTTAAGATGCTTTGAAAGTGTTTTGTAAAACATGTTTTCAACCTCTATTAACAGGGAAACAGCTAACAATGGTAATAATGAAGGCAGCAGAGTCAAGTACAGTAATAGGTACCCTATAACACAGTAATAGGTACCACTTGGTTTCCATTCTTTTACCACATTTAGCTTTGCCATATCTCTCCTTCTTCCTGCTGCCTTTAATGTCCTCTTCCTTTCTTCTTCCTACTTATGCCTAGTATCTAGAAGCATTATCTAGAACTATTTGAGTAGCTAACAGTCACCATTTATTTAGAGTTTCAAGGTATGCAAAGTGCTTTACAAATATCATCTCATTTTCTTCTCACAACAACCCAAAGAGATAGATGCTGTTATTCTTCCCATCATATAGATGAGGAAAGTGAAATTAAGTGAATTGTTCGGGGTCACATGTCTGGTAAGTGTCTAATGCTGGATTTAAATTCACATCTTCCTAACTTCAGTTTTAGTTTTCTATTCTCTGCACCATCTAGCTGCTTATAGTTAAAAAGTAGCAGACCCCGATTTAGCTGGGGTGGAAGCCCTCCAAAACCAGGTACTGTTAAAGAGTATTATAAATTGCCTTAACTCCTGTGGTTCAATTCTTTTATATATAAAATGGTGATATTTGCCTATTCACTCTATCAAAAGGGTAGTTCTAAAACCGAGCAACACTACACAGTATTTTACAAGCTGCTCATAAAATAGGGATAAATGTTAGATACATCAGCTGTCATTGGAATTAAAACAGAAACTCATGAAAATACTTATCAGCAATAGTCACGAATTACCATCTGTTTCTACAATCTGCTATCCATTCTTTCATAACGGCATGATAAGTCTCCAAATCCACAAACAGATCTCTCTTTTCAGGGTCAAACATTGTCCACAGCTTTTCAAGGTCATTGTCTTCACAGTCCCAGTTAGTTATAGGTCTCAAATAATCCATTATTTTAGAAACAGCTACTTTGCCTTCTGAAAAAGAAAATGAAAATAACTTGAAGGCAAAAATTCCAACATGCATTTCAAGAAACATTTATTAAGCATACATGATATTTTAGGTACTAGTGACATAAAGGTGAAAAATGACAGCTCCTGTCCTTAAGGAACCTGCAATCAAATAGGAGAATGAATTTTAACATGTAATTGGGGGAAAAATAAAATATATTAGAAAGTTCTACATACAAAAAAAAAGACTTAACTGGCTCAGGACATTGCTGTAGTTTCTTGTGTCCTACATACAAAATTCAGGGCAGGAAGAATCAAGAACTTCTCTCTAATGCTTAACACATGTTTCGACTAGTGCGCCAGTATGGTCAATGCAAAAGCAGGGGAACCTTGCTCAATCGAATCAATGCTGCCTCCTTGCTGAATAAATTTTCCATGCTACGACTAAGTAAACTTTCTTTTCTTAACAGTAGTCAGATGGACTATGAGTATCTCTCATCCTGAGCCTGAACCCCTGGACCTACCTGTGTAAAGCCTAGCCTTCAGCATTTGGTGATAGTTGAAGGATTGGATCGCAACAACCTCACTAAATTAGGGAAGGATCATGTAGAACAGTGGCATCTAACTCAAATAGAATGGGGGCCACTAATGCAGGCTGCATATTGACTTAGTTTTAAAATGTAATATTTATTTTATTTTTATTTATAATGTTAAATATTTCCCAATTACATTTTAATCTGGCCATACTTAGTATGTTGTAAGCTGCATGTGGCCCATGAGCCCTGTGTTGGTCACTTCTTACATGAAAGAAGATATGCCAGGGATAACTGAAGACCCTGATTCAGAAACCCTATGACCTGGGGCCTCTGTGATAATGCTGGTTCTATACTATAACATGTCTACCACTGACCCCGGGGAGATAAAAGGGTGAACTGTGGGCATTTATCAATCCAAAACAGATGTACATTTACATCCTTAAGAACCATAACCTTAGGATGATAAATGCTACAAATGGTCATTTACTGAATTTACATAATTTTTAAATGGGAGAGGCAATAGGGATTTACAGGACTATCAAGTATAGTAAATTTGGGCTTTTCCTAGTTACTGTTCTTTTGGAATTGTCTAAGAACTGTGCTGAAAGTAGTGAATGGAACTTTCTATATAGCATTTGGGAAACCATTGGGAATGGTGCCACCTGGACTTAGATGGGGTTCTTTGGTTTAAGGCACTGGGAGAGGCTTTTGAAAGGATACTGCTAGATCCTTTCTAGGAACCTAGAAACCTTTCTGGAATTGGAGATACGGACAAATATGCCAAATGCGTTCTTGCTGGTTTGCTGGGGATGGTGGGAGTGGGGTTGAGGCTGGGGTTTATACAGAATCAGTTCAAAAGGAGAGATGGCATATGCTTCTGTGAACTGAAACTGAGACTCCCGATGACAGATGGCTAAGCGACCTCCATAGATCCCCGTGCAAGCCCAAGCATGGCAGAAACTCTTACTGTCCAAAGTACATGAAGAGTCAAGAGCTCTTCCCTCAGAGGAGGGTAGACCCACATGGATAACATAAAGATAGAAAAGCTGAACTCAGCTGAATCAATGCTGTATCCCTACTAAATATGCTTTCCTTCCTATGTTTAAATAAATAGATCTCCTTTGAGCTATTGGATTGTTTGTGAGTACCTTATTTTGTTCCAATTTTGAACATAAAACACTGGAACAGCCTGAATCAGTCTCCAAAACTCCAAAACTAAGTACTCCAGAGTTAATGTACATAATCATACATAAGAGTAGAAAAAAATTAACATACCTCTTTGTTTTTTAGCACAATCATAAAAAATACTTGTTAGTAGTTCTTCACAGATCTGGCTAACATTTTGGATCATATTTCCTTTATCAACATAGGTTCCTAGTTTCCATTCTGGTCCTATTGATCAAAAAAAAATAATGATGATTTCAGTTGCTTTTCTCTCAGAATCAACAGAATTCCAGGTCATCTGGTCCAACTCATACCTGAACAAGATGTCCATTATACAACATCAAGAAGTGGTTTTTGGGAGCAGCTAGGTGGTTCAGTGGATAGAACTCTAGCCTTGGAGTCAGGAGGACCTGAGTTCAAATCCAAACTCAGACACTTGACACTTACTAGCTGTGTGACCCTGGGCAAGTCACTTAACCCCGATTGCCTCATCAAAAAGCAAAAAAAAAAAAAGTGGTTTTTAAACCTCTACTTGAAGGCTTTCAGTGATGGAGAAATCTATTACTTCCAAAGTCAGCCCATTCTACTTTGAAATAGCTCAAGCTACAGGGAAGAATTTTCTTACATTGAGCTAAAATGTGTTTCTCTGAGACTTCAACTTATTGGTCCTAATCCTATACTTTATGTCAAGCAAAACTAGTCTAACTCCTTCTTGTACATAATAGCCTTTAAAATACTTGAAGACAGATATTAACTCTTCCCCTTCTCCTACATGTCTTCTGTTCTCTGGACTAAACATCTTCAGCTCCCTCAAATGCATTTTATAACATGGCCTGTGGTTACCTCATCATTCTAGTGTCCTTTATCTGGAAAAACAAAATGAAACTCCAATTTATCATTTATCTGCCCACCACCCTCAAAAAAGGTGATGACCAGGCTGGAATATAAACATACACATATATATGTATATATTAAAAATAGATATAAACACACTATATATGTTATACTGTTCAAGAATTTGTTGTTTTTTTAGTGTTATTGTAAAGTTGTTTGGAGGGGAGTGTTGGAAAAGTTGGGCTAGAATGCTTCCTCTACTCTACCAATTTGGCTGTGCCCCCAAATATGGATCTAACTTCAGTCTTTTTTTGTTCTCCCTTGACACTCTCTCCTTTCTTGCTCTTTTTCACTCCCACTACTTCATTTTTTTCACTTCTGTGCAGATATCTCCCCAAAAATCTTTATATCCAGCCCCAATCTACTGAAGAAAATAACTCCTTAAAAACAGAATTGGCCAAATGGTAAAAAAGGTACAAACCTTCCCCAAAGAAAATAACTCCTTAAAAAGCAGAATTGGCTGAATGGCAAAAGAGGCATAAAACCTCACTGAAGAAAATAACTCCCTAAAAGGTAGGACATCCATATCTAGGGAGTAGAAAAAGGTAAGCCAATGGAAAAAAAGAAAAGAAAAGGAAAAGTCTGATAGAGAATTGGAGAACAATGTCATGGAAGCCAAAAGAAGGAAGAGAAGCAAGAAGTGTGTGTATAGACAGTGTCAATAGTTTAAATACTACATAAAATTCCCAGAAAATGAGGAACCAGAAAAGCCATTGGATTTTGTTAATTAAGAGGTCAATAATGACATTGGAACAAACACTCTAAGAAGAGTGATAGGGATGGAAATTATATTATAAGTGAGTCACTAGTGAAGAAATAGAGACATGGACAGTTCTTTTGAGAAGCTTAACTGTAGAGGAAAGGAAATTTATAGGACAGCAGCTTGAGGACATACTAAGGAAAAGGAAATCATTTTATTGGGGTTTTTTTAGGATGGGTGAGATTTGAAAATATTAATAGTTAGAGGGGAAGGAACCAGTAAAGAGGGAAAGATTGAAGGAGAGAGATTAAATAAAGAGGTAAAATCAGTTATTGAAAAAAAAAGACATAAAGCTGTGAGGGATCACTAACATACTGGAGGACATCTGGGGCTCTCTGTTCTGCATACCACTTTATAGGACATCTGACAAGCTAGAAAGCATCTAGAGGGGCAGCTAGGTGGCACAGTGAATAGAGTGCTGGGCCTGGAGTCAGGAAGACTCATCTTTCTGAGTTCAAATCTGACCTCAGACACTTACTAGCTGTGTGACCCTGAGCAAGTCACTTTAACCCTATTTACTTTGGTTTCCTCATCTGTAAAATGGACTGGAGAAGGAAATGACAAACCACTGAAGTGTCTTTGCTAAGAAAACCTCAAATGGGGTTATAAAAAGTCAGACACAACAACACATCTAGAGGAAGGTAATCAAATTGGTAACAAGCCTCAAGTTCATACCACACAAAGATCATTTGAAGGAAATGGAGATATTCTACCAGGGGAAGAAAAGACACCAGAGGAAACATAGTAAGCTTCTTCAAATATCTGATGAGCTGTCATGCAGAAGAAGGATTATACATGTTCTGGAGTGCACCTAAGGGTAGAATTGGGAGCAATATATAGAAGTTTCAAAGAGGGAAATTTAAGTTTGACATCAGGAAAAAATTCTTAACAACCTGACTGATCCAGAAGTAGAACCTTGGACAATATTAGGTTCCCTATCATCAGAACCCAGACTGGAAGATAACTTGTCAGGGATGTTGTAGAGGGGATCTTGCTTGGGTAAAAATGTTGGAATAGATGCTGAATTCCCTTCTGCAGAGGCATTAGTTGATACAGTGGATTAAGCCTAGGCCTGCTGTCAGCAAGACCTGAGACTTAATTTGGCTACAGATATGTATTATCTGTGTGACCCTGGGCAAGCCACATAAACTTGGACTGTCTCAGTTTCCTCAATTGTAAAATGGATATAATTACAGCAACTAACTCACAGATTTGCTGCCAGGATCGAATGAGATAAAATTTGTAAAGCACTTAGCACAGTGCCTGGTACCATGTGGTAGATGCTTAACAAATGCTTGTTCCCTCTCTCCCCCATTCCAACTTGGAAATTCTGTGATTACATGTCCTGGGCTCCCTGAAGAATTAGACATCGCTCTAGCTAGTATAAAAACATTGGAAGTTGATTGAGATAAGTAGCATAAGACCTTTGCTACAGAAAGCTTTTCTCTTTCGGTTTTCTTTTTGCTCATGCTTAGCACAGTGGATCAATACAAGTACTATTGCCGTGTTAACCATTTAAAAATGATCAGGCCTCTCCAAATGTGCATTGGACTCCAAATTGTGGAGTCTACCTCATTAGCCCACCCTGCACAGTGCCCTTTGCCCCCCTTGAAATGATTTGTACATATCTTGTATTTACTTATATGTGTACATTTTTTTTTTGCCTTCCATAGAATGTATGGAAGTCCTACAATGACACAATTCCATGAACATATTTCATCTTCACTCATAGAATTTTTTAAGTGGTCACTTCTAGCAAAGGAGCTAAAAATTACTCTGAATTTTGACTTAATTTTCCCCTAATTTCTCCCATGGTCACATTCTGATTTGGTCTTTAAAATGCGTATTTTTTAAATCAATGGTAGAGGACAACAGGGATAGGGACTAGATTTGTGATCAGCCTAGGAAACTCCCAGGTGAGGAAACTCATCTCTATCAAAACAGTTGGGTACCTTCTCTGCAACTTATAGTCTTAGGGAGTTGCTAATTCCACTGAGAGATTAAGTGATTTGTCTAGAGTCATACAGCCAATCTGTGGCAGTGGCAGGATTTGAAAACAAGTCATTTTGACTTTAGGGTCAGCTCTCTGTCTATTACCCCTTAACTACCATGATGCCTCTCCAAGTACATTACTGAAAATTTTAAATATTTCATTCCATATCATTCATTAAGCACTGTGGTAGCCAATGGAAGATATAAAAAGTAAGGCTTAGTCACTGTCCCTAGGGAGCTTATGATGTAGACTTCCAGATTCTCAGGTAAGATTTTTTATTTTAGGGGAGAAAAAAAGAGATAAACATGAAAAATTGAAAGGCAAAATATGAAGGAGCCTGTCCCCCTGCCCAACTTTAATTGTGTATTTTTTCTTCCTCAAAAATTTTGTAATCAAATAAGGTGAATGCTTTATTTGAAAGAGTAAAAATTTCAAAAAAATTTTACCTCTTTCATTCAGTGATAACCTTCTTGCCACCAAAGAAAGGTCAGGGCTTTGATTAAAAATGAAACAAAAATCAGGGGTTGAAGTAATAAGATCATTTCCACAAGGAAAGTCTTTAAATTCATTGCTAGAAGTTAGCTCCCTCTTTCTCACCAGAGACATGAAAGACTTGTGATTCAGTATTGGTGTTCTTGGGTTGAAGATTTCTTCAGGACTTTGGAGAATGAAAGAATGTGTTGCCTTTTCAGGAGAGTTGAGATGAGAGGTATATTGAGTGGTAGAAGACAAAGGTTGAAGATCAGAATCATCAACTTTCTCAAGATCTGAGAAGTAAGCTTCTGGTTCACAAGAATATCCAGCATTCATCTTATTCAGTGTTTCTTCAAAAATTTCCACTGTGTTAGTGTAAATATTATCAAAATTCCTAGAATGAAATCTGACCATCTGAACTGTAGGATGTGAAGACTGGTCCCTCTTCTGTATAGTCTGGATCTTCCTACAAATGCTTTCCACTGGGTTATGACGCTTATTTTTTGCTCGTCTTTCAAAAGCCATTGGTGACTTTTTCCTCTGTGTCTAATATTTCTGAAATGTAAATAAAAGCAAATGAGTTTTCAACACATTGGTATGATCTTGGAATCAATTTAGCAATATATGATATATCTTTAAATCAAATTTGAAAGCACAGGAACAAGATTGTTAGATTCTCCAGAATGCTTTTTTTTTTATTTAGTTCAATTTTTATCTATAATTCTTATATTTCTAGATTTAAACAAGTAACATCAAGATGTAATTCTATTTCATGGTAAGATTAGGCATGCTAAAAAGACAACATGCTAGGCTCCAGTTCTTAGAAGGCAGGAAACCAGAATTAGGAAAGAGAGTCAACAATTTACCAGAGATGTTTATCAATTGATAGATACGGAACTATGGGTGTTGAAGGCTTTCCTAACATCAGCCATGATATAAATTCCATTTGAGCCTTTAATGAAAATCTATATGTATAGACAATTTAAAGAAATAAAATACCAGAAAAGAAAGATGAAGCATATAACAGTACTTTGTACATGTCTTATACACATTATCAAAATAAATAACAGGAACATCTTGGAAGAATGGGTGATAACAGAGTATGACAATTCTCTAGGACAATGAAAGAATAAATCTATCTTGACAATAAAGAATCATGGAACTTCTTAACCAGAAAGGAATTTAGAGATCATTGATGCAGTCTGGGGATTTTTAACCTGGCTTAAATGATCTTGTTTTTGAAAATATTTTGATAAGTATATTTCAATATAATTGGTTTCTTTTGTAATTATATGTATTTTACTTTATGCCTTTAAAAGCATGATTCTGAGAGGCAGTCCCTAGGATCCATCAGGTTGCCAAAGGGCTTATCACACGCCAAAAAGGTCAGATAGCCTGATCTGGTCCAACCCATTCATGTGACTTTATTTTAAGCAAAGGTTGGATAAGGGATGATGGCCCCTTGGGTCCCTTCTATCTCTGAAATTCTGTGAGTCTGTGACATGAGATCCAGAGAAGAGGCAAAGAGATTGGCACTAGAACCCTAGTTTTCTAAAAATAACACCATTGCTATTTAAGAGGCCTATAATTTCATACCATTTAATAAATTCTATGAAAATGAAAGTGAAACTATTCTATTTTATATCCTAGTCAAGCTAAAGAGAGCTATAATCTGTCTTAAAATATTTTTAATGCTTACAATATATGGAAGTTTCCTTTTTTTTTTTGCATTTTGGGCACAAAAGAGGGCATAAGGTAGGGTAAGATGATTAAAAGAATAATAGGCCTAGAAACATGCTCACGATCCCCAAACTCTGGGCCACTGGTCTGATAATAAGCCCCATTAATTTAACCTCCAATGCCTCTTCTTTATGGAGGCTGTGGCCACCCCCCAAAGCCAGGAATTCAATCTCGTCTCACCTTTGCCTTAGACTCCCTAACTTCCTTCAAAGCTCAGTTAAAGAAAACAGATCTAGAAAATACACCAGTCCGACCCCTGATTGGGAAATCCAAGAAAAAAAAATTAGAGTGAGTTATTTTCTCAGCCCAGGTCAGGCTAGGGAGTCACACAGAAAGGTCTGTGGAGGCTGGGGATGCCATCTAGCCAGGAAAGGCAGTGAGGAGCATTCAAGCACAATAAGGAGCTAGTCCCCAAACACATACAGAGGGATCTGATCTTGCGCAAGGTGTGAAAACAGGTACCAACTGTAGGTTCACTACCAGGTTCCTGGTCACAGATCCAGAGCAGAATGAGGCAAGGACCTGTGCCTAGGGGTGGTGTTCCAAGGGCAAAAAGGGTTGTGGACCTAGAAAGGACCACATCCAGCAGCAAGCAGTAGCTGTGTGGTTCTGGCCCCAGGAGCAGAGCAGGATCTCAGATCTGACTTCCAGCCCAGTCTGAAGTCTTCAGTGGAATAACCAGAGCAGTAATCCCAGACCAAAAGGGAACCTGAAGTTCTGCCACATTGAACCTGCAAAGCTTTCCAGCTGGCAATGATGGCTGACCAGTAGCTGCTGTGTTGTGTTGTCCTTTTTATTTATTTTGTCAAACATTTCCCGATTACATTTTAATCTGGTTTAGGCTGCACTGAAGAGTTGCAGATGACTGGCTTGTGGCTGGCAGGCAGCCCGAGATAGATACCTCTGCTATAGAAAACAGGTTGCATGGATTTTGTGCCTCTTTCATCCTGGTCCCACAGTAATGCTTAGAATAATGAGATACAGAGTAGTAACTAAATCAGTGGTAATAAAATGGACTGAAAACAAAAACTTAAAAATGAAAAGAACCTCTATGACCTCCATGAACTTCTAGAGTAACAGAGACCAACATAACCAATTATTTTAGTCTACATTATCCTACTACTCTATTTTTTTCTTTCCTGTGACATTCACAGAATCATTGTCATCTTTACTGTTAAAATCATTTTTGATATGTCAAATTTCAGGACTTGTTGAGTTAGTATTAGCCTCTTATGAGCCATCTCCCTGATCAAGTACTACAAGCCAAAATTAAAGTTCTTGATGCATGGCAACATTTCAATCAATTCCAATTTAGCTGGTACAAAAAGAGATCCAAATAAGGAATGATGTTTTAAAAACTGGCTTAATAAATCCATATTAATTTCACTTACTTATTAATTTGAAAGGCTTAAAACTTCTAAACTAAAAAGTTTTATTTTTAAAAATCTGTAAGCATGCAGGGGATTTATTTTCTCCTAAGTTCAAAATGGCCCATAAGTTTTTTTCCCTCCAATTAATCATTTGCAAGCATGCTGATTTTTAAAAAATAATGTTTTTCAAGAGGCATTTGAGAATTCTCAATTGCTCAAAGCAGTTGACCATGTCTGGCAGCAGCAATACTTCCAACTCTCTCCATTCTTTGCAGAGATGGGGGGCCAAGGGTGTGGGACATATAATGCCAGACATTATTAATGTGTTGGTTAGTTTTGCTGAACTTTTTTCTCCTCTTTTTTGTTCTTTGTTATAATGTCAGTGATGCAAAACCCAAAGATATCAATGAAATGTATTTTTTAAAAATAAGAAGAATTATTCTGTTGCTATTCAAAGGGGCAAAAAAGAAACAAGGATTCTTGTTCTATAGGGACATACAGATAAATGACATAGAAGGATGATTTAAGCTGACAATTCTCCACACAGAAGGACTGATTTTGAGTTGGAAAGAATTTCAGCTCCTCCAATCTCTTTGAGAAACAAACTCTTCCTTTTTTAGCATGACTGAAAATTTGATTCTATGCCCAAAGCAGGTGTCATATTTCATTCTATATTTTAAAACCAGTGCATGGGAGTATCATCCATCAAAATCTAGTAGATTTCAAAAATTGATTTTTTTTTAAAAAAACACTTAGAAAAACAGGAATTCCATTTCAACTTGGATAATATCATGTAAGATGTCAAGGTTGTGAAAAAACATTTTGCTTTACAAAGAAACTGTTAGTTAAACTCATATTGCTCTAACAATCTCATTTCTTCCATGGCAGTGTTCAAAACATGGGAATATCATTTTTCACTTCCTTCAGAGAATCCTGAAATTTCTGGTTCTAGAAAAACCATGTTTTAAGTAATATCTGACAAGTCACTCAGCACTTAATATGCACACCATCAATGAGATAAGTCTTAATATATATTTAGAAAGCCAAATATGATTTTTAGAATATTGCTAGCAATGACTTGTTTTTGACACAGAGGTCTTTCCTTAACCACCAGATGCCAAATGTTTTCATTATGATATAAAAAATAACATCCGCTTCACAACCTATCTTGCCAGCATCACTGGACATTACTCCTTGTCCTATATTCTGTAATCCAGGCAAACTGACCTTCTCTTTGTTCCTTACACTTGGTACCCCATCTCCCATTTCTACTCCCTCCTCCTGATTCATAATCCCCTCTCTTACTCTTCAAAGCACAGTTCAACCACCGCCTTCTATATGAAGGCTTTGCAGGTCTCCTCCCCTAAATGCTAGTGCCCTGACAAACTATCCAGTACTTATGTGTATATATTCTCTATATCTTTATTCTGTATATATTTATATATACATTTGTTCCCCTAGTTAGAATTTAAATTCCTTAACAATGAGGGCTATTTTGTTCTTTGTTATTCCAGAACTTAGCCTAGTGTCTGACACGTTTAGTCAGTTTATTGATTGAAAGCCAAAAAACTGTTCTCCAATGGAACTAGAAAAAGGCAGATTATGATTTTCTGGCTACCCACTGAATTCAATTAAATTCAATTCAGTTCAAGCATCAAGCACTTACTATGCACTAAGTACTAGAGATATAAAGAAAAAATGAAACCAATGTCTGCCTTTAAGGAGCTTGCATTCTACTGACATAATTTTGTACTTAATGGTGGACTCTGCATCCATTAATCTTGTTAAGGTTCAACTTTGTACAGGAAGATGATGCTTGTTACCTACCTTCCATAGAAAGTCATCAGAAATTAATTAAAATGATTTTCTGAAATGTGCCTTAGATATACTAAATGTTTAACAAGTCTGCTTTCTGAAAACCTAGTTATCACTAGAGTCAAGAAGCTGATACTCACATAACCTTAAACTATTAAGGTCCCTTGACCTTACTGTAAGCATCTGTTACTGTTTAGTCCCTAAAGGAGGAACATCATACTCCTATACTCCAACAGGTTTGTGCACTTGTTACTTTAATTCATAGCTTACTATAGAAAGACTGGTTTTCTCAGGAACTTAGGTTGATACCAGAGGAAAACCTATGAGACAGATCTTCAATATTAAGACTTTAGGAGATGCCCTAGTCCTAGCGTCTCAAACAACAAACAAGAATACAACTGCTCAAATAACAAAGATTGTTCTGTCTGAGAATACACACAAAGATTTCCAACTGCAAAAGATCTTAAAGGTCAGCACACTGTTAATTTTTACCCAATGAAACAAAAATCATCTTGTATTTATTTTTTTATATGCTTGTACACGTTATCTCCATCCCTCCCCAGTCTCCACAAAATGTAAGCGTCTTAAGGTAAGAGACTGGTTTGTTTTTTTTAACTCTGGCTCTCAGCACACAGCAGGCATTTTGAACAAGCATTTATCAAGTGATTGTAAGAGTTCCTGCCCTCAAGGAGCTTACATTTTTCTAGGGGAACAGGCACAGACAGACAGACAGACACAGACACAGACACACACACACACACACACACACACACACTCTCTCTCTCTCTCTCTCTCTCTCTCTCTCTCTCTCTCTCTCTCTCTCTGTCTCTCTCTCTCTTTCACTCTCTCTCTCTTCTTCCCTCTCCTTCTCCTCTCCCCTTCCCCCTTCCCAAAGCTCCAGTTAGGGGCTTATATTTTTAACAGCCCTTTTAGCAAACAGTTCTGGAACAAATTACAGATTGCTAGTGCTGGAAATTTATTACTGGGAAATGCTGATTTTGTCACTTGCTAAGAAAGTGATTTTCATTTCCTACAGCTGCCCTTTCTCAATTTACTTAGTGAATCGTTAGAGTTTTCCACTAAATTGAAATCTAGACAATGCAAAAATCAGAGAATTTTATCCCATTTCTTCCAACTGCCAGAAAATTGCAAGCTAAGGGAGATAACGCACACCCTGAGATACAGCACTTTCCTTTGGCAAAGAAAAAAAAAAAGACCAGCACTACCCACACATCCAACCCTTTACCTTAGGAAGAGCTCACCGGCTTGAGTTGGTTTCATTATGGGGGCTTTCCAGACACCATCTTCTGAAAGATGAAAATGGAGTCTGAAGGCGTGGTCAGGGGCACGTGGGGCAGGTGGGGTCAAATTAAGGTCAACAGCGCCCGGGTCAAGCTACCTTTCCTCTGAGTGGGTCATAATTCTGTAGGTTTTAGAGGTAATAACCAGAAAATGAGAGTAAGGAAGGACCAATTTTCATATCTCCATGTCCCTCCATGAAAGGGACTGTGCTGTAGTGGCTAGAGAGCTGACCAAAGTCGGGAAAAATAAGGTTCAAATCCTGCTTGTGATGCAGACTGGCTGTTTGAGCCCAAGTCAATCATTTAAGTGCCCAGGCAAGTAAGGCCACAGGTAGTATAGGTACAGACCTGCTTGGAGTGTAGAAGGAGTTTCCTCTTTCAGAGGATTCCCTGTGTCAATGAAACAATGGTATCTTCAATCTGCCTCCTGACGTGATGAGAGTTATAGCAACTAGAGGACCCTTAAAAACCCTCTTCGAAATCAGTGTCTCACCTGGGGTGATGCTAAAGCTATTCGGTAACAACCTGTGATGAACCAGCCCGTGTGCTGAGTGTAGCAGAGCTTCTGCCTGCACTGAAGATTAGTGGGAAATGAGGTTTTATTGGTAAGGAGAACAAAGCCTGGGGAAGGCCCTGAATTTTCCCTTTAGTACTCTAATGTTAGAAACCCCAGAAAGGGCAAAGACAGAATGTAGCCCCAGGCACTATAATAACCCCCCCTTTTTTCCAGGGCCTGTAACTAGAATAATTTCTGTCTTCAAATTAGGAAAAATAAACCCAAATAGCATAGAATGTTATTGTGCTTACAATCTACACATTCCCTAAATTTTTATTTAATTTGTCCATGCTAGACTTAATTTTAAGACATGAAATAAAATTTCTGTTAAGCAATTTCTTCCGTTAGCTTGCTGAATTTTGTATAACTTTCCAACTAATGAAAATGTATAGCATCCAGCTTGGGGGGTAAGAGATAATCTTGTGATTCAATGCAAAACATATTGGATTTAGAGTCAGAAGATCTGGGTCCAAATTCTGTCTTTGCAACTTACTGTGTCATTTTGGCAAAACTAGTTAACATCTCTGCATCTCAGTTTCCAGTCTGTAAAATAAGAAGGTTGAACTAGATGACCTCTGAGTTTCCTTCTAACCTCAAATCTATGATATCATTTACTCCAAAAGTATAAAAGCCAACATTAAGGAGGTTTTTGTTGTTGTTGTTGCTTCGTCATTTTTCCATGATGTCTGCTTCTCATGACCCCATTTAGGGTTTTCTTGCCAAAGATACTGCAGCGGGTTTGCCATTTCCTTCTCCAGGTCATTTTACAGATGAGGAAACTGAGGCAACCGCAGTTGCTCAGAGTCACACAGAGGGGCCAGATTTGAACTCAGGAAGGTGAATATTCCTGACATTCCACAGCGATTGGAGATTTTTGAGCATTTTTTATGGAAACAAACATTAAAAATGTTCTTTAGTTCTTATTAGTCTGTTATGTCCAAGAAATTATGCAATACATGCCATATGAGGTTGTTGTAAGGATCAAATAAAATAGTTCATACAAAACCATTTGTAAACTTAAATTGCTTTATGAATATGTGCTATTATATTTTCTCATTCTTCTCAAATTATTATTATTCTAATTATTTTCATCTCTTATACAATGGAATTAGTATAGAAAGAATCCTAACTATTGTTATTTTATGTTTAATGATCATGTAAATGATGACTTTTTGTAATGAAATAAAGGTTTTGGTATGCAATATCTGTAGGTTCACTGAAGGCATTTTCATGATAACTCCAATAGCAGACAGCACATCAGGGATGATAGGTGCTTCATTTGACTCTCACCTGATTCTGATTTCTTCTGCTTGATTTCTTTATTTTGAGAACTTATTATTCCACATAGATCAGAGGTTATGAGCATTTAGCATAGAATCATCCATTAAAAGTATTCTTAAATTCTTAAGAGTCTGTATTTCCAAGGAATTATAGAATAATGTTTTGTCTGTGATGGTGTTCCAGTTCCAATACAGATTATTTGAAGAATTTCAAAGACATTTGAGGGCATATGTTTAGTAAGGCAGTTTGTCAACTGTTTATGTAAGACAGGGAATTTCTGCTATAATTCTGGTCATTTGGTCACGTATATCTAGATACTCAGTACATGCTAAACTTTTGTAATCTCCAGTGATATGTTGCATAGTTTTTACCACTTCCTTGCAAAACTTACATCAATCAATGAACCCAGACTTCTTAAGGGTAGCCTTTATGTAATTTTTTAGTAGCAGGCACTCGGCTTTGCATAATTCTCATAAACACTTCTGTAAACAAATATTCATGACTTGATTATTTGTTTGTCACCTCTTTGATGACATACTGTGATTGAGTTAATGTGGATGCCATCCATTAAAGTCCCTTTGATTCCATTCCTCTATTTGAGTCATTTCATAGTTCCAAACAGAAATGGACAAATATCAGTTACATCCAATAATTTCCAAGAGAATGTAGCTATAGCCAGCTTCTACTATTGTTCTGTGAAGTTGTCTCTGTTCCAGAATTATTTCCATAAGCTTTTTATCTGCTTATCATGTCATCTGAGTAAAGTCATCAGATCCCTTCCTCCTTTTTGATATATTAATGTATTACGTATTAATCTTTCTATAGCTTCCTTGGGATGATGGGTACTGTGTTTCATTACATGGGTTTTTGTTTGTATACTTTCGAAATTAATTGTTGTTCACTTTATTATTAAAAAAGATACAGGTTAAATTTGGAATTCCAACATTATTAATTGCTTTAAACGTATTGCTCCTATTAAGTTCTGACTTCAGAATGCCAGTAAGGTTCAACACATACAACCACAGCTTTCTCCTTGACAACTTCATGCCTAATGCATCTTGCCTAGGGAAAATTCAAATGTGTAAGTACTCATGACCTCTAATTCAAACTCAAAGTCTTATTATTGTGTACTCATCTTTTCTAGTTTAATTTAGATAAAAAAGATCATGGGTCAAATTACTATCCTGCTATTATTATTTTATATTTAATATTCTACAAACTTTTACCAATGACTGCTTTATGTCACTGAGTAAAAATAGTGGGATGTAAGTTCATCTTCTGTAAGTTCATTGGAAGCATTGTCAGGAGAATGCCAGTAGCCAACATGATAATGGGGATGATATGTACATCATGCTGTTCTAGTATGGCTTTGATTTCTTCTGTTAAGTCTCTATATTTTGAAAGGTTTTCATTTTGAAAGGTTTTCATTTCATGTAGTTTGGAGACTGAGTATTCAGTATGGCAGAATATATGTAAACATTCTTAAATTTTTACATTTAAGTGTTATATTTAGGTTATTATAGGCAATCATTCTACAATGTGTTCCATAGCTAGCTCTGCTTATGTGTTGATTTTTGAAAATTATTATTTTTTTCTTTTATCTCCCCATATTTTATGGGGTTCAGATATAAACAGCTTGAGGACAAGTTATTATCATGTACTTTTATATTTAATGCTCTGCAAACTATTGCACAGGCTAATAGAATGACTTTTTAAAATAACTGGATAAACATACAGTGATATAAACTCATTTTCTGTAGACTCACTTAAAATATTTTTGGTACAACTCCAGTAGCAGATAGGATGACTGGAATGGCATATACCTTGACCTGTTCCCACAGAGTCTTAATTTATTCTGTTGTTGTTGTTCTTATAAAATTTGCCAAAGTTTGCATAGGTGGTAAATGGTAGAACCAGGACTTAATGACAGGTCTTCTGACTCCAAATTTAGTGTTCTGTCCACTATGCCACACTGCCTCCATTAAACATGTTGAATGTGACTCTCTATATATGGGTTATTGAAAGTATATAATACCTCCCTCATAATTTAAGGATTAGGAAAAAAAAATTTCCTTGCCTCTTTCTAAATAAAGTACAATCTTCTGCTACATTCACAGCTTTTAAGAAAGAAAGCTTCTTATTTCCACTTATTGCAGTGTGATGAATTAAGTCTATTTTATAATGAAACCGGTAAAGTGAGAGCTTGCATATTCCTATATGGACAGGCAACATACATAAGAAATGATCAAGGAATAGTATTCAATATAAACATAAATACAAAAGATGGTTCATTAGCTCCCTCTGCTGGTAAAAGGTTGACCTAGTTCAACGAACCTAAAAGGATTAAAAAATTGTTTTATGGTTTCTAATGTAGCAAATTTGGTGATTATTGTTGTATGCATCATATGATAATTAAGTCCTTTAAGCTAACACTTTAAGCTAACACTGGAAAAATAACTATTTTGATAACTTTTTTCAAAATTATTTCTCTCAAGTATCACAAAGCCAATTAAAAAAAAAACTAAAGATGTCAGTTGACAGAAATATAGTAATTGCTCACTGTGTATAGAGTACTAAGCTATATGTTGTAGAAAGGTGGAGAGAATAAGTGGAAAACAAAATTCAGCTTTCCCACAAAATTCCTGTCCTGCAGAAAAAAGAATACTGGATAGTGTTGGCAGGACAGGTCCCATTGCATCTTCTTTGTTTTCGTGTTTATACACATATTTGTATACATACACACTGGGCTTCAGTACCTCAGGTTGCAAATTACTTCCTCATTCTTTACTCCTTTGATGAGAGGATCTAATGTGGTGGGACAGAAATAGAGCAGGACCTCAGCTAACCCCTTTCTCTCCGCCTCCTTCATAACCACATTTGAATGAAATCAGAATCTCACACAAGTTCCCATCTCTGCGGGTTGGGTGATGATTAATCTGGGTAATAACCATTACGCAATTCTATGCCTGAGTGAGACACTTGTGAATAATCCCTGGAGTATTTATGTTGCACTACTACACACTGGAAACAATCATAGAATTCATATCAGCATTTTCTTTTTAAATGTGTGCATTTAAATGTGTACAAAGTAGCAAACATAACTCTGTGACCATCTAGTTTACAAGAAAGCTATTTTGTTATTTAGGAAAGGAAGAACTTTTTTAGTTTAGATGGCAAGAATCACTTCTCTTGCTTTGTTCAATAAAATATAAATTCATTTTGTCCTGTTTGTGATTTACAATGTGGAATCTACTTATGAATGGAAAAACTGTTTTTTCATAAAACTGCTTACAACTGCAAAGGAACTGGTCAATGAGACCCATACCTACAAGTGTGTGCAGGGTGCCATTGGCTCAGTTCCCTGCATGGAAGAGGCACAGGGGTCAGCTTCCTGGAGAGTTGTGATGACATAAACTCTACTGCTCTTTCTACGATTCCATGCTAGTGATATTTAACAGTTTCAAGATGTGGGTATGATGTTTAGGATAAATTCTACACTGTCTATAAATGTGCATGTGAATATTTAATTTTTAGCAACAGGCTAGTTGAAGTGATCCATCAATACTATTTCATGGGGATGGTCATACTGTCATGGAACTTTAGGGCTGGAAGAGATCTTTTTTTAAGATCATCTGATCCATTTTACAGAAGAGGAAACTGATGACAAAGTATAATGAAAAACAAAATGTGAAGTTCAATATTTTCATGAATATGTAATTTCTCTGCTCAAAAAATCTTTGTTGACTCCCAATGGCCCATGAAGTAAAGGTCAAACCACTTTGGCTATCATTCAAGTCCCCCTCCATAGTCTACACTATCTTTTTAGTCTTATCTCAGCTTATTCCCCTTCATATTGCTGCACTACAATCAACCATTCATAAATCAATCAATGAAAAGATTAAGAACTTTCTCTATGCTAGGCATTGAGGATACAAAGACATGAATGAAACAATCCCTACTTACAATGACCTATTCTAATGGGGGAGATAAAAAGTACATATTATATACATGTATATAATAGAAAACCAATAAATATAAATATATGTATATATAATATTAATTAATATTTAATGAAAATGTTATATATGTGTGTATATATATATATATATATATATATGGCAGCTAAGTGGCTCAGTGGATAGAGCACTGGGCTTGGAGCCAGGAATAACTGAGTTCAAATCTGACCTCAGACACCTACCAGCTGTGGGAGTCTGGGCAAGTCGCTTAACCTCTGTTTGCCTTAATCCATGTAAAAGGAAATGGCAAACCTCTCTAGTTTCTTTCCCAAGAAAACACCATGAACAGCATGGTCCATAGGGTCATGAAGAGGTAGACATGACTGAACAACTGAATGAAACAAACTCTCTCTCTCTCTGTCTCTCCATTTTATACACACACACACACACACACACACACACACACATATATATGTATGCATATATGTATACACATACATACATATGGACAGAGAGAGACAATGAGAAGCTACAGAGAGAGACAGAGAGAGAGAGAAATACAATCTCATGTGAAAGAGAGAGGTACACCCTCCCTTATGTGTATAATCAGGAGAGGCTTCATGCAGAAGATGGTGCCTGAGCTGAATCATGACAGAAGACAAGGATTCTGTGCAGGCAGAGTTAAGGAGGGAATACCTTCCAGGCATGGGGGATATCCAGTGCAAAGGCATGGAAGTGGTAGATAAAGGAATAGAAAGAAGGTGAATATGGATAAGAATGAGCTCCCCTAATTATAGAATCAATGCTCTTTCTACTCTATCACTGTACTGTTCTGCCTCCCAAGTCATATGCAAAAGTGTTAAGCATAGTGAACAGGTAGGTGGCTCAGTGGATAGAGTGCTGGGTCTGGAGTCAATAAAACTCATCTTCCTGAATTCAAATCTGGCTTCAGATACTTACTGTGTGACCATGGGCAGGTCACTTAACCCTGTTTGCCTCAGTTTCCTCATCTGTAAAATGAACTGGAGAAGAAAATGGCAAACCACTTCAGAATCTTTGCCAAGACAAACCCCAAATGGGTCACAAAGAGTCAGATACAACTGAAACTATTGAACAGCAGAGAGCATAGCATCACATATCTGAACTGCATGCAGCATACTTTATATACATACTACTATTTGACCACTCATCAGCCAATCTCTTTATTCTGTGCCTTTACACTGTCTCCCATGGCTTGATTGCACTCCTTCCTCAGAAGAGGTGGTGACCTCTTAGCATTCCTAGCTTCTTTCAAGATAGTTTAAATGCCACCTTTTACAAGAGACTTTTCCCACTACATCCCTCTGGCCACTTGAGCCTCCTTCTACTCCATATGCATCTTTTCTGTACCTTTTTATTTAAATATTGTCTCCTCACTAGAATATAAGTTCCTTGAATGTAGGGACGATTTTTGCCTTTCTCTGTATCTTCAGTGTGTCCCACATCTGACAAATAGTAAGTGCTTTATAAATGCTTGTTGACTGATTGACTGATCGACTTCATAGGCAGAGATTCCTCTCAGACCAGGGCGTTTTCGGCAAACTTCTTCAGTTCTCAAGAAGGTAGTAAACTACAGGTTCTTCTTCACCCAGATGTTAATCTTTCCTATTTAGACTATTTTAAGACATCAACTTTCAGCTTGCAATTGGTGGAAGGGCCCCTCTTACAGCCTGTTTCCTCCTTTCTGCATTGATCCTGTATTCCTGTTCATTAGGCAGTCCAACTAACCTCCTCTATGAGCATCAGATGATTGTGATATGTTATTTTTGCAGAACCCTGACCCTGCACCAGGCAGGGCTATTTTGTAGACTGTCAAGATTACCAGATCATTCAAATACTCAGTATTGAGCAGCTTTTTCCATTAACCTGTGCTTTCTCTGGGCACCAAAATTTATAGTAAGAATTATTCCTTTGGCTCAAGTTAAAGACAGTGAATATTAAGTGTCATATAATTTTTTTTTTTTTGCTTTTCTCTATGCTTTTCTGACATGAGACCCTAGGCAGGTGATAGGCCTTTAGCAACCAGTTAGTTGTTCAGTATGGACTTGTTAGTCTTCACGTCTTCCCCATTCTCCAAGGTTCCAAATCATATATCAATAAATATGTGAGGTTCTTGCCTTAATATCAGCAAGTACACATCAAAACATGTAATTCCATTCCTGATGGCATATATTCATGCACTAGAAAGCTACTCCCTTGGGACCTTCTGCTTAGGTCTCAGGGTTCCCTGCATGTTCATCAGGGTCTGAATGAAACTTTCCAGCTCTGAGCTTTGGGGATGCGGTAGTATAATTTTAGTCTTATTGATTCCTACTTAGTCTAACACTTTCCTGAGCAGCCTGATCTCAAAATATTCTTTCATGATAGACCCTGCCCCTTGTCTTTCATATATTATTTGCACCCTTTCCATAGTGACAAAGTTTCTGATAGGAAGTTGTTCAGTAATTTTTGGTCATGTCCAACTCTTTGTGACCTTGGCAAAGACACTGGAGTGGTGTGATAGCTTTGGCAAAAAGAGACATTCTTCATTCCTTCTTCAAGAGTGATACATAGTTATAGATTCTTTTCAAAAAGAGACCCACTGAAAGAAAAAAGAAAGATTTTGGAAAGCAGAAAGTGCCTAGATGAGCTGGCACCTTACCCCTTATTTCTAACTTGTATCTTTAGAGACTTCAGGAAATTTCCTTGGCAAAGATTCCTAAAGAATGATCAGGAGCTGAAGGCCTTTCTAGGATTCAATGACTTTGATTGGGATTTTATCTGGCACCATTTGAAGATCATTGGAGCAAGACATCTGAATATATCTTTAAAGAAATTGAGGCGTAATGATACAGTGAAAAGAATATTTCTTGGCAAGGATACTGGAGTGGTTTGCCCTTTCCTTCTCCAGCTCATTTTACAGATGAGGAAACTGAAGCAAATTGGGTTAAGTGACTTGCCCAAGGTCACACAGCTACTAAGTATGCGAGGCCAAATTTGAACTCAGGAAGATGAGTCTTCCTAATTCTAGGCCCAGAATTCTATCCACTGTGCCACCTAGCTGCCCATCTGATAGGAAGGGTCTATAAGATGAGGAATCTATAATCAAGTTGGTCTTCCCTATCTGTTAGCACTCATGATTGATTACTACCCATTTCTAAGTTGCAATATCCAACTTAGTGCTTGACAGAATATATCAATTATTGTTATGTCCATATAGGTATAAGATGGATATGCTGCCCATATAAAATGTGTATATTCACGTGGGGTATCTAAATGTAGCTTATGGGGCCATGGATATCTCTGAAATCTTGCCCACCCTTCTCCAAGAGGGACTGAAATTCCTCCTTTAGGGGAGCAAGAGAAGAAGCCGTGAGACTGGTCTCTCTGTTTTCCTCTCAGAGAGGCACCAAATTAGAATTATATTTATTTGTTCCCCTAAAAATTGTTGGTCAAAGGGCATGGTTTTTAGGTTCAAGTCATTTTCCTGGCTACTATCTCTTAATGAGGGAGGTTACTCTAAGCTTATTCTTAGAAGCATGACTCCTTCCCACCAAATATTAGTTACAGAAAAGACCATCCCAAAGAGTGAAAGTGAGTAATTTATCCAATTTATTTGCCCAATTTATCCAAGTAGAGAGCAAAAAAGAAATTTTAAAGTAGTATGCAGTATAAAGAGGTCCCAATCTCACCCAAAGGAAAATTTCCTGAAGTCTCTAAGGATACAAGTTAGAAATAAGGGATAAGGTGCCAGCTCATCTAGCCTCTTTCTGCTTTCCAAAGTCTTTCTTTTTTCTTTCTATGGGTCTCTCTTTTGAAAAGTCTATAACTATGTATCACCCTTGAAGAAGGAATGAAGAATGTCTCTTCTCGCCAAAGCTATCACACCTACTCTGCCCTTCACACAGGCATGCAGAGTAAAGTCATTTTTATGTCCACTAATCGGGAGATATTATACAAGGTGCTCCAGGTTTGAAACCTGTTACACTTAGAATCAAGGTCTAATGCATTGTTTCAGAACTTATCAGGCATAGCCCATTTCAAATCCTTAAACTCCAATTTATGGATAGGATAACTTTTTTCGCTCAGTGAGACCTCCACTGACAGTGTAGCCACCACTATCCTGATATAAATCTGCTCATAAACCCTTTAAGCTGGAATTAGTGTGTAACATAAAAGAGCTTTCTTAAATCCTCCAAAACCAACACTGATGAATGTGTGAGGCAGCTGAATAGGACACACAATCATAGAATCATAGATATAGAGCTGGGACAAACTTTGAAGGCAATCTAGTCCAATCCTCTCATTTTTCAGATGAATAAACTGAGGACCAGAAACTGTAAGTGATTTTCCTATAAATGCACAGGTAAGTGGCAGAGCTGGGAACTGAATCTAGGTCCTTTCTATATGTGTATATATATATATATATATATATGTGTGTATATATATATATATATTTTTTTTAGGCAATTTGGGTTAAGTGACTTGCCCAGGGTCACACAGCTAGCAAGTGTCAAGTGTTTGGTCTGAGGCTGAATTTGAACTCAGGTCCTCCCTACTTCAGGGCTGGTGTTCTATCCACTGTGCCACCTGGCTGCCCCCCCCTTTCTACAATCTTAAATGCAACATTCTTTCTACTGTATCATTTTGCCTCAATTTCTTTAAATGTCTACTTGGATGTCTTGCTCCAATGATCTTCAAATGGTGCTGATGAGGTTTAGGGGTTTAGGGGTTCTGGGACCCAAAATCACAACAAGCGGGTCCTGCCCAAAAGAATTCAACCCAAGCCTTCTTTCAGCCAAAGACAAGGTTTATTAGAACATTTGTCATATTGGGCAGACTCTTAAGGAGTCTGAACATTAGTAAATTGTTGGCTAGATTATAAGAATCTAAGCACTTTAATGGAGACAAGATGGACCTTATATACAGAAAGACTGTGGGAGAGATCTAGAAGTGGTCAAGTAGTTTGGGGTGACTGGAGGAAAGGTCTAAGGAGGATCTGGATGGGAGTGGCCAGTAAACTGAGGTGAACAGAACTCCTGGGACCTGAACCACGTGGCCAAGGGAGAATGGAGCCTAACTAGGATAAAGGGTGGGAAATGGCCAGGGGCCATAGGGAGGTAAGACTATGGAGAGCTAGGCTAGATTAAGGGTAAAGGAATTGGGAGACTGGTGTAACCACAATGAAAGGCCAGTTGATTTATATAGTAGGATTATAGCCTAAGGCAAAAGCCAGAGATTTGGCCATATGGGAAAGTCCAGGGTTTTTCCTTTTTGGGGTCTAGATCCCATCCTCATCAGTGCCAGATAAAATTCCAATCAGAGTCATTAAATCCTAGAAAGGTCCTCAGCTCCTGATCATTTTTAGATATGTCCATAACTCATTCCTGGCTGAGGCATTATGTTATCCCCTTATGTTAACACATATGGGTGTGTTAAAATTGTATCTTGTTCTGGTCCCCCTAACCACCACCCTCCCTTTTAGTCAGTATAGTTAGTAAGTTTATAGGTAGCCAGTATAAAATATCAATAACAGGATGTAAGATCACAAAGGGGAACCTAGAACTCATGTACTGACAATCCCAAATATCAAAGGAGCATAATTTGCAAACTGTTGCATATATTAACCAAAAATTACATTCTGGTAACATGTGTGAAATTAGAGGAAGCCAACCAGGATCTTTTGGTCCTATTATATGTAAACTGCTGATAAATTTCAGATATCTGCAGTAAGACCAGCGGACAGCCGAACGTTACTGGTAACTTTGAGATGATGTGGACATGTTAACTTTCAAGTCTTACTGACAACTTTGAGATAATCTGGATATGTTAAATGAACCCAAGGTGGCACAGATTAAGACTTAGTCTGTCACCCAAAAAATCCTATAAAAATGAAACCCCAAATTCCTGTCCTCCAATCCCTTTTCCATCTCTGTCTGAGTCCACACTGCTTCTAATTCTAATCCATGATTCCTTGAGTGATTCTTTATGCCTCTCCTCCTTTCAGTTTCCCATGCTGCCTGCCTTCCTCCACCACCCTATCCCTGTCCTCATACCACCTGCCTCTGTACCCCTTTCATTGCTTGTCTTTGTATTTTCTTTGCTGTTCACCCCTGCATCCTCTGTGCCTCATTAAAGTGTGATTAAGCCTCACCTTCCATTACCATTATGGTCTTCCCTGATGAGTATCCAAAGAACCAAGCATGCCTGCCCCGTTTCATAATTTCATAAATTAATTAGCAATTCACAAGGAATCACAAGAGTATAGGTTCATTGTTCTGGAGCTGGAAGGGATCTTAGAGATCCTTAGGATTAAACGGTTGCATGGCCTGAGAGACCATCTAGTCTAATCATCACATTTTACAGGTGAGGATGCTGAAGCCCAAAGAGCTTAAATGACACCCAAAATCAAACTATTAAATATTTGAGGCAGAATTCAAACTCAGGTCTTCCTGACTCCAAGTGTAACCCTCCAGACCCTACACCATACTGTCTTCTTGATCTCCAGAACTGGCACTTTTTGAACATCACTTTTTGACCAGAGTTTCTTGCCAATCTAATACCTTCAAATATTCTTTCCTCAAGCTTTTCCAATTATGTCTGAAATACAGACACACCAACATCTCCAAGTATTTTATATTACCAAATAAGAAAACTGGCAAGGGTCCAAGCAATGCCTTGGAGTGTGTGCTCAGATTGTTGCTATCTTTCTTGCTTTAGAATTTGTTTAGAGCCATTTTTTATAGGTATTTGGAGGGGTTTGAGGGAGAACTCAAGCAAGTCACTGCTTTTCCTCCACCATATTGGCTCCGCCCCCTGTTGCTATCTTTCTTGATAGATAAAGGCCTTCTTTTTCCTATCATCCTCTTTCAAGAACATCTGATAGTGATTGGGCACTGGCCCAGGTCCCAGGAGTTGGCCTGGGGCACCCAGACCTTCCCAGTTAATAATCCTTTCAGCTGTCCTTGAGTTGCAACTTTGACCCTGCCCCAATCTCCAATTCTCTGTTACCTCTAACCCAGCCCTCATTGTCTGTACCTGGCCCCACCCTAGATCATTCATTAATTCCATCTAGACCCCTTCAGCTTCCCGGGTCCCTGGCATTCTCCTGGGGCAACCGGCTTTCTGGATCCCTCTCTGTTATCTCTCAGTCACCCTAACCTACTGTCTACTCCCATCCAAGTCTTCCTGATGGGGTATGGGCCCAAGTTGAGACCTTTGCCCCTTACCCCAAAAAGATTTTGGGTCTCATTTGTCTAAGGGATTCTCCTTCAATTCTCCCTTCTCTGGCATTCCTCTGAGTCCATAATTCCATCAATTGGCATTTCATTGTGGCCCAATCTCCCAATTCTGTGTTACCCTTAACCCAGCCTAGCCCTCCATTGTCTTACCTCCCTGTGGCCCCAGGTCACTTCCCACCCTTAATCCTATCTAGGCTTCATTCTCCCTTGGCCAGTGGTCCAGGTCCCTGGAGTTCTTAATAGAACTCATAGACTACTTGGCCATGCCTAGATCCCTCCCATAGTCTTTCTGTCTCCATTAGGAGGCTCTGATTCTTATAATCTAGCCACTGCTCACTTTTTTACAATCTAGCCAATACCTCACAGGTGCTCAAATCCCTTAAGAGCCTGGCTAATATGATTTCTCATGGATGGCCCGAGACCCTCAGTGCTTTGTGGCCATCCAGGTACTAGGACACCAAATTGCACCCAAGCTGTATCCCACCCCTCTGTCCACACAGGAAAGGGTGCAAAACTGAATAGCAAGACTCCTGAGCCCCACCCTGACCCCCCAGGATTTTCCTTAATACTTGTCCCAACCTTCCATTTCTCCTCCCCAATCCCTCATACTACAGGTGGATCTTTAATAAACCTTGTCTTTGGCTGGAAGAAGGCTTGGGTTGAATTCTTTTGGGCAGGACCTGCATGTCGTGATCTTGGGGTCTCAGCACCCCTAAATCTCTAGACCTTGTCATTCCCACAAATCTTTTTTTCTATAAAAAAGAGTTAATCTCATTTACCAAGGTTTTCTAATAAACCCTGACCAGTTTTCTAATAAACTTTGTCTTTGACTGAAAGAAGACTTGAGTCAAATTCATTCGAGGCAGGACCCATGTTGCTTGCCCTTGGATTTTGAGTTCCCAGCACCCCTAGACTTCAACAGTAGTGCCCATTGTCCAGATTCAACTTTGAGAACAATTGGCTTCTTGAGCTTGTATGTTGTATTGATCCACCTTAGTTCTCTTATTTAAAGACTAATGGTCCATGCACACCCCATATTTCCCAGTATTTATTTTTCTATGCCACTACTATGTGATGAGGATGGGATCTAGACCCACATGGCCAAATCTCTGATGGTACCCTGAGGCTATAATCCCATCAATTGGCCCTTCATTGTGACTACACCACCGGGATCTCCCAATTCTCTGTTACCCTTAACCTAGCCTAGCCCTCCCTATGGCCCCTGGCCATTTCCCACCCTTAATCCTAGCTAGGTTCCTTTCTGCCATGTGGTCCAGGTCCCAGGAGTTCTATTCACCACAGTTTACTGGCCACTCCCATCCAGATCTCCTTAGTCACCCCAACTACTTGGGCCACTCCTAGATCCCTCCCACAGTCTTTCTGTATATAAGATCCATCTTGTCACCATTAAGGTGCTCAGATTCTTACAATCTAGCTGATGGGGTTGGGATCTGGGCCCCAGAAAGGAAAAACCCTAGAATTTCCCACATGGCAGTCAACTGAGGCTATAATCCCTTCAACTGGCCTTTCGTTGTGGCTACACCCAATCTCCCCTCCATTGTCTTACCTCCCTATGGCCCCTGGCCATTTCCTACACTTAATCCTAACTAGGCTCCATTGTCCAGGTCCCTGGAGTTCTGTTCACCCCAGCTTACTGGCCACTCCCATCCAAATTTCCTTAGGCCCCTCCTCCCGGACCCCAAACTACTTGGCCACTCCTAGATCCCTCCCACAGTCTTTCTGTATATAAGGTCCATCTTGTCTCTATTAAGCTCTGATTCTTATAATCTAACCACTGCTCAGATTTTCACAATCTAGGCAATAGCCCACAGATGCTCAGATTCCTTAAGAGTCTGGCTAATGTGGCAGATCTTCAATAAACCTTGTTTTTGGCTGAAAGAAGGCTTGGGTCGGATTCTTTCAGGCAGGACCCGCATGTTGTGATTTTGGGATTCCAGGACCCCTAACCTCTAGACCTCATCACAGCCAATAGCTCACTAACATTCAGACTCCTTGATTGAGTCTACCCGATATGACGGGTATTCTAATAAACCTTGTCTTTGCCTGAAAGAAGGTTTGGATCGAATTCTTTCAGGCAGGACCCACTTGTAATTTTGGGGTCCCAGCATCCCTAAATCCCTTAACCTCAACACTATGGGTGAGGCATGAAGACAATGGTGTTCCTTGATGATATTCTTAAATTTTTGTTGCCAGCCTCCTTTGGAAGAAAAAAAAATAAAGAAATGCTTTTCCACCAGTAACTGTCTCCTACTTTTGGGGTGGAAAACATTATTTTAGGCTAGGTTTACTGCCTGGTGTCCAGCCTCTTGCTGGAAGAGGAGAAAACACCATCCCATTGAGTCATGGCTTTAATTCTATTCACTGAATAAAGGCCTTCCCACCAAGTCTCCAGACTGGCCTCCTGCCTTGTTGGAAGAGGAATCATACCATTCCTTCAGCTCCAAGCACCTTGCCTAAACAGCCTAAAGCCCTGATTTTTCAGATGTGCCCAGCCCTTCATTCCCTGCTGAGGCATTATGTGATCGACCCTCAGGCAAAACCTCTAGAGACAATGAAAACCTACTAGAACTCATTCCTCAAAGATTAACAAACAACCCGCCTAGTCACAGTCTCTCCATCCCAGTGATTCTGAATCTCCTGTGATCATCATTTAAATGACATTTCCTGTCCCCCATGGCTTGATCCCAATGTCCCACTCTAAAGCTACCCAACCTTCCCACTCTGGAATGCCTGATTCATAGGCAACAAACTTGCTCTTATCTTAAATCTTTCCTTTTGCACTCCTATCTTCTATCTCTCACTGAGAACTGTTTCTCTCTTATTGGCACAGCCTCCTGGCTTCCCTTTCTAGCACTGATTGTATTTTCACTCATTCCTCCCAACTCACTGGTCAAGGTTGGGGAGTTGGCATACTCAATTTCTTGGTCACTTCTATATTTTCTCTCTTCCACCATCACTCAGTAATCCCTCTTCCCTTGAGATTCATCTAATTAATATATACAATCCAATCAAAATCCTGGCAACTGTGGTCAACCACCCTCTAATATACTCCCCTTCTTTCCTTGATGAGTTCAGTGCCAGGCTCATAGTCTTTCTCTCCTCCCTAATCCTGCCTTTATACTAGGGGACTTCTAGATATTTATTGATACTCCTTAAAATACCTTAGCCTCCTAGTTCTTCAGTTTGGTCATTTCTCAGGAGCTATTCTTCTACCCTACTTCAGCTACATACAAAGATGGTCACACCCTTGATCTTGCTACCACTGACAGATGTAGCATTTCTTTGGACATGAACTCTGAAATTCCTTTATCTGATCAAAATTTATTTTCATTCCATCTTTCCCCTATACCTTGCAATCCCAAACCCTGTTCTTCATTTACACCTTGACCTCTAATCCTTCAATACCTCAGGTCTTTCCAGGCCCTTGAACTAGCTACAATTTCCTCCCTTCCCCTATTGACCCTTTGATGAACCAATTCAACTATATGCTTTCTTCTTTCTTGAGTCCCTTGCCCCTTATGATATTGCAGAAATTGACCTGCAAAGCCTCAGCTTTGGATCACTTCCAATATATCATCTGCCTTTGCTCTTACTTATGTGCTGCTGAATGAAACTAGAGAAAATCATGAAACCATGCTGACAGGGTCCATTATAAATCTGTGTTATAAAACCTCAACTAGGCTCTCACTGCTACAAAGCAATCTTTTCACAGCTTTTTGATACTTGCTCTCCCAGTCCTTCTAAATCTCTTTTTTCTCTTCTCAAACCTCCCATACCTGCCTCTCTCCACATCTTCTTAGGTGAGAAAATTGCCTCATATTTTACAGAAAAAAAAATGGAGGCCATTCATTGGAAGTTCACTCTTCTTTCCTCCTTGTCCTCTCACATCACCCAGATGCATTGTGTCACTATCTCCTCCTTCATCCCAATATCACATACTGAGACTTGCCAAGGCAAGTCCTTTCTACATGTACATGTGATCTTATTCCTTACCATTTTCTCCAGCAGATTGCTCACTCTATCATTCCCACCCTCTCACTTATGGTCAATCTCTTCCAGTCTCCTCATTCATTCTCTACTATCTGCAAACATGACTATTATCTTCCCCATACTGAAAAAAACAAAACAAAACAAAACAAAACCTCTCCCTGGATCCATTCATCCCATGCTAGCTATATTTCATTTCACATCACATCACACTTTGAGCAGGCCATTTACAACAGATTCGTCTACTTCCTTTCTTCATCTTTTCCTCATAACTTGCTAAGATTTGGTTTCTGACTTCATCATTCAACCAAAACTGCTCTCTCCAAAGTCACTAATGATCTCTCAATCGCCAAATCCAATGTCTTTTTCTCCATCTTCATCATTCTTAACCTCTCTGCAGCCTTTGACACTGTCAATAACATTCTCTTTCTTGATACTCTCTTTTCTCTAGGTTTTCAGTACACTACTCTTTTCTGCTTCTCCTCCTACCTCTTCAATTGCTCTTTTTCGTCTTTTCCTCTATTTTCATTCAATGTGCACTCTTTAGCTATGCTTGCCACACAAGACTCTGGACCTTCTTCTATTCTTCTTCTAAGCTATTTCACTTGGTGACCTCATCAGCTACCATGGATTCAATTATCATCTCTGCTGATGATTCTCCAATCCATTTATGGAGGCCTAATCTCTCTGCTGACCTCCAATCTTGTGTCTCTAATTCAGTAAACATCTATTAAGCACCTACTATGTGCCAGGCACTATGCTAAGCACTGGGGATACAAATAAGAAAGAGAAAGGATTATATTTCACCTTAATTTTATTGCAGTACTTAGGACAATGCCTGGCACATAGTAGGCACTTAATAAATATTTGTTGACTGAAAAAAAATCTCCTTTAGTTACTTCCTGAGGTCTTTATTTTGAAGAGGGAACAATTTTCTGCAACTACTCTATTGAAGGTCAACTTTTCAAGTGGATTGCTTATGATATTCTTTGACTACATCCTCTATCTCACTCCTGCCAAGATAGTCAATTCTCAGAGTGAATTTCTTCCTTATATGATCTTTCCATTTATTACACACTAAAGCATAGCCAAATATATCTCTAAACTGAAGGGTTCAATGTTTCCATGATGCTCTCCAACTATACTACCCTCTATTTTTCTATGTTTCTACACAGAAAGCAAGGTGTTTCCAGGGTGTTTAGGTACTGAGCTCCAGCTCCCTGTCCCTAGTATTTTTTTAAATTTATTTTAGTTTTCAACATTTACTTCCACAAGATTTTGAATTCTGAATTTTCACTCCATCTCGCCCCTCCCCCACCCCAAGATGGCATGCATTCTGAATATCCCTTCTCCTAGTTTGTCCTCCCTTCTATCTCTCCCCCCCTTCTCTTATCCCCTTCCCCTTCTATTTTCCTGTAGGGCAGGATAGATTTCTGTACCCCATTTCCTGTATTTCTTATTTCCCAGTTGCATATGAAAACTTTTTTTTTAAACATGTGTTTTTAAAACTTGGGGTTCCAAATTTTCTCCCTTCCTCCCTCCCCACCCACCCTCATTGAAAAGGCAAGCAACTCAATACAGGTTATACATGTGCATTTATGAAAAACACTCCCATAGTAGTCATGTTGTGAAAAACTATATTTCCCTTAATCCTATCCTGACCCCCATTTATTCTATTCTTTCTTTTGACCCTGTCCCTCCTCAGAAGTGTTTGCTTCTGATTACCCCCTTTCCCAATCTGCCCTCCTCTCTATCATTCCCCTGCTCTCTTGTCCCCTTCTCCCCCTATTTTCCTGTAAGGTAAGACATATTTCCATACACCAGAGAGTGTGTATGTTATTCCCTGCTTAAGCCAAATCCTATGAGAATAAGATGCACTCATTCCTTCTTGCCTTACCCTGTTTCCCCTCCACTGTAAGAACCTTTTTTTCTGTTTTCTTTTTGTGAGATAAATTACCTCATTCTACCTCTCCCTTTCTCCTTCTCCCAGTATAATCCTCTTTTACCCCTTAATTTTATTCTCCAGATATGACCCCTTCATCTTCAACTCACCCTGTGCCCTCTGTCTATCTATCTATCCATCTATCTATCTATCTATCTATCTATACAAACTTATAATTTTTTCCCTCCAACTACCCTAATACTGACAAAGGCCTCATGAGTTATAAATATCATCTTTCCATGCAGGAATGTAAACAGCTCAACCTTAATAAGTCTCTTATTATTTCTCTTTCCTGTTTACCTCTTCATGTTCCACTTGAGTCTTGTACTTGAAAGTCAAATTTTCTATTCAGCTCTGGTCTTTTCATCAAGAATGCTTGAAAGTCCTCTAGTTCACTGAATGATCATTTTTCCCCCTGAAGGATTATACTCAGTTTTGCTGGGTAGGTGATTCTTGGATGTAATCCTATCTCTTTTGCCCTCCAGAATATTATATTCCATGCCCTGTGGTCCCTTAATGTAGAAGCTGCTAAGTCTTGTGTTATCCTGATGGTGTTTCCACAGTACTTGAATTGTTTCTTTCTGGCTGCTTGCAATATTTTCTCCTTGACCTGGGAACTCAAATTTGGCTACAATATTCCTAGGAGTTTTCTTTTGGGGATCTCTTTCAGGAGGAGATCGGTGGATTCTTTCCATTTCTATTTTGCCCTCTGGTTCTAAAATATCAGGGCAGTTTTCCTTGATAATTTCTTGAAAGATGATGTCTAGGCTCTTTTTTTGATCATGGCTTTCAGATAGTCCAATAATTTTTAAATTCTCTCTCCTGGATCTATTTTCCAGGTCAGTTGTTTTTCCAATAAGATATTTCACATTGTTTTCTAATTTTTCATTCTTTTGGATTTGTTTTACAGTGTCTTGATTTCTCATAAAGTCACTAGCTTCCAATTGCTCTATTCTAATTTTTAAGGAAGTATTTTGTTCAGTAATCTTTTGGACTTCCTTTTCCATTTGGCTAATTTTGCTTTTTAGAGCATTCTGCTCCTCATTGGCTTTTTGGACCTCTTTTGCCATTTGGGTTAGGCTATTTTTATTTATTTTTATATTTTTTAGGCAATTGGGGTTAAGTGACTTGCCCAGGTCACACAGCTAGTAAGTGTCAAGTGTTCGGTCTGAGGCTGGATTTGAACTCAGGTCCTCCTGACTTCAGGGCTGGTGCTGTATCCACTGCTAGGCTATTTTTAAGGTGTTATTTTCTTCAGTATTTTTTTGGGTCTCCTTTAGCAAGCTGTTGACTTGTTTTTCATGATTTTCTTGCATCACTCTCATTTCTCGTCTCAGGTTTTCCTCTACTTCTCTTACTTGCTTCTCAAAATCCTTTTTGAGCTCTTCCAAGGCCTGGAACTGATTCATATTTTTCTTGGAGGCTTTGGATGTAGGAGCTTTGACTTTGTTGCCTTTTTCTGGTTGTATGTTTTGATCTTCTTTGTTACCAAAAAAAGATTCTATGGTCTGACACTTCTTGCAAAGTTTGCTTATGATTCCAGCCAATTACTTGAGTTATAAACTCTTTATTAAGGTAGAGTTCTGCTTCCAATGTGGAGAAAGTACTGTTCTAAGCTTTGGGGGTTTGTACAGCTGTTTTCAGAGATACTTCTAGGGACCTGTAAATTTTCATTTCTTCCAAGGTGGTATGATAAGGGGTGAGGTGTTTGCTACTTTTCTGTTCTGTGCTTTGGTCTATGAGTGATCACAAGCATTCTTTTCTGTCTTGGAACTGTGAAGAGGATTTCCTCTCTACCACCACTACAAGCTCCTCCTTGCCCCAGGACTGCCACTCAGAACTGTGACCCAGATCCAAGCACAGGCAAAACAAGATATTCCTGCCTCAGCACTGGCAAAGAGATCCCTGCAACACCCCTCTGATCTGTTATTTGATTTCCCCTCAGTCTATGGGCCGGAAGCTCAGCAAGCAGCTGCCACCCCAGGGCCATGCTCGGGAACTGAGACCTAGCTTCTCTCTCTCTCACCGCAGAAACAGACTTTTCCCACTGACCTTCTAAGTTGTCTTTGGTGTTTGTGGGTTGAAAGGTTTGGAAATCACCACAGCTGCCTGTGATTCAGTCGTCTGAGGCCTGCTTCAGGTTCGCTGAGGCCTGCATGCCCATGCCGAACTGCGCTCCTCTCCCCACCTGGCACAATATAACTTTCTGATCAACCATCCAGGTTGTCTTGGGCTGGAAGTTTGTTTCACTCTGTCTTTTTGTGGGTTCTGCTGCTTTAGAATTTTTTAGATCCATTTTTTGTAGGTATTTGGAGGGGTTTGAGGGAGAATTCAAGCAAGTCACTGCTTTCACTCTGCCATCTTGGCTCCACCTCCCCCCCCACCAGGCCCCTAGTATTTTAAATAGGATGGAATAATTATCTATCAATGTTGCATCTCTAGACAGGTTTTCTGGGCCTGCTCCAGAGAGGTTTTCTGGATCTGGATGTACAATAGTCATGTCCATCTATCTTCCTGATAACATTGATGACTTCCCTAGGGAACTCCAAATACTTTATATAATATCCCAAATGTAGATAGTCTTTATTCAGTCCATAGAACTCTAGCCCTTGCTTAAGTTACAGGCCTACATGCTGAAAGTGATCTTCATGCAATAACTAGATTGTAACTATTACTTGGTCCACTGTTTTGCTGAATTGTACACTGTACACTTTCAATTCTTACTGTCATTACTCTACATGATCCCATGTGGTTGTGGTTTGTCCTTCACTCTCAAAGAGGACCATGATATCAGGAAGATGATGCCATGACTTGCAAATGAATTGGATTTAAGTGAGGAAGGGCTGTGCAAAGTCACCAGCCTCACCTTCTCCTCTGGAGCCATCTGGGTCCAGTGGCCAGATACAGGTTAGGATAACTGGAGATGGCTCACAATGCAATGGGAGACCTTGGCCTTTTTAAACTAAGGTCTTTCCAAATTCTCACTTTGACTGAGGCAATGCCCATTCAGTGATTAGGGCTGTTTAAGAAGTGAGCCATAGGGGCAACTAGGTGGTGCAGTGGATAGAGCACCGGCCCTGAAGTCAGGAGGAGCTGAGTTCAAATCCAGCCTTATACCAAACACTCGACACTTACTAGCTATGTGACCCTGGGCAAGTCACTTAACCCCAATTGCCTTAATAAAAAATTTAAAAAAATAATAAATACATTCACTCTGAGCCATCTGGGCTCAAATAATAACTATTGAGTGGTGCTTGGGAAGGAACCTATTGTTTGCCAATCCAGAATACTAATAGAAAGGAACCAAGAAAGGTGACAGGAGCAGATACTAAATATTTAAGGACTTGGGCGAACTCTTTCTCCTCATTTTGTCCTTACTTGCTGATGATCATGGAATTTAGCTTCTAAGAAGCTAATTTTGGATTCATCTAAGTCAGGTATACTTAAAGTCCTTGAACCTCTTCATGAATAAATTTCAGAGAGTCTATGAAATTCAATAGAAAAAAACATTAATCTTTATTTTCACTAACCTCTATGAATGTGGGCAATATACATTATTCTGAGGAGGGGATCACTCACTGGACTGCAAAAGGAATCCATGACACACAAAAATGTTAAAAATCCCTACTGTAGTACATTTAACACACCACACACATGCCCACATTATCCGCAACTCTAGGTTTTGGGAAAAATTTTTTGTAACTACTGTTTTTGATAAGGCACTTGAATAAATGTTTTTGCTAAAGAAATGAGTCTATTGCCTGATCACTAAGTGGAATAATATTGGTGAGGGTTGTGAGCTAGTAGAAGGAAAAGTAGCCACCTACAGGATTAGTAATAATAACTGCTCTTCTGGAGACCCAGAATGCAAGGATCAGTGTGAGTTGACAGGGTGTTATACATGAAAATGTAACTGTAACTTGAACAGTGGTAAAGTAACAAGGAAATAACTAATGACAGTGACAGTCAACAGAATGGGGCTGGGAATAGCATTACACATGAAACATTCATTTAATTATAACTGAAACTAGTGGTAAAGAAACAGAGAAATGGTGGCACACCATTCACACTAGTAAGCGTAATTGCATTCCAGTTCCTCTTTGAGAAGGTTGGGAAATAAATCTAATTCATTACTCTAATAAAGGAGGCCAGTACTTGCAAGTGTGTGTGTGTGTGTGTGTGTGTGTGTTTCTTCTGTAGCCAAAGTGAAAGGGGAGGGAATTCCAGAATCACAGGATTTGAGAATTGGAAGGGTCGTTAGAAATTCTCTAGTCCATCCCAAACATGAAAGGAATTTCCACTAAAAAATATCCCACGAGTGGTCATGCAGCCTCTGCTTGAAGACCTACAAAAAGGAGGAGTAAACTACCATATCTCTAAGTGACCCATTCCACTTTTAGACAGCTCTAATTATAAGAAAGTTTCTCCTAGAACTGAGCCTAAATTTGCCTCTTTTCCACTTTCATCCATTGCTCCTGGTTCTGCCCTCTAGAGCCAAATGGAACAAATAGATGTTTTTGTTTCAAATATGATTAATTTTGTGGATTGTTTTCTTAAATTTGAACTATCCTTGAATCACTGATATAAATCCAACTTGGCTACAATAAACAATTTCTTGGATTAATTGATGTAGTCTGTTTGAAAAGATTATGTTTTAAGATTTTGAATTGAAATTCATTAATAATATTGATCTATAGCCCTTTTTTACTTTATTCTTCACTGGTATTGGGACTATATTTATTTCATAATAGGAACCTGGTCATTTCTTTCTCAATTTTTGGAAATAATTGCTACTAATTGTTATTTAAATTTTGATAGAATTTGAATGCATCAGAAATGGGTTCCTGCCACCCCCTTGGGTAATTCTTTTACAGCTAGTTCTATTTCCTTCCCTGAGACTGGATTATTGAGAATTTCTATTTGGTTTTCTGTGAGTTTGGGTACTTTATATTTTTGAAGGCATTGCTCCATATATTTTGTGTTATGCTGTGCATAGTAAGTTCTGATATTCTGGATTTGTTATAATTTCATTGTGTTTGTTTGCTCTTTTGTTGATTTCATTATCTGGTGTCCAGCTAAAAATTTATTAATTATATTAGTCTGTACAAAGAACCAGCTTTTAGTTTTGTTTATAATTTTTATAGTTTTTTGGGGGGGGGTTCCAGTTTATCCATTTCTCCCCTAATTTTCAATTTCTCCTCTTTCATACCTGCTTTTTATTTTGGGCTTTCAAGTTTTAAAAATATATATTCAATTCATTAATCCACTCTTTTCTTATTGTGTTGATATATTCTTAGGGATACATTTTTTTCCTCCATTTCTTTAGTTGTATCCCAGAAATTTTGGTAGGTTGTTTCATCATTATCATTCTTTTTTACATAATTATTAATTGTTCTATAATTTGTTCTTTGACTTACTGAATACTTTGAATTTCATTGTTGTCTTCATTTGGATGTATGGCATTTGTTTGTGTTCCCTGAACTGATTACTATTTATATGTGCATGTGTGTGTGTGCACACGTGTGAGCGCATACATGTGTGTGTGCACATGTGTTTTGGTTTGTAAAAATATGTTTAATATGTATGCCTCTTTATATTAATTTGCAATATTTTTATGCCCTATTCAAAGTCAATGTTTGTAAAACTTCCACGTGATGCTGAGAAATGCATAAATTCTTGAGGAATTCCATTTAGAAGATGCATAACTCTTATTTTGGAGAGTTTTGAGAAGTCATAAGAATTGGAGAAAATATCTAGTACTCTATCATGTTGTTCACATTCATGACCTGGTTCATGACCTATTGATGAACACATGCTAGCTCTTTGTAATCACCATTTTCCTTTCTTAGTGTTTGCCATTTATTTCTTTAATGATATATAATCAGAGTCATGCTCACTGACCTATAGTTTGCAGTCTCTGTTTTCTTTATTTGTTTGTTTCTTTTCTTTCCTCCTTCCCTCTCTCCATCCCCTTTCTTTCTTTCTTTGTTTCCTTTTCTCTCTTTCTTTTTTTGTGTGAATATTTGTGCCTTTGCCCTTAAATCTCAAGGCACTTCTCCCATTTTCTACAATCTTTGAAAATTCCATCCATGCAGCACCTGCACCTGTCCTAAGAATCTTATCTCTATTGTTCCAACAGTGCTTATGTGTCTTATTTCTTTATAGAGTCTCAGTGAATCACCAGTCAGTCTAGATGCCTAGATAGAGAGGAGCCAGTCATAAAACCCATGGCTTTAAATGTGTATACACAAAGTCTGAAAGTGTTCATATAAAGCAATCTAGAGATCCTAATGCAGGATCTTAAATTATAAATCCTTATGCAAGGAGGCAAATTTGACTTTATAGGTATCACAGATACTTGGTAGGATGAGGAGTATAATTAGAATATGGTACTGGAAATCTATAGCTTATCCACAAGGAATAGGAGAGGTAAAAGGGAGTGGGACTGAGTAGTGTTATATATTATGAAGATTTACTCATGTGAGAAAAAGATATGTTTCTGGTAAAGTAGGACAGAAATCATTTGGGTAAATAGCAATGGAGAGAAAATAGATGATATTTTCACTGGAATATATCACCTTGAGAAAAAGAGGAAATAAATTGTGTCCAGTAACTACACAAAGAAGTATGGTACAGTAATAATGAGAAATCTCAATTATCTAGACCTCTGCTGGAGGTATCTCCCACCAACAATAGAACAGCTAATAACTTGTTGACTTGCCCTAATAGTAGTTTAATCCTTGGAAATGTAGAGGGAGCAACAAGAGGAAATCCCATTCTGGATCTGAACCTTGCCAACAGCAAACAATTGAATGTTGGCATCTAAATGATGGGAGTCTTGGGAGAAAATGACTACTCAACTTTAGAGTTTGTGATAAGAGAGAGGAAACTATGAGTGGTTTGATATGATTCCTGGAGTTTGAGAGGGAAGATTTCAAAGGGATCATTGAAAGGAGAGATAGACTGTCCCGTGGACTAAAATTCTACCAAGTTAGCTTAGTCTAGGATAAAATTCTGCAGGCACAGAAAGGAACAATTCTGATGAGGAAAATGCAGGGGAGGGGTGGTTAGTCTCTACAAACTGCTATAGACACACAAGGAACTCACCTACAAACTTAAATTTTAAAAATTCCTCCAAAAAGTCCCACCAAGATATGTTTCACAGTATGGAAGTGACCTTGGTTTCTTGAAAGTTATGCAAGAGGAGTGCAAGAGGAGGATAGCAGCTTCTACCATATTGGAAGGGCTTCAAATACAGCCCTAATACCAGACTCTAGCTGCTTTTTGAGGACCAGCACAGCTAATTATAGAGAAACTCATCACCAGGAGGCTCATCAGTTGGTGAGAAATTCTTTGGCCACTATAATCTAGGATACAATGACCAATATGAAGTGGTATCTAGTCCTGTTCTATTTCTACAGTGACAGTAACAAAGTACAGGCATACCTTGGAGATAATGCAGGATCAGTTCCAGACCACCACAATAAAGTGAATACCATAATAAAGTGAGCCACATGGTTTTTTTTGTTTTCCAGTGCATATAAAAGTTATGTTTATATTGTACTGTAGTCCATTAAGTGTTCAATATTATATCTAAAGAAACATATTTTATTGCTAAAAAATGCTAACCATCATCAGAGCCTTTAGTAAGTCATAATCTTTTTGTTGGTGGAGACTCTTGTCTTGATAAGCTGCTGAGTAATTAGGGTAGTGGTTGCTGAACGTTGAAATGACTGTGGCAATATCTTAAAATAACACAACAATGAAGTTTATGGCATCGATTGACTTTTTTTTTCTGCTTGAACTCTTATGGGCCATTGTAAGGTTATTAATTGGCCAAGTTTCAATATCATTGTGTCTCAAAGAATCGGGAGGTCTAAGGAGAGGGAGAGAGACAGGGAAATGACCAGTTTGTGGAGCAGTCAGAACACATACAATATTTATTGGTTGTCATCTTATATAGGCATTGTTTGTGGCTCCCCAAAACAATTAAAATAGTGACATCAAAGATCACTCATCACAGATCACCATAACAGATATAATAATAATGAAAAAGTTTGAAATGTTCTAAGAATTGCCAAAATGTGACACAGAGACATGATGTGGGTACATGCTATTGGAAAAATGGTGGCAAGAGATTTGCTTGATGCAGGGTTGCCATAAACCTTCAATTTATAAAAATCTCAATATTTGTGAAGCTCAATAAAGCAAAGTACAATAAAATGAGGCATGCCTGAATTGAAAAAGTGGGCAGAAGTTGCTAAGAATCATGTATTTTTTACATCATCTATAAATATTAATTTATGATGTATAAATATAGGATTATTATCTAGTCACCAAGGAATGGACAAAATACTAAAAGAATGGAATTATATCAATCATACTGTGTCAGAGCAGACATGGTGGGTTGAATGTGAAGCATATTATGTGCCCGCTAAATATAGCAGATTGGGTGAGTTTGCACTCATCACTCAATACAACCCAGTCTCAGAGTGGAGTTCCAAAGCTGGGTGGATTAACTCCCTTAGGGCAAGATGGAGCATGGTTTCTAGAGGTCAGTTTCAGAGTATGATGGCTCTTTCAAATATTTTTACTTCATTTGGCATTTAAGATCATTCACAATTTGATCTCAACTTACACATCCTGCCTTATTGCACATCATTAGCCTCTGCACATACATTCTAGCCAAATTGATCTTGCTGTTCTTTGTACATAGCATTCTATCTCCCACCTGTGAGTCTGTGCATAGGCTACCTTCCCATTCCTGGAATGAACTTCCTCCTCGTGTCCATTTCTCAGAATTCCTTCAAAGGTCAGTTCCAGTGCCATCTTCCACATGGGTCATTTCCTGATGCCCCCAGCTGTTGAAGCCTTCCCCTGAAAATAACTTGATTTGTTATTAATTTTGAACTTTTCTCTAAGAAATTGGTGGGTCAATACATAGACAACTTATTTCAAAATGATCCTCACATCTGTAACAAGTTATTTACAATCCATATGATGCTCAGTTCTAGATGCCACATTTCTGGAAGGACATTGGAGACTGAAGAATATCCGGGGAAAGGAACCAGCACACTGACGGGCCTGGTTAATGCCATCTGAGAATCATTTCAAGGAACTGCAAATGTTTAGCAAAGAAAAGAAACAATTTAGAACATGATAACTAGCTTCTCAAATATTTGAAGGCTGCCATGTATTAGACTTATTAGAAGAAATATTAGATTTGATCTTTTTAACTCCAGAAGGGAGTACTAAGAGCAAGGAACTACTCACAAAGACAGATTTGGGCTTGATTTCAGTAAAAACTTCTTAATAGACTATCCAAGAGTAGAAAGGGCTGTCTAAGCTAATGAATTCTTCTTTGCTGGAGTTCTTTAAATAAAAGCTGGTAATCCCATACAAAGTATATTATAGAGGTGATTCTTTTTCAAATATGGTTTGGACTAGGTAACTTCTGAAGACTCTTTCAATTTTGAGTCTCTATGATTGCCACTACCACTAGAGTTTGGACTCTCTTCAAGTGTTTTTGTGTAATCTGTAACCCTAGCAACAAATCTCCTTTCAAAGTCTATCTTCTTAATAGTAATAATAATAACCAACATTTATATAGTTTTAAGGTTTGCAAAGTCCTTCACATATCTTCACAATAATCCTTTGAAGCAGGATATATCATTATCTTCATTTTATAGATAAGGAAACCTTCCTAGAATTCTCCATAGTTACCTCACGAGAACTAGAGTTCTTGGAATATCTCTGCATGATTGTTCGGGTCCAGACAATCTAGTAAACATCCTTAGTCATACACATTTATTATGGTAATAAATGTTTGTTGAAGTTGAAGATTGTGCTAGATATTGTAGATAAAGAGGTAAAACATACAGTCATTAACTATCCAGATTGATTCATTACACATTATTCCCCATCACCCACTGCCCTTCTGGTTGCTTGCTGTATATAACATTCCATTTCCCTTCAGTGCTTTGGGACAGCCTATTTCTTGTGTCTAGAATCACTTTCTTCTTCCTTCTGCCACTTAGAATCTTTCTTTCATTGTCTCAGCTCAAATGCTACCACCTACAGGATACCTTTCTTGATTCCCTAGTTAATAACATTTTCCCCAAATTGCCTTATATGTTTGTTGTATATACTTAAAGATCCTTGGGTTGAAGATTTAGATCTAGAAGTTGCCCAGAGTGGTTAAGGTCCCGCAGGTAAGGGAACAGGACTGGGTTTTGAACTCAGATCCTCAGATTTCAAATTGAGTATTCTTCCCATAGCTATCTACCTGTGTACATGTTGTCTCACTCTGATGGAACATAAACTCTCTTAGGAAGAGGCTATCTCATTTTTGTCTTTGCATTCACAAACCCTAGCACGGTACTTGGCACAGAATAGGTGATTAAAAAGGCTTATTTATTGATTTTAAGTGAGGAATTAGGGAAGAAAGAAAAACATCTTTATAAATTAGTTGTTGGAAAAAGATTCCTAGAAGAAGTGCCTGAATCATGAATGAAGCATGAAACTGATTTCTACTTCTTTACCAAAGAAAAGATTCAGTATTATGGCAACTGCAAAGTGGTCCTAAATTTTTGGTGAAAATAAAATTCTAAGGCAGCTAGGTGGCGTAGTGAATAGAGCTCTGGCTTTGGAGTAAGGAGGACCTGAGTTCAAATCCAGCCTCAGACACTTAACACTTACTAGCTATGTGGCCCTGGGTAAGTCACTTAACCCCAATTGCCTCACCAAAAAGCTAAAAAATAAAATAAAATAAAATAAAATAAAATGAAATTCTAGACCACTAGAATTACCATTTGAAATCCAAAGAAGAAATTTCCAGTATTCCTAATGTTCTGGTTAACACTTGTGAAACGGAGCTTACAGGTTTTACCTCTTTCCTAATCTTCTTAATTATAATGAGCAGATTTAAAAGCAAATTCTGTTCTGGGATAACTGTGTCAAATGAAACTTTCTTTTTAAGGTGCCCCTTGTGACTTTCCAAATAAAATTATTTTCCATTGCACTATGTACCTTACCAAAAAAAATCTATTTTATTCTAAAAATCAGGGTTAAGGTTGAGATCCATGATTTAATTGAAATAAAGAATTCCCAGGTGAGGAGACTCCCTAGAGCCACACAGGTGAGTGCATTCTCTGCAACTTGTAGTCTCAAAAACTTTCCAGAGAGCACACAGCCATCATATGTCAGAAGCAGATCTTAAACTTAGCTTTCATGTTCCAAAGGACACCTCTCTATCCACTATACCATGAATTCCTCAAACTACATTAAAACCATCAATATTTATTGAGCACCTGCTAGGGGCTAACTGCTGAACTCTTTAGGTTATGATTGTGTTAGTAAAAGTATTTTTTCAGGTCGTCCACAACATGTCAAAACTTTCCAAAGGCCTTTCTTTGAAAAAAGCAAAGGTTATCTCAATAATGTTGTCTCTCCTAATCATGACCTTCATTGACCGAGATTTCCTATTGCAGAGATATAAGCTCCTTGGAAATACCTGTATGCACAGCTGGCTTCTATTAGTTTATTTAAATGGAGAGCCTTAAGAAAGAAAAGAGAACAAATTTATGAAGTAACTATTTAGCTCAGGAGCAGTTTTAGGCACACATACTTCAAGTGTGTGACAACAGTTTGAGTTTAACTTCTTATCTTGCATTGCAAACCTTAAAGTGTTATATATGTTAGTTGTCATTTGCCATTCTCCATCCACCTGCTCACCATCCTGGTTCAAACCCTTATCACTTTTCACCTGAGCTATTGCTGTAGCCTGTTAATTGAACTTCAGGCCTAGAGTTTTTCTGCTCTCCAATCTATTCTCCACATATCTGCCAAATTAATCTTCTGACCATATCACTTCCCCACTCAAGAAGCTTCAATGGCAATAAATTAATTTAAAAATAAAAAGGAGGCATCAACCTCTGTAGTATAAAAACATCTCTATACACATAAAGGTTGGGACTAACTTATAGTCAATTCAACTTTTATGAAATGAATGCATTTGCCACTGTTTCTTAATAAGGCATATAATAGAAAGCATTTCCTTTAGATCTGCAGATTTTATTAGGCTTCTTAGTACAATTTCTTTCATAGAGGGATATGTGTGAATGCATAGGGATAATAGTGACTGGAATGGTCAAGGAATGTGATCTTCTGGTTGTTCAAATATGTTGGTTGAATATAATATGATATGTAACATAGAATATAATTATATTATCAATATTGTGTATAACAATATATATTCATAGATATGTGAATATAAATAATGTGTATGTATGCACCATATATAGAATGTCAGGTATAATATAGTGGAGATAGCTTTCTATGGATTAAACTAGATTGCCACTTAGATTCTTTCCAATAATCAATTTCTTTGATTCCAGTATTCCTCTCAGTGCCCCTCAGGAACTCTTCAAGTCTCTAAATCAGAGTAGGCACTAGTCTATATTGGTAAAGGGGTTGCCTGAGATTTTCCTTTACCTTTGTAATCATATCTGGTCCAGAAAAATAAAATAAAACAAAAAAAAAAAAAGAAGAAGAAGAATCTTCAGTGGCTTCTTTGCCTCAAGGACAAAAAGCTTGATGAAGGATAAACATACATTGTCATTTAAAGTCTTATACAATCTGGTTCCAATCTATTTTTCCAAAATGATTTCTGATTACTTCTCACTGGGAACTCCATATTTAAGTCAAAGTGGGAGTTGAGTGGCACAGTAGGAAAGTCAACTTATACCTGCAACATCTGTCTATGTCTACTCCTTCTAACTGCCCTAATAGTGATATAGTTCTGAAGAGTTACAAGTATCGTCTTCCTGCATAGGGATGTAAACAGTTTAACCTTATTGAATATGTTTTCTCTTTCCTGTTTACCCGTTTATGCTTCTCTTGAGTCTAGTATTTGAAAATTGATTATTTTGTTTAGCTCTGCTCTTTTCATCAGGAATGTTTGAAAGTCCTCTATTTCACTGAATATCCTTTTTCCCCAGAAGGATTATGTTCAGTTTGGTGAGGTAGGTGATTCTTGGTTGTAATCCAAGCTCCTTTGCCTTCTGGAATATCTTATTCCAAGTCCTCTGGTATTTTAATGAAGAAGCTGATAAATTTTGTGTTACCCTTACTGTGGCTCCTTAATACTTTAATTGTTTCTTTCTGGGTACTTGTAATATTTTCTCTTTGACCTGAGAGTTCTGGAATTTGGCTATAATATTCCTGGGAGTTTTTGTTTTGGGATTTTTTTTCAGGAGGTGAATGGTAGATTCCTTCCATTATTATCTTACTCTCTGATTCTAGGATATCAGGGCAATTTTCCTTGATAATTTCTTAAAAGATGTTGTCTAGTCTCTTTTTTTTGATCATAGTTTTCAGGTAGTCCAGTAGAATGAAAAGGGAAGGGAGCTGATAGAAGGGAGGGGAAATTAAGGGAGACAGTGGTCAGAAACAAAAGGCTGGTGATGAGGGAAAGGGTGAAAGGAGAGAGAAAAGTATAAATGGGGGGGGGAAATAGAATGGAGAGAAAGACACAGTTAGTAACCATAACTGTGAATGTGAATGGGATGAACTTTCCCAAAAACAGAAGTGGATAGCAGAGTGAATTAAAAACCAGAATCCTATAATATGTTGTTTACAAGAAACATATCTGAAGCAAAGAGATACACATAGAGTAAAGGTAAAAGGCTGGAGCAGAATATATTATGCACCAGCTGAAGTAAAAAAAAATATGGGTAGCAATCCTGATCTCAGACAAAGTAACAGCAAAAATAGATTTAATTGAAAGAGATATAAAAGGAAACTACATCTTGCTAAAAGGAACCATGGACAATGAAGTAATATCAATACTAAACATATACGCACTAAGTGGTATATCATCCAAATTCTTAGAGGAATAGTTAAGTGAGTTACAGGAAGATATAGACAGCAGAACAATACTAGTGGGGGACCTCAATCTTCCTCTCTCAGAACTAGATAACTCTAACCACAAAATAAATAAGAAAGAAGTTAAGGAGGTTAGCATTTTAGAAATTTAGATATGGTAGACCTCTGGAAAAAAAAATTGAATGGAGATAGAAAGAAATATACCATTTTCTCTGCAGCACATGGCACCTACACAAAAACTGACCATATATTAGGGCACAAAAACCTCACAATCCAATGCAGAAAGGCAGAAATTTTTTTTTAATTTTTTAATTTTTGAAAATTTTTTTTATTAATTTATTTTGATTTATCAACAATCACTTCCATAAGCTTTGGGGTTTTAAATTCTTCTTCCCTTCCCTTCCCACCTCCCTCCCTAAGATGGCATGCAATCTGATAAAGGCTACACATATACATTCCTATTAAACATAGTTTCACATTAGTGATGTTGTAAGGAAGAATTAGAAACAATAGGAGGAACCACCAGAAAGAGGAAACAAAACACAACAGAAGAAAAAAATAGCAAATAGTATGCTTCTATTTGCATTCAAACTCCATAGTTCTTTTTTTGGATGTATAGCATTTTCCATCATGACACCTTCAGAGATGTCTTAGATCCTTGTATTGCTGAGAAGGGCCAAGTCTATCAACATAAGTCATCATACATCATGGCTGTTACTGTGTATAATGTTCTCCTGGTTCTGCTCACTTTACTCAGCATCAGTCCATACAAGTCTTTCCAGGTTTCTCTGAAATCCACCTGATCTCCATTTCACATGGAACAATAGTATTCATTACATTCATATACCACAACTTGTTCAGCCGTTCCCCAATTGATGAACATCTCTTCAATTTCCAATTCTTGGTCACCACAAAAAGAGCTGCTATATTTTTGTACAGTGGGTCCTTTTTCCATTTGTGTGATCTCTTTGGGATATAGCCTAGAAGTGCTATTGCTGGGTCAAAGGGTATGCACATTTTTATAGCCCTTTGGGCATAGTTCCAAATGGCCCTCCAAAATGGTTGGATCATTTCACAACTCCACCAACAATGCATTAGTGTTCCAATTTTCCCACATCTACTCTAACATTTATCATTTTCCTGTTTTGTCATGTTGACCAATCTGATAGGTGTGATGTGGGTACTTCAAAGCTGTTTCAATTTGCATTTCTCTCAAATCAAAAGTGATTTAGAGCATTTTTTCACATGACTATAGATAGTGTATTATCACAAGGATAACACACTATGATCAGGTGGGATTTATATCAGAAATGCAAGACTCGTTTGATATTAGTAAAACTATCAGCATAATTGACCGTATCAATAACAAAATTAACAGAAAACATGATTATTTCAATAGATGCAGAAATAGCTTTTGACAAAATACAATACCTATTCCTAGTAAAAACACTGGAGAGCACAGGAATCAATGGAGTTGTCCTTAAAATGATAAGTAGCATCTGTCTAAAACCATCAGTAAGTATTATACGTAATGGAGATAAGCTAGAAACACTTCCAGTAAGATCAGGGGTAATACAAAGATGTCCATTATCATCATCATTATTTAATATTGTACTAGAAATGTTAGCTTTAGCTGTAAGAGAAGAAAAAGAATTTGAAGGAATTAGAATAGGCAAAGAGGAAACAAAACTATCACTCTTTGCAGATGATATGATGATATACTTAGAGAAGCCTAGAGAATCAACTGAAAAACTAGGTGAATGAATTTACAACTTTAGCAAAGTTGCAGGATATAAAATAAATGCCCATAAATCACTGGCATTTCTATATGTTACTAACAAAGCCCAGCAGCCAGAGATAGAAAGATAAAATCCATTTAAAGTAATTGTAGACAATATAAAATATTTGGGAGTCTACTTGCCAAGACAAACCCAGGAACTATACAAACACAATTACAAAAACACTTTTTACACAAATAAAGTCAAATCTAAATAGTTGGAAAAAATATCAGGTCCCCATGGGTAGGTTGAGCTAATATAATGAAAATGACAATTCTATCCAAATTAACTAAGTTATCCAGTGCCGTACCAGTCAAACTACCAAAAAATTACTTTATAGAGCTAGAAAAAATAATAACAAAATTCATCTGGAAGAGCAAAAGGTCCAGAACATCAAGAGAATTAATGAAAAGAAATGCAAGAGAAGGTGACCTAGCCATACCAGATCTAAAACTGTATTATAAAGCAACAATCATAGAAACTATTTGGTTCTGACAAAGAAATAGAGTGATTGATCAATGGAATAGGTTAGGTACATAAGACACAGTAGTCAATGACTATAGTAATCTACTGTTTGATAAACTCAAAGACTCCAGCTTCTGGAATAAGAACTCACTATTTGACAAAAACTCCTGGGAAAACTGGAAAACAGTATGGCAGAAACTAGGCATAGACCATCATCTTATGCCATATACCAAGAGAAGATCAAAATGGGTACACGATTTAGACATAAAGGGTGAAACTATAAAGAAATTAGGAGAGCAAGGAATAGACATAGACCTGGCAGATCTATGGAGAAGGTGAGAATTTATGACCAAACAAAAGATAGAGAACATTATAAAACTCAAAATGGTTGATTTTGTTTACATTAAATTAAAAAGTTTTTACACAAACAAAGCCAATACAACCAAGATTAGGAGGGAAACTGAAAGCTGGAAAAAATTTTTTACAGCCAGTGTCCCTGATAAAGACCTCATTTCTAAAATATATGGAGAACTGAGTCAAATTTCTAAGAATACAAGTCATTCTCCAATTGATAAATGATCAAGGATATGAACAGGTTGTTTTTGGATGAAGAAATTAAAGCTGTCTATAGTCATATGAAAAAATGCTCTAAATCAGTATTGATTAGAGAAATGCAAATCAAAACAACTCTGAGGTGCCACATCACACCTATCAGGTTGGCTAACATGACAAAACAGGAAAATGATAAATATTGGAGATGTGGGAAAATTGGAACACTAATGCATTGTTGATGGAGTTGTGAACTGATCCAACCATTCTGGAGAACAATTTGGAACTATGCCCAAAGGGCTATAAAGCTATACATACTCTTTGATCCAGCAATACCACTAAAAAAAGGGAAATAGACCTACATGTACAAAAATATTTATAGCAGCTCTTTTTGTGGTGACAAAGAATTGGAAATTGAAGGGATGCCCATCAGTTGGGGAATGGCTGAACAAGTTGTGGTATATGCATGTAATGGAATACTACTGTTCCATAAGAAGTGGTGATCAGGTAGATTTCAGAAAAACCTGGAAAGACTTGCATGAACTGATGCTGAGTGAAGTGAGCAAAACCAGGAGAACACTGTACACAGTAACAGCAACATTGTGAGATGACTGACTTTGTTAGACTTAGCTCTTCTAAGCAATGCCATGATCTAAGACAGTTCCAAAAGACTCATAATGGAAAATGTTATCCACATCCAGAGAAAGAAATGTGGAGTCTGAATGAAGATTGAAGCATATTATTTGTTCTTTCTTTTGTTGTTTTGTTTTGTTTCTTGTGGTTTTTCCCTTTTGTTCTGATTCTTCTTTCACAACATAATTAATGTGGAAATATGTTTAATATAATACTACATGAATAGCCTGTATCAGATTGCATGCCATCTTGAGGAGTGGGGAGTGGAGGGAGGGGGAGAAATTTAGAACTCAAAATTTTATAAAAGCAAATGTTGAAAACTAAAAATAAATTAATCAATCAATTAAACAAAGAATACTGCTGTTATAGTATACAATGTTCTCTTCGTTCTGCTCATTTCACTTTTCATCATTTCGTGCAAGTCTTCCCATGGCTATCTAAGATCACTGAGCTCATCATTTCTTAAAGCACAACAGTATTCTGTCACAAAACCATACACCACAACTTGTTCAGCCATTCTCCAATTGATGAGGATCCCTGCAATTTCCAGTTCTTTGCCACCACAAAGTGAGCTGCTATAAACATCCCATTCACATTCAAAGTTACAATTCCTATTTGGGAATTTTTCTCCAACTTATTTATACTCACTATTTTCTTTCTCAGCTTCTCTTTTTACCCTATCCCTGTTACTTTATCTTCTCTTCTCACCCTCCAACCTCCACTTCACCCACCCCTTCAAGAGTCCCCTCATTCCCTCTCACTGAAGAAAATAATTCTTTAAAAATTAGAATTGGACAAGTGGAAGCTAATGACTCCATGAGACAATCAATCAAAATCAAAAGAATGAAAAAATAGAAGAAAATGTGAAATTTCTCATTGAAAAACAACTGACCTGAAAAATAAATCCAGGAGAGATTATTTAAGAAATTATTAGCACAAAAAATGAAATAGGTGAATTCACCATTAATGAAGAGGAAATTAAAACAATTATTAGTAACTATTTCACCCAATTATATGCCAATAAATCTGATAATCTAACGAAATATATGAATATTTACAAAAATGTAAATTGCCCAAATTAACAGAAGAGGAAACAGAATACTTAAATAACCCAATCTTAGAAAAAGAAATTGAATAAGCCATCAATGAACTCACTAAGAAAAAATCCCCAGGACCAGATGGATTCACAAGTAAATTCTATGAAATGTTTAAAGAACAATTAATCCCAAAACTATATAAAACTATTTGGAAAAATAAGTAAAGAAGGAGTCATACAAAATTCCTTTTATGATACATATATGGTAATGATACCTAAACCAGGAAGAGTAAAAACAGAGAAGGAAAATTATAGAATAATTTTCCTATTGAATATCGATGAAAAAATTTTAAATAAAACACTAGCAAGGAGATATAGCAATATATCTCAAAAATCATACATTCTGACCAGGTGGGATTTATACCAAGAATGTAAGGCTGGTTCAATATTAGGAAAACTATCATCACAATTGATCATATCCATAACAAAACCAAAAAAAATCATATGATTATCTCAACAGATACAGAAAAAGCCTTTGACAAAATGCAATACCCATTCCTATTAAAAATACTGAAGAGCATAGGAATAAATGGACTTACCTTAAAATAAGTAATATTTATCTAAAACTATCAACAAGCATTATCTGTAATGGGGATAAACTACAAGCCTTCCCAATAAAATCAAGGCTGAAGCAAGTATACCCATTATCACCATTATTATTCAATATTGTACTAGAAATGTCAGCTATAGCAATAAGAGAAGGAAAGGAAATTGAAGGAATTATAATAGGCAATGAAGAAACAAAAACTATCACTTTTTGCAGATAATATGAGGGTGTACTTAGAGAATCAACTAAAAAACTAGGTGAATTAATTTACAACTTTAGCAAAATTGCAGGATATAAAATAAACCTACATAAATCATCAGCATGTTACCAACAAAATCCAGCAGCAGGAAATAGAAAGAGAAATTCAATTTAAAATAACTCTAGACCAGGGGTGGGGAAGGAAGAAAGGAAAGAAAAAAAGAAAAAGGAAAGGTTATTGAAACTTTTTTTAAAATATAGTGAAGGGAAAGAAGGTCAGAAGGAATCCCATGAAGAAAAGCAAGCTCTATATAACAGATTTATCAGTTGCATGTATTATGCTTCAAACTACATTCAGACTCCATAGTTCTTTCTCTGGATGTGGATAGTATTTTCCTTTCCAGAAGGGAAAAGGATCTATTTTTACAAAAATATTTATAGCAGCTCTTTTTGTAGTAGCTAAGAATTGGAAATCTAGAGGATGTCTATCAATTGGAGAATGGCCAAACAAGTTGTGGTATATGATTGTAATGGGATATTGTTGTTCTATAAGAAATGACAAGCAGGATAGTTTCAGAAAAACCTGAAAAGACTTACATGAACTGATGCAAAGTGAAGTGAGCAGAACCAGGAGAACACTATTCTCAGTAACAGCAATATTGTACAAGTAAGAACTGTGAATTACTTAGCTATTCTCAGCAATACATTGATCCAAGACAATCCCAAAGGATTCATGATGAAAAATGTTATTTACCTCCAGAGAAAGAATTGATGTTGTCTGAAAACAGACTGAAGTATAGTACTTTTCTCTTTCTTTCTTACTTTCCTTGTTCTTCTTCTACCTGTCTGGTTACACATTCTTGTCTTCTTACTGGATCATCATTCGTGTACTACTTGATAAGCATAGACATCTCTCAAGGCTCTGTGTTGGTTCCTTCTCTCTACTTTCTCCGTACCCTTGCAGATCTTATCACCTCCCACTTAATCTCAATTTCCTCAACTACAAAGTGGGGATATATTTATTGGGGTTTTTGTGAGCATAGAATGAGATCATATTTGCAAACCTTAAAGTACCATGAAGTATTATTATTATTGTGATTATAGTATATGCTTAATAAATGCTTTTTCTTTCATTCACCTATTCACACATCTTTTTGTTCTTAAGATTCTTACACCAAGAGAATGATGATACTGATTATGATTTCACCCAGCTTTTGTAAAATACACATATGGATGGAATCTAAGCATACATAGAGTTTAGCAAATAAAAAATTAGCAGAAGAGATGTGTGTGTGTGTGTGTGAAGGGTAGGGACAAGGTTGGGGGAAATGAGATTGCACTATGATAGGTTGTTTCCACATGTTTCCACATGGTAATTTATCATGCACTTCTTTGGCAATCAGGCCTTTTAAGTCTGCTGCTTAATTTTGTCAATAGTATGTGATTCCCCTGGGTGTCTTTCACAACTGCAAACATTGGTTGAGAGAAAGCATACATGCCAGCCTCCAGCTTTTCAGTTCCCCTCTCATTCATTTTCATCTTGATTCAGAGGAAAGTTTAGAGAGAAGGAAGAAATATTTCTCATTTTTAAAAGATATGCTAAAAGGGCATATTAGTAATGGAAAATTAAAGAGAAAAGAGACAAGGAAGTTGATGGGGGGTGGTGGCATGAGTGGAGGTGGGGGATTCCCTAGTTGTTGCTGGTACTTTCTGTACAGAATATGGTTGACTTAGAACTGAGGTTGTTCCTGGAAATGATTGAGTGGAGATAAATGTTCCCATATTAGCTGAAATTCTAAAATATAAAAATTTCCTTGGAAAAATTTCCTTTTGAGCCCAATAACATTGTTTTATTAAAGGCCAACTGAGATGATTTTGCATTCCTGGGCTAGTGGAAGAAGGGGATCTGGGTGAAGCCTATTGTTCAAAACTGTTGCTTCCAAAACTAAATTGGGAAGAGTGTGGTTAGAGTTTCCCCCCCATTCCCTGCTTTGAATGGTAAACTGTAATAACTTTACACTATACTAAGCAGCTTATCCAGAGTCATCAACAAGAAGTCTTGTGGCCTGATAAGTCTAGAATCAACAAATTCCTATGGTATAAGCTGATCTTTGTAGCTGAAAGAAATCAGCTGTGTTTCCTAAGTCAATTGGTTAATATTAGACCTCCTTCAACTCTGCATCTCCACACCCAATCCAGGTCACACATTTCATTTAAAATAAATGAAAAGTAATCAGTAGTCATCAAAACCATCTGGTATTGCTTTTAAAAAAAATAGAAAAGTAGAACAATGGAACAGATAGGACAAGGGAGAATAAGAAACAATAGAACTCAATAACCCAGTGTTTGAGAGTGAAGTAAACATAAATTACCTAGGGAAAAACTCCTTATTTGATAAAACTGCTGGGGAAATTGGAAAGCAGTCTTTTTAAAAAAATTTATTTAGTATTTTATTTTCCCCCAGTTACATGCACACCAATTTTAAACATTTGTTTCCAAACATTTAACATGTGAGTTCCTAATTCTCTTTCTTCCTCTCTTCCCCTCCCCAATTGAGAAGGGCTATTTGATATAGGTTATACATGTGTAGTCATGCAAAACATTTTCACGATAGTCATGTTGTGAAAGAAAACATAGACCAAAAAAAAAAACCCTCAAGAAATAAAAAAAAAAGTATGTTTCAGTTTGTATTCAGACACCATCAGTTCTTTCTCTAGGAATGGATAGCATTTTTCATCTTAAGTCCTTCAGAGTTGTCTTGGATCATTGTATTGCTGAGAATAGCTAAGTCATTCACAGCTGATCATTTCACAGTATTGCTGTTACTTTGTACACAGTGCATTTTACTTTGCATCAGCTGATGCAAGTCTCTCCAGGTCTTTCTAAGAGCATCCTGCTCATTGTTTCCTGTAGCACAGTAGTATTAATTGGAAAGTAGTCTTGCAGAAGTAGGCCTAGACCAACACCTTCTGTAATACATTTTAAAGGAATTCACAACCCCAATATTATAGATCATAATATAAAAATTAGAAGAGAAACAGATTACATATCACTCACAGTTATAGGCAGAAGATGTATTCTTCTCTCCCCCTCTCCTCCCATTAGCCATACTACAAAACAAAAGTGAAAAAATATGCTTCAATATGTACTCAGAGTTCATCAGTTGACTCTCTGGAGGTGGATAACATTTTTCATCATCAGTCCTTTGGAAAGGTTGTGAATCATTGTATCAATCAGAGTAGCTTAGTCTTTCTCAGTTGATTATCTTTATAATATTGCTGTTACTGTAAACAATGTTCTCCTGGTTCTGCTCACTTCACTTTGCATCAGCTAATATAAGTTTTCCCAGTTTTTTCCTGAAACTATCCCCTTTGCCATTTCTTGTAGCACAGTAGTATTCCATCACAATCATATACTACCAATTGTTCAGTCATTCTCCAGTTGATGGGCATCCTCTCGATTTCCAATTCTGTTCCATCATAAGAAGAGTATTAAGAGCTATAAATATTTTTGTACATATGAGTCTGTCCCGTCCCGCGGGACATCAACGGAGGTCCGGACCTGTAAAAGAAGGAGGGGAGCAGGGGACACAGGAAATGGAGACAAGACAGGCTTTCTGATCAAGTGTCGTTTATTGAAGGCTAGCTCAGGGTAGTTATACACACCGTAAGAGGGAGGGGGGAAGTTCCACCACCGGTATAGGGGCGGGGTATTCCAGGAAGAGGTACAGCTTTGTCCGTAATTTGTTCTTATCACAAGGACCACCAAAGGTATAGGGGTATTCCAGGAAGAGGTAGTAATTTGTTCTTATCACAAGGACCACCAAAGGTATAGGGGTATTCCAGGAAGAGGTAGTAATTTGTTCTTATCACAAGGAGGCCTTGACAACTGCAACCTAGTAATTTTCCAGAGGTCATACTGGGCCTGTGGTCCCTTACATGAGTCCTTTTCTTTTTCCTTTTATTTCTTTGGGGTACAGACTCAGCATCCCTATTGCTTAGATGTGTTCTTAACCAAAGAAGAGATAGAGGCAATTATAAAAGATAAAACAGATAGCTTTGATTTCTTGAAACTGAAAAACTTCTGCACAGACAAAATTAATGCATCTAGGATAAGAAGGGAAGTGGTTGAATGGGGAAAAAAACCTTTGTAAAAAACTCCTTTAATTAATTATATATACATATGTATGCATGATGAATAGCCACTCCCCAATAGACCAAGAGTCAAAAGAAATGAACAAATATTTCTCAAAAGAAGAATTGAAAGTATTCATAACTACATGAAAGAATGTTACAAATTGCTAATAATAAGAGAAATGCAAATCAAAATAATGCTGGAGTTTCACTCCCATCTTGCAAATTAGCAAAAATTACAAAAAAAATGCCAATAGTAAATGTTAGAAGGATTGTGGGATGATAGGAACACTAATTCATTGTTGGTGGAGCTGTGAAATGGTATGACCATTTTGGAAAGCAATTTAGAATTATGTAAATAAAGTAACTAAAATGTCCATACCCTTTGAACCAGAGACAAGAAGAAAGCTTCCACATACAACAAAATATTTATAGAAGCACTTTTTGTGATAGTTAAGAATTGGAAACTAAGCAGATAGCTGTCAATTGTGGAATGGTTAAACAAATTATGGCATATGAATGTAATGGAATCCTGTGTTACTGTGCCGTAAGAAATGATGTGTGATGAATACAGAGAAGCATGGAAAGATCTATATGAATTGATGTAGAATTAAAATGATGCACAGCCTCCCCAAAAAAACCCAAACAATATATGCAGTAACAACAACAATTTAAATGGAAAGAATTACACATCAAAAAATAAAAAAAGTAACAAAATTATAAAAATAAAAAGTAATAAAATTATAAAGCTCAAGCAGGATTTGATTGAAGAAATATGAAAGGATACCTCCAACTTACCTCTTTTGTAGAAGTGGGAGGTCCACAGGTGTTATACATTTTCCATGTTTTTGGATTTTTTTTTCAATGTATTGATCAATCATGCTGATTTTTTTCCCTCTCAAAAAAAATGAGTATTTGTTATGTGGGATAGCACCTACCTGCTGTTGCTGTGAGGACCAAGTGAAACGATGCATGTCAAGTGTTTGAAAACTGTAATATACAATGTAATGTGGCAATGACCCCCATTGCCAACTGTCAACTCAACACATCTATCTAGATGTCCCATCAGCACTTCAAGTTGAACATGTACAAAGCAAGGCTTATTAACCTCAAACCTTCTTTCCCATATCTCTGTAAAGCACCATGTAAATGTTTTCTATATGTATTAGAAAAGAATTATAGAAATATCCCATGGTGGGATATATCTTCCTTTTTCTCTCTACAGTTGGATATATCTTTTTTTTTAATTTTATTTTTTGTATATTTCTTTCTGGCTTGTTAAATTTGATTTCATTTTTAAAAATTCAATCTTATGCGTTTATTCATGATTAGAGTGGAGAAGGGGGGTTGTGGAATGAAGTTCAGAATTTTGAGCTCTTTGTGGAAATTTTTTTTGGGGGGGGAAGATTTGTTGATTTCTGTATTGAACTCTGAACTCTCTTCTAAATCCTAGAGCTTCATTGCCAACTGCCTACTGTACATATTTATCTGGAAGGCCCATCAGCATTTCAAGCTCAACATGTGCAAAACAGGGCTTATTAGCTTTCCCCCACACCTTTTATTCTTATTTTTGTGGATTTTTGTTGTTCAGTCATTTCAGGTGTGTTCAACTCTTCATGACCTTGGCAGAGATACTAGAATGGTTTACCATTTACTTCTCCAGCTCATTTCACAGATGAGGAAACTGAGGCAAAGATTTAAGTGACTTGCCCAAGGTCACACAGCTAGTAAGTGTCTGAGGCAGGATTTGAACTCAGGTCTTCCTTACTCTAGGCCTGACACTCTATCCACAGAGCCACCTAGCTGCCTCATTTCTAGGGATAGTTCCAGTATTCAACCAGTCATACATGCTTGAAAAATTCATGTGTTTGATTAACCACTTTCCCTCACTTTGCACATTCAAATGAGTTCACACAAGTTTTCAGATTTGAAAAAGATCTCAATGGTCAAGTGGTCCAATTTATACTTGAAAAATAATCTCTTCCACAGAATATCCAGCCTTTGCTTGTTGAACTTCCAAAAAAGTGAAACCTGCTACCTCTGAAGAAGGTAACCATTTTACTTTTAGATATGTCTTTTCCTTATGTCAAACCTAAATTTGACTCTAATTTAGGTGGCACAATGGATCGAGTTCTGGGCCTGATGTAAGGAAGACTTCTGTTACAATCCAACCTCAGACATTAGCCATGTGACCCTCGGCAAGTCACTTAATCTCTGTTTGCTTCAATTTCCTAAAAAAAAAAAAAAAGTGGGGGGATCATATGGGCACCTGTCTCACAAAGTTGTGAAGTCAAATAAGACCTCAGATTTATAAAGAGGTCAAATTTATATAGAGGTCAAAATTTTATAGACATCAAATTTATAATGTGCTTTGCACAGTGCCTGACACATAGGCACTTAACAAATGCTTTTTTCCTCTTCTCCCTTTCATTTGATCCTCATATGTGAGCTTCAGTCTCTTCACCCTTCTGGTTGCCTTCCTCTGGACATTCTCCAGCTGATCTTTGTCCTTTCTAACATGGTACTTAGACCTGAACAGAATATTTCAAATGTAGTAGGATCAGGATGGAATATAATGCATTAGATGTATTAGATCTATATGTATCCCTTTTCCTCGAAGTGATGCCTCCTTAATGCAGTCCAAGTTTCTATTCACTTTCTTGGCAGACGTGTCACACTGTTGACTCATGTTAAGCTTGTAGTCCAACAGAATTTTTCAAATGAGCTGCTGTCTAGCCCTACATCCCTCATCTTGGACATGTGAAGCTGATTTTTTGAATCCAAGTCTAAGACTTTGCATTTACTCCTGCTAAAAAAGTAATGTTTTGATTCTTTTTTTTTACATCACTGTCATTTCGCCTCAAAAAGAATCACTGTACTTTGAAACAAAAAAGTATAATTAAACAAAACATGCCAGCCCATATGTCCCCTTCTGACAGCATATACCTCATTCCATACTTTTAAGTTATTATAATTCACCAAGAGGAGAGAGGTATGTTTCAGCATCAATCCTAGGAAGTCAGATTTGGTCTTTGTCTTTTGATGTGTTTTTTCCCCCATACAATATTGTGATCATTGTATATGTTCCCTTGATGCTGCTTATTTTGTTTTTCATTGATTTACCAAAATCTTTCCAGTTCTTTTCTGAATTCTCTTCATTCCCTGTTTCTTATGACACAATGTATTCATATATCACGCTTTGTTTAGCCAAGGGCAAACGACATTTCCTCCCCATGCCCGCCCCAGTTTACCTGTATCACAAAAAATGCTATATAGCTATTGGTATACACACACACACACACACACACACACACACACATATTTGTATATATATGTGTATGTATGGGTATATATAAGACCTTTTCCTTTGTCTTTGAACTTCTTGGGATATATGCACTACAGGAGATTATGATTAGTGGGTCAAAGAATATAGTTTAGTCACTTTGCTGAAATAATTCCTGTTTTACAGAATGATTGCACCAATTTGTAGACCAAAAGCGACTATGCTTGATAAATCTCACGTAATTCTTCTTTTTTCATGAATAAGAATAAAATACACTGGGGGAATGGTTACATAAAAAGCAGTTTCAAGAAGCAAGTCTCTTATTGTTTTAAGACGTATTGTAGAGCTTACAGGCTTTTCAGATTAGGTTTCTGAGGCTCAGCTAAGAAATCTCATATTAACCTTGATTATTATCAATCCCTCCCCTAATCTCTCTCTCTCTCTCTTTTTATCTGTCTCTCTCTGTCTCATCATTGTCATTCCCCCCTCCCCTTGTCTGTCTCTATCTCTTGCCTACATGTCTCCCTCACACACAAATACACACAATACACTAACTGACAAGAATTAATTCAACATGAAAAGAAGATGTGATGTATCTTAATTCATTCTGGAAAAAAAAGGTGTCAGAAGACTTATAATTCATCTATCCAATTCAATAGATATTGTTTAAGTGTCTTGTGTATAGAGCACTCTCCTAGGTGCTATGGAAAAGACAATCTCAAAAAAGGATGTAACATATACATAAATAATTATAATGCAAACAAAATATAGTATGTGTCTTAAAGGGGTATAGGTAGTATGAAGACAGTGTTGATATGGGAAATTAGGGAAGGCTTCGTGGAGAAAGTCACATGCTTGAGAGGCAAGATGGTACAGTGGAAAGAGTACTAGATATGAAATCATAGGGACTATCTTCCATTTCTATTTCTGCCACTCATTCTTTGACTTTGGGTAAGTCACTTTACCTTTCTGGGTCTCACTTTCTTTCTCTGTAAAAAGACAATGTTAGACAAGATGCCCTCCAAAGTTCCTTCCAATTCTAAATCTAAAATCCAATGAAGGATTACATATGCATTTATTTTCATCCAGATGCAGAAGCTTGAGTAGATCCCCAGTAGAATGAGTCATGTTTTGTTTTTTGTTTTTTAGCATTCAGAAGGTTTTCTTGCCCACTTATTTGAGCATCATTCCTGATGGAACAAAGAGGGGTACCTATAAACAGTAGTTACTTGTCCCACTTTGTTACATTAGCTGCCAATGACTGTACAGTACACTGATCTGGAGGACTAATCTATTACTGAATTTGCTAATATTTCTTCAGGCTTCTTAGTCCCAATATCTTTGTTTCAGTTAATTAAAGAGGGGTATTTCCCCAAGACTTTATGCGGTTTCCTACTGTGGTCACTAATACTTTAAGCTTTGCTACATGCCAGTATCAGATGACATGCATAAGATTTCAAAGGAATGAAATCCCTGGGCAATGCCTTCTACCATATCCAGTTCAAACTTTCCAGTACAGCCTTTACAATATCTTTTTAACTTCAAAGTTCAATGACATTTATTACATTTTGAGGTTCCAGCCAGGAGGGAAAACATGCCAGGAGAGCTTTATATCAGAACTAGCTGAAACTGAATGATACCAACTTAGCACAATATTTCTTCTTTATCAAATTCTATAAAGCTAACATTGGTTAACTGAAAGTGCTGTCCAATTTGTGTCATGATAGAATTGGCCGAACTGCTCTGAGCCCTTTAACTCGTTATTTATGAAGTTTTTTGTTTGTTTGTTTGCTTGTTTGTTTTTTTAGGTCCTGTGATATGTGTTTAACCTAAATTTTCTTATCTTAAAATTTGTTAGGAGTTCAGCGGAATAGATTCTCCTTAATTGTAGATGTCATCTTTTATAGATGCCGAACTCTCTTAGGACTTCCTAAAACAAATATGTATGAGCAAAAAGGAAAGATTACATCTTTAACAGAAATGGTTTTTGCATTATAATTAACATTATCTACCACACAGTTTTAAATCAAAATAACAAAATAACAAATAACAAAAAAGACAAGTGGTTCTATTGACCTAAGGATCACATCTTACCTAAATGGTAGTTCTTGGCTTCTGCTTTTACTGGAAGGAATGTGGTTATCCAAAAGAGTCATTTTTTAACCACAAGACAAATGCATTTGTTTCGTAGGGTTATGTAACTCCTTTCCAGATTTGTTTTCATCGTATTCTTATTTCCTTTGCACTCGTCCACTACTTTCTTCTGTTTGTGCCCTTTTCCCTCTAGTAATGAATAGACCTCTCTTTTAACACTTTGTTTCTCTGATTTGTCACAGAAAATATGTTGTAACATCATGTATGTTGTATTTTTACCCCCCCACCCCAGCACATGACCTATATGAGCTATAGCAGTGAGATAAAATAAAGAGTAGATAGCATAAACTGTTATGCAAGCTGAGTGATCTGGCCTCCCAAAATTATTTGGATTTAAAAGGTACACTAAGAATTCAGGTTGTGGGAAAGTAAGCATTTAATTAACAAATATCAAAATTCAAGCCTACAATTGAACAATGATATACTAACTCTGTGTGTGTGTGTGTGTGTGTGTGTGTGTGTGTGTGTGTATGTGTGTGTGTGTTGTTGCTGACTTTTGTTTTTACATCACAATTGTTTCTGGAAACTCTATACCATTCCCATTGAACCCTCCCGTTTAACAAAGAAATGCAAGTAATTAAAAGCAGTTGATACTATGATAATATCTAACAATGTATATAGCATTTTGCCACAGTATTCCCTCACCTCTTTGCCAAGAGGAAAGAGGCATGTGTCATTTTCTGTACTCTGGAAATACCATTGGTATTAGAATTACTTAGACTAATCTTATGATCTTTTAACTAGATTGTTGTGGTGACTGCATATATTGTTATCTTGATTTGGCTTACTTTATTCTTCATAATATCATACACATCTTTCCATTTTTCTGAATTCTGCATATTCATTATTTCTTATTGCACAGCAATGTTCCATTATGTTCATATCCCATAGATTTATTCAGTCATTCTTTAATGGATGGCTTTGCAGCTTTTTATTGCCACAAAAAAAGTGCTGTTATGAATATTTTGGTATACATTGGATTTTAGGTTCTGTCTTTGACTTCCTTGATGTTTTAACCCAGTGATAGAATTAATAAGTCCAAGGTTGTGAACAGTATATTTCTTCTAGTTTCTGATATTACTATCACTTTTAAAAATTCATCATGACGTTGTTAAGCTGAGAAAGGGTTGGCAACGATGTTTGCACCTGTTTGTAAGGCTGTTTTTAGATGTTAGATATCCTGAAATGCATAATTCAGTGAGCCACTTTGTAAAATTAAGGGTTTTTTGGGGGGAGTACCTTTCATCTAACATCTGCTTGAGCCACGTGGACACTGACATACTCTGCCATATGGAACATAAGGTTTAGGAAAAGAACATTGATAGATACTTTGTGGCTTAGAAGATATGTGTAAGACCTCCAGTGTACTTGAACAGCTGCTTTCAGGGATATGGTTGCAGTTGGAAGGTTGCTCATTTTACCAACAGTAAAGTGAGCAGGGAGGTCACAGTTTCTTCCAGTGATCCAGAGGAATGATGGCGTCATATGTGAATGTTAGTATGCTGGTAAAAAATGGAAAAATGAAACTCTTAAGATACTCCTACACAATAAGGGAATGTACTTGCTGATCAGAATCAAAATTCCAACAAGTCTTGATCAGGAGTAGCATCTGTTGCTAAAAAGTAACTGAGTTATGCCTCCTGACATAGAGATGATAGGTTCAAGATGCAGAATGCAGAATAAGACATAAAAACCCCCAAATTTTGACACAGCAAATGTGGCAATCTGTTTTGCTTGATTATAAAGTAGGAAGAGAGAGGGAGAGGGAGAAAAGAAAGAAGGAAGGAAGAAATGAAGGAAGGAAAGAAAGATGGAAAAAAGGAAAAAAGAAAGAAGGGAAAGAAAAGAAAAAGGAAAGAAGAAAAAGAAAGAGGAAAGAGAAGAAAATAAGGAAAGAAAGAAAGAAGAAAGGAAAGAAAGAAAAAAAGGTCATTGAGAATTTTTTTTAAATATAATGAAGAGAATGAAGGTCAGAAGGAATCCCATCAAGGAAAGCAAGCTCTATGTAATAGATTTATCAGTTGCATGTACAATCCTCTTCCTCTTCTACTATGTATATGGAAATGCCCATATTTAGTGTTTAAGTTGAGAATAAAACATTTTTTTAAGAATCTAGACTAACAAAATCTTTAAATGTAATAAAAAAGTTACATCTCTCTTTACCCTTCACTTACTGAGTAATTTTTCATACCAAAAGACAAATGAAGAAAACTCAGCAGATTTTGACCTTGAGAGATCAAGTTAAGAGTATAGTAAAATTATTGTTTTAATGTAAGGGAACAATTTACATACAAGATTAGGTCTCCCAGATAAACTAATGACATTATTATCAACAATACAGCTGTTCAACTTCCCATATTCAATTTTTTTTTTCCTGAGGCAATTGGGGTTAAGTGACTTGTCCAGAGTCACATAGTTAGTGTTATGTGTCTAAGGTTGGATTTGAACTCAGGTCCTCCTGAATCCAGGGCCAGTGCTGTATCACTGTGTCACCTAGTTGTCCCCCCATATTTGATTTCATAAAGTGGTAAATAAAAAGCCTGAAACCAATCATGTAGTAAATAGAAATTTAGAAAAATGACTTTAGGAAATGTAAAACCTAAAGGAAAATGTAATATTATTTTTCATCCAGATGAGATCAAATCCCTTTCATTTGTTCTTGGACCCATTTCAAATGACTCACTTTTTACAAATTCATTGGGTTGACAGAACTGAACACGTGTACGTTTGTATAAATAGACCATGGACCATCATTTTCTGGACTCTATTGAGGTTCATTTCATACCTAATCCTGACCTTTGGCTTCAAAGTCCTTTTCAAGTCACCCTGGTTTATTTATCCTACCCTAAAATATGCCTGTCACTTTCCCACCTTTGCTCATGTTGTTCCCCACATCTACTCTTGTCTGTCAAATTCCCTTAAAATTTCACTTGAATATCATTTCTTCTAGAAGCCTCTCCTCCCCCACCCCCCACTTGGCAACATTGTTTCCCTCCCTCCAACCTCATGAAGTACTTTGCTTCCCCTCTTTCTAATACGATTATTATGTATTAGAGATGTCTGGAAATGTTCCATATTCCTCTAGAAGACTAAAAGCTTTATAAGGGCAGAGGCCAAGGCTTATATAAACTTGATATTTCCCCTGGCATCTGATCCAGTGTTCAGTACACAATAAATATTTGTTGAATTGAATTATCTGCTTCAAAATCCCCAATGCCATTTATCCAAATCTCATACTGTTTGGTTCAATTGAATGTAGTCATTAACAGTTTGATGTCAATTTGGAAAGGCATGTCCAGATGAGTGCCCCAGGGAACATACTTGATCCTATGTTGCACAACATTTTTCTTAATGACATAGTTAAAGGCCTAGATCACATACTCAGTTTTTCATACAGTAAAAACTTGGCAGGGATAGCTAGCACACATAGATAGAGTCAGCATATATAAAAAAGGTCTTAGCAGGCCAGACCATTGGGCCACATTGAGTATGTTTAAATTTAATAGTATTTTATTCCAATATGATAAAATTTATAACACAACCTAATCTACAAATTTAGCACTGTACTTGGCTGTCAGTTACTTTAAACAAATACACAAAATAACAGCAAAATTCATTTGAATTCTGAACAAAAGATCTAGTATTTTAAGGGAAATATTACATTGCCAGATTTTAAACTTTACTAAGACTTTTGAGAGTCCTTTGGACAGCAAGAAGATCAAATCAGTCAATACTTAAAGAAATTAATTCACTATTCATTGGAAGGACAAATATTGAAGCTGAAACTTAAATACTTTGGCCACATAATGAGAAGATAGGACTCATTGAGGAAGACCCAAAGTTGGGAAAGATTGAAGGCAAAAGGAGAAGGGGACAGTGGAGGATGAGATGGATAGATAGTATCATGGAAGTAATGAACATGAGCTTGGACAGATTTCAGCAGGTAGTAGAGGATACAGTGGTCCATGGGGTCATGAAGAGTTGGACAATGGCTGCCCAACTCCAACAACAACTAGAAGCAATAATTATCAAAATTATTTGGTACTGAATAAAAAATAGAAGAGTAGACCAGCGAAATAGACACAGAAGTAATCAAGCGTAATAACTGAAGAATACAAAACAAGAAATACAAACAATGAGGGAAAAAACTATTTGATAGCTATTAATAAAAGCAGACAAGTTTGAATAAATAAGACTTAAACAATATCTTATACCATGTGCCTAAATAAGCTCCACATGGAAGTGACTATAATGTAAAAAACCAAGTCATAAAAGAAAACGACAAAAACGCAAAAACGAAACAAAACAAAAAAACCTAGAGGAAAATAGAAGGTGGTACCTTCAAGTCACTCAGTAGCTAGGGGAGACTTCAGAATTCTAAAATGTCTAATTGAAGTTTTTTCTTTGTTTTTCCATGGTAGATACCATTCAATATATCGCTGTCTTTTGACATCAATTTCTAATCATGCCTCAGACAATTACTTAGCATTGTAACACTGGCAATCTTTATCTATGCCTCTGTTTTCTCATCTGTAAAATGGGAACATTAATAGCATATGAAGTATTTTGCAAATCTTAAAATTCTATATAAATACTAGCTATTATTGCATCACGGTACAGCTAGGATCTCCATACGTGTATGTGTGTGTGTGTGTGTGTGTGTGTGTGTGTGTATTTATTATGTCTTGATGTTGCTTGTAAATATACCTGATACTGTTATTATTTTCTGGTGTCTACTCTGTAGTAAGCTAACTCATTAGGGAAGCTAATTCATGTATTAGTTTATAAAACTTTTCTAGGTTATTTCCGATTGAAAAGTGCTTACACATCTACTCTTTAGAAAACAGCATGTTAGCAAACCCTGTAGTAAGAAATGCATAAACATGTCCAGTCTAATAAATCACAAATGCTTCAAGATATCTATAGTGTACAAAGGCAAATGTCCATGTGAGAGCAAGAGGAGCTTTGGATGTGGAAAGAAGTCATGTGTCTCATAAGGCCAGCTAATTCCAATGCTGTTTAATATGTTTTGCTTTGTTTCAAACAATGCACTTTTTAAGCAAACTAATTAATGCTAAAACTGACAAACAAATACAACAAAAGAGGCACTTAGTGACAGCATTCATAGAATTATAGCTTCCTAGAATTTTGATAGAAAAGACCTATTAGGTCATCTTGTTCATCTACTTCTGCCAAAGAAGGATTGTTCCTTTGAGTTTATATTTTAGCTTTCATTTTGATTCAATCTAAATGTCTCAATAAGTGAAGCTTCAACTTTCTATGGAGAGATTCTCTATCATTTGAAATAGCTACTACGATGATTCTCTGTTAGGATGACTTTTTTCTGTTTTCCTTTTACTTATGTACGTGTCAAGCATCCTTTCTGAAGTCAGATCCCTCTTTGGATTGTACTTAATGGTTGGAGAATAGCCTTTCTGTGTAACATTTTCGTAAACACCGAGAGGATTGTGCATTCTTCAGAGGTTACAAACTTTGATTAACTGACCTAACATTTTCTTCTTTCAAACTGAAATATCAGTTTGAAAACATGTTAGGTAGTGAAAAGAACATGAAATTGAAATGCTCGCCACCGAGATCTACCAGAAAGTGTGGTTTAAGACCCAGATGATAGCTTTTCCAAGCTAAATATTTAAATTTAAGCAATCCAGATTTCTCTGTGGTTGGAGGGTCTCTTATTGAAGAGGTAGTTTTGTGGACTTTGACTCCCAAACCCAGTTCAAATAATTCATTGGCTTCAATCTTTTTCTCAAATTTACCTTTATAGTAAAAAGTTAACAAAAAAAAGCAAAAGTAGCAAAAGTTAACTGGAACAGTAGAGTTCCAGACCTGGAGTCAAGGAAATCTGAGGTCAAATTTTGCCTCAGAAACTCATTAGCTGGGTGATTCTGGGCAAGTCACTTAACCCCTGTTCGCTTCAGTTTCCTTGTCTGTAACATGGAGATAATAATAGCATCTACCTTCCAGGATTGTTGTGAGGATCAAATGAGATAATACTTACAAAAAAAACTTAGCATAGGACCTGGCACATAGTAAATGCTCTATAAATGTTATATATTATTTTCCTCCAATTGGAGACTCTATAGAGTATAAAGAACTGTGGTAACAGATGATAGAGCAGTAAGAGCTAAAGCTTATCTTCAAATTAAAAAAATTAATAATTTGATATATATCTTCAAATGTAAAACCCCCAGTTTAATATGTATGATCTGGGTTTACTATCCCAGTGAGTCCTGCTACATGTCTCTATGCCATGTTCTGGGGGTATACTGAGAGTTTTGGGGGTATCTTCTCTAAGGCTATCTCAGAAACCAGCACTGGCTGTGTTTCTCCTACTGTTCAGTTCCAGTAACTAGTATCCCTGTCCTACTTAACATTAATCAGCTTCTATAAGGGGATATTTATTTCAAAGATATAGCAAGAACAAAAGTACACACATTTCCCCCAAATACTTTGTGGGCATTCTCTTCCCTATCCTTATCTCTGGAAAGAGTAGACTTACTCTAAGCAAAGTTTCTAGAAAGCTTCAGTCCCATCAAATTCATATACAAATGTGATGTGACTGCTAGATCAATACCCATCTCAACTATTGCTGGGTCGAATCCCAAAGATCTCTCCTTGCTCTTCTGGGCATTGATACTAGGCTAGCTGCAATACCTATCATGGCTTCAAACTCCCAGAATCCTAAAGGTTTGCTCTCTTGGCCTTTCAAAACTCAGAATATTGGAGCCTTCAGATCTTCACTTAAAAAGTGAATAATTAGGTAAAAGGACTGAGGCCTATTTCCATAGGGCCAAATGTTGGCCTCAGGTAGGACCTTTTTCCTTATAGTATTTTTTTTCTCACTCTCCAATGCTTAGTACAGTGCCTGGAACTTAGTGGATGTTTTAATAAATGTTTATTGATTGAGTGGTAGGTATTGTCAGCATTCATTGAATTAAACTAAGAGAGATAAGCTGGAGAGGAAGACTGAGGCTCTGGTCAGTTAGAGTTTTTTAAAAGCAATATCCAGTTCTGATCATGTAGCCAATCAAAGAGGCTGTCATTTTCTACATAGTTAGCAGACCTGGAGCAATTACAGAATGTCTATACATACTTCTATGTTTTTTCAAGGCACTTCCATTTATACATCATGAAGACTTTCCCAGAAGCAGGCTTTCCAGTCTCTTCCCTCCTGGGGAATTTGCATCAGCTAAGCACACTGAAATCTCTGCATATGTATTAGTCCCCATTACATATGCTTTAAAATTTCCTCACTTTTAAAATTCCTTATTTCACATCAGTAGTATTATCATTCACTTCCTTTTATGAATACAGATAATTAGAAAGAAATTGGAGTAGAAATAAAACTAGAGAAGAAAAAAAATAGTGAAAAAACTGAATAGAGTTGACTTTTGATAAGCTGTGCATAGTTGAACCAGCTAGTAAATTATATATGAAATATTTGGAATAACAAGCCAGTTGGTACATATTTTTCAACACTTGGTCAGTCTAGGTCCTGTCACTTTTCAGTGAATGTATCTTCAGTTTTACTATTTGACAAAGAAAAAGATATGGGGTAGCTAGGTGACACAGTGGATTGAGCTCCAGCCTTGGAGTCAGGAGGACCTGAGTTCACATTTGACCTCAGACACTTGATACTTAACAGCTGTGTGACCCTAGGCAAGTCACTTAACCCCCCCTGCCTAGCCAAAAAAAAAAAGGCAAAAAAAGAGTAAAAGATACATCTGCGGCAAAAAGTAAATGTTTAATATGGTATTGTAATAATAACTCTCATTTATATAGCACTTGATAGACTTTCAAAGTACTTTTCCTACAATAACCCTGTGAGTTAAATGGTATAATTAGTATTATCCCAATTATACTAATGAAGAAACTGAGACTCAGAGGCATTAAATGAATAGTCCTTGATTATACAACTAATAAGTGTTGGTTTCAGCATTCAAATCCAGGTTGTTTCATTTTAAATTCAGTGCTCTTGTGACTCTTGATGTATCTTGCTTATTCACCTTTGTGGTGGAGAGCAACAGGGCCATTCCTAGAGTGTGACGTATGTTCATGTCCCTGGAAATCATGTGCAAAGAAGAGGTTTTGCTATGCTGTCTGGATAGCTGAGACACCTGTTGGTGGTATATTAAAAATCTTGACCCAGGGCAGTGTGGTTTATATGTGTCCTGTTTAAGGGAGCATTGCACCTTTTGAGGGTATTTGACTCCAATTAGAAGTCCACCCTTTTTATCCTACAAAGTCACACTCTTAGCTGCCTCAATACTATTTCTAGGGTCCCATTAGTACCAAATTTTTGCACATAGTACTGTTAGTAATTAGAAGAGGATTGTATGTTCATTGATGAGATGATAAGCAGACTGACTTCCCTAAGAAATAGTGACCATATGTTCCAGTTTTGATTTTCCCCAAAAAAGATACTTTTCAAAAGAAATATCCTTTGTGAGATCATATATTGCAGTTTTTAGAATTAAGAAATATGATTATTCTATACAACAGAATAAAAAGGATCCTTTTTTAAAAAAAAAAGCTGTTTCCTGATTATAAAGAAGACTAAAAAAGGACCCTGAAAAAAAAGACACTCTGAAAGCTGTGGATAGAGAGAATCACAAAGATTTCCCCAGGAAATCTACTCATAGAGGAAGACATTTTCTACCTGTAGAGGGGGAGACCATTGGTAGGCTAATTAGCAGCATATAGTAGTAGCAGATGAACTCTTGAGTCCAAGAAGTTCACCAGCCTACTGGTGGCTGAAATTACAGGTGTGCATCACCACGTCTGGCTACATTCTTTACTGTTAGGTTGGAGCTTTACACTTGGTCCTTTCTGCCATTTTAATGCAATTTAATATTATATTCTTGATTTTGCATAAACTAAGTATTCATTACTAAGTTACACTTAGTAGTCAAGAGACCATCAAGTCAACAATATTAGTGGTAATTAGTATTTGTTAATTAAGTCATCTGTTTTTCATAGAACAAATTTTTATTTTAAATGACATAGATTTTTAAAGTGTTTTGACAGAGTTAAGTGTTTCTAATAAATGACAAGTAGATTCCATTTCCAAGGTTATGGATGTCAGTAATAGCTACTGCACATACAGGCAAAAAGTCCGTGAAACTATGTGAGAGTTTTGACCTAGAGCAAATTTAAATAATTGTGAGAGATTTTTGTGTGAATGGTATTCATACTTGTGGCTTGGCAAAAATCTCTCAAGTATTTCACCTAATTTTTACTAGTATTTTCAATAAAGACTAACCTGAATTATAAACTTTTTTTTTTTTTTTGCAAAGCAAAGTGACTTGCCCAGAGTCACACAGCTAGTAAGTGTCAAGTGTCTGAGGCCAGATTGTAACTCAGGTCCTTCTGTCTCCAGGGCTGGTGCTCTACCCCCTGTGCCATCTAGCTGCCCCCTTTTTATTTATTTATTTAAATTTTTTTGAGGCAATCAGGGTTAAGTGACTGGTCCAGGGCCCAGACTTGCTCATCTGCTTTGCCATCTAACTGCCTAAATGATGGGTTTTAGAGGTTCAGGGGTGCTGGGACCCCAAAATCACAACACACAGATACTGCCCGAAAGAATTTGACCCAAGCCTTCTTTCAGCCAAAGACAAGGTTTATTAGAACATCCATCATATTGGGCAGACTCTTAAGGAGTCTGGACATGGGTAAGCAGTGGCTAGATTTTAAGAATCTGAGCGTCTTAATGGAGACAAGATAGACCTTATATACAGAAAGATTTTGGGAGAGTGGCCAAGTAGTCCATGAGGTAATAGAATTCCCAAGGGTGGTAAATGGAGCCTAGGTGGGACCAAGGGTGGGAAGTGGCCTGGGGCCATAGGGAGGCAAGACAATAGAGGGGAGATTGGGAGTAGTCACAATGAAAGACCAAGTTGATGGGACTATAGCCTCAGGGGAATGCCAGAGATTTGGCCACGTGGGAAAGTACAAAGTCCATGAGGTAATAGAATTACCAAGGGTGGGAAATGTTCTGGGGCCAGAGTTTTTCCTTTCTGGGGCTCAGATTCCAACCCCCATCATTATAAGTTATTTATTACTTTAATCAATTTGTGAAAATCATTGTGTTTCATAGGCTGTTTAAACTGAGAGCTAAGATGATTTGTCTGAGCACTTTCATGAAATCCAGAGAAAATAAATCAACTGGAAAAAAGAGCCAGAAATATATTTTCTGGGCCTTGTAAAAATACTCATTAAACAATATCAAAAAACACTGAGAAGTTACCAGTCCCTTTAGCATAGTTTGTACATTTTTCATAGTATAATTTCTCATCATTATGCATCTTATTTTACTTTGGTTAGCACTTTTTCTTATACAATTTAAGCCATATTCTCTAATATGAATATGCCTGCCCTTGATACACTTTTATATTAAACCAACCTGAAAACCTAGAATTCTGAAAGGGGACAAATCAGGTAATTATTTGCTTTTCTGCAATATTTAGGAGCTATTTATATTTTTAAAGTAATCTAATAAATGTTTTAGTACGTGATAGTGGTTGTGATAATAATGATTTAGGTACATTTATGTAACCAAAAAGATTAACTAAGTTTTTATGTCACAACAACCCTAATATGTTAAATAGTTCAAGGATAATTATATCCATTTTACAGAGGTGGAAATAGAAACTCAGAAAAGCAAAATGACTTATCTAGGATCCTTCAGCTAGTAACTCTAAGAAGTTAAAACAGGATACACACATTTATTTGTTGTTGTTGAGTCGTGTTTGACTCTTCCTCAGACCCCACATGGAGTTTTCATGGCAAAGATACTGGAATGGTTTGCCATTGCCTGCTCTAGATGAGGAAACTGAGGCAAACAGGGTTAAGTGACTTGCCCAAGATCACACAGCTAGTGTTTGAGGCTGGATTTGAACTCATGAAGATGAGTCTTTCTGACTCCAGGCCCAAAACTACTGTACCATCTAGCCTCACCTTTGTAGGCTGTCATTAATTTGTGAACAAAAATATTTGCAGTCTCTGGCACTTAAAAAATGTTTTGCCCATAGTAAGTACTTAATAAGTACCTTTTACATTCATTCATTCATTCAATCAATCACAAACTTCAAAATGGAACCTTTTACATAAGAACTTTGGCCAATCTCATCTCATATACCCTGTATTGAATGGTTGATTATTTGAAACTAAAAATAGTACTTTAACATATATTCCTATTAGATTTTAATCTTGTTATATTTACAAAGTTTTTTCCTCACAACACCTCTGTGAGGTAGAGTTTATATACATGTTGCTCACTCAAAGTGAGAACCTGAAAAGATCTTAGCTTAAAAGGGCCAGTGCCTCAAATTGCATCCTGGGCCATCTCCAGTCTTCCTGATGAATATCTGGCCACTGGACCCTGATGGTTCTGGAGGACAGAGTGAGGCTGGTGACCTTGCACAGCCCTCCCTCAATCAAATTAAAGTCAATTGCAAGTCATGCTATCATCTCCCTGATGTCATGGTCCTCTTTGAGAACAAAGGACAAACACAACCTGCGATTAGTCTGAGCTGCCTGAATAGGAACCCAGTTGGCCAGTTCTGTTGGGGTTCAGGGAACCTCATGAGGTTTAGGGGTTTTGGGACCCTAAAATAGCAACACACAGGTCCTGCCTGAATGAATTTGACCCAAGCCTTCTTTCAGCCAAAGACATGGTTTCTTAACGATCCTCCATATTGGCCAGACTCTTAAGGAATCTAAATATAAGTGATTCTCATATTGACAAGCTGGCCAGAGTAAATCTCAGCCATTGGATAGTAAGAATCTGAGCACTTGACTAGACTCTTAAAGAATCTGAGCATTTTAATGGAGACAAGATGGACATATACAGAAAGACTGTGGAAGGGATCTAGGAGTGGCCAAGTAGTTTGGGGTGACTGGAGAAGGGGGTCTGGGAGAAGGGGTATTTTGATGGGAGTGGCCAGTAGGCTGGGGTGACTGGAGGTCAATAGGATTAAGGGTAGGAAGTAGCTGGGGGCCATCCATAGGCAATAGACAATGGAGGGCTGGGGTAGGTTAAAGGTAAAGGAGAATTGGGAGATCGGGTGTAGACAATAAGGAAAGATCAGTTGATAGGATTATAACCTTAGGCAAATGCTAGAGACTTTCTAGGTCAAGTGGGAGTTCAAGGAGAGTCCAAGGCAGGGTTTTCTAGGGCCTGTAGACAAATAAGACCCAATTCTTTTCGGGGTAAGGGGCAAAGGTCTTGACTTGGACCGGTACCCCATCAGTTCCAGGTGGGTAATTCAGCTTGTTGTCCCCTCTCCATCTCCCTGTCCCTGTCCCTCTCCCCCTCCCCTTCTCCATCTCTATCTCCTCTCTGGGGTTTACTGGCTAGATTTCTTTCTCAAAGACCAAGCCTTAAAGCCAATTAACTCTAGAACTCATAGATTGGACAACAATAGGTCTCTGCCAGAGCACCACTTAATGGATCTTTTTTGGGCCCCCCAGCTCAGAGTGAATGTAAATAGTAACTTTCGCTTTTGGCCAGCAACCCTGAGGGTCTTCACTCCCAGTTTGATTTTTTTTTTTTTTTTATTAAAGGGGCCATACCTTGACTCACTTCTTAAAGAGGCCTGGTTGTCTTTCATTTTCCAAGAGGACCAAAATGACAACACTATGCTAGAGTCAGGTTTCAGTGTGTTGGACTGTGGTTGATCAGACCAATTCGAGCTGGTAACAGGTTGGGCACAGATAGTCCCTGTGAACTTCGGGGTGGATTCTCTCAGTTTGCACATCTTCTGTTTCTCTTGAGCTATTTCAATTCTGCTTTGCTTATAGAGTCCACCACCTATGTGGGCACGCCATGCTGAGAGATCTATCCTGTGCCAGTGTCTCCCATGTCACACAATCAATTCTGCAGTTCCAAAGAGAGACCTTGAGAGTATCCTTGTATCACTTCTTCTGACCACCAAATGAACACTTGCCCTATGTAAGTTCTCCATAAAAACAGTCTTTTTGGCAAGTGTACATTTTGCATTGGAACAAGGTGGCTAGCCCATCTAAAGCAGAGTTTGAATGCTTATCAGTTTAGTTAGAGAAAGGACTTCAGTGTCTGATATCTTATCTTGCCAGGTGATCTTCAGAATCTTCCTAAGACATTTCAATGGAAGTGATTCAGTTTCCTGGCATGGCACGGTATACTGTCCAGGTTTCACAGGCATACAACAATGAGATCAACACAATGGCTCTGTAGACCTTCAGTTTGGTAGTCAGTCTAATACTTCTTCTCTCTCATACTTTCCTTTGGAGCCTCCCAAATACTGAGCTAGCTCTGGCAATGTGTGCATCAACTTCATTATCAATGTGTACATCCCTGGAAAGTATACTACCAAAGTAAGTGAACTTATCCACAGCATTCAAAATTCCTCCATTTGCTGTAACCGATGGTTCCACATATGAATGGTGTGGAGGTGCCTGATGTGGCACCTGTGTTTTCTTAGTGTTAATTGTTAGGCCAAAATTAGCACAAGCAACAGAGAATCAATCCATACTTTGTTGCATCTCAGTTTCAGAGGCTGCATTGAATGCACAATCATCTGCAAACAGAAAATCATGCATCAATACTCCCTTCACTTTGGTCTTGGCTTGTGATCTTCTTAAGTTGAAGAATTTATCATCAGTGCAGTAACTGACCTTGATGCCATGTTATCTTCATTGAAAGCATTCGACAACATGGATGAAAACATAATGCTAAAAAGCATGGGACACAGCCTTCTTTCACTCTAGAGACCTATTCACTGAATGGGTGTTACCTCACTCAAAGTGAGAACCTGAAAAGACCTTAGCTTAAAAGGGCCAGGGCCTCCCATTGCATCATGGGCCATCTCCAGTGATCCTGATGAATATCTGGCCACTGGACCCAGAAGGCTCTGGAGGAGAAAGTGAGGCTGGTGACCTTGCACAGACCTCCCTCACTCAAATTAAAGTCAATTGCAAGTCATGTTATCATCTCCCTGATGTCATGGTCCTCTTTGAGAATGAAGGGCAAACATAACAACACAAAGGAAGTGATTACATGCACAATGCCTTGAAATAGTAGAAGCTTAATAAATGCTTATTGACTGACTGCTTATGGTCACAAATCTAGTAAACGATGAAAGTAGGACTAGAAACTATGTCTTCTACCTAATACATGAATTGCTTTTTCTACTACATTATTGTGTCTGGTAGGGACTTAAATGCTCTTTAAATATTCATTTGCAAACTGATCAAGCTCTTCTAAGAAAAAAAATAGCTATTTTAATTTCAACCATTTTGTTCAAATTAGTAAAACACAAAGAACAATCTCTATGTTTAATTCTGTGTGCTACTCAAGAAGTTGTTTGAATTCATTTTTCTACTTTGGGTAGAAGATCAAAGAGGGGATAGGAACATTTCTTTTGGTGGTTAGAACAATGATAACTGTTGAGAGAGAGGAAACAAAGCTGCTCAATTCATTTTTTTTCTTCTGTTTTCTCTGCCAAGGAGAATGATCTTTTAACTGCACATCTTTGCCTGTTTGTCCCATTGGCATTTCAAACCCAACATGTCTAAAATCAAGCTTACCATCTTTCTCTTTAAACATTCACTTTCTCCAATAGTTCTGTTGAAGAAATCATCATCCTCCAGTTACCCAGGTTCTAAATTTCAGTATTGTGCTTAACTCTTTCTTCTCTCTCACACCCCGTCCACTTGCCAAGTCCTGTTAATTCAATTTCCATAGCATCTTTCAGATCAAACTCCATTGGTTTTTAGCCAATGCCATGTTTCTCCCTACTTAAAACAAAAACAAAACAAAACATTAAAAAACATGAAAAATGACAAAAACAAAAACCCAACCCTTTAGTGGCTCAGTATTACCTCAAGGATAAACTACAAACTACTTAGTCTGCCTTTCCAGGTTCTATACAATTCAGCTCCTATCTGCTTTTTCTGTCTTTCGGATCATTAATTTTAACTTGTAAGGGACTTTAGTAGTCATGGAGTCCAGCTCCCACATTTAAATAATAATTGTGATATTTATACAGGGCCTATTATGTGCCAGGCACTGTGCTAAGGGCTTATAAATATTGTCTCATTTGATCCTCACTGACAACCTTGGGAGTTAGGTGCTTTTATTATCACCCTCATTTTACAGACAAAGAAACAAGCAAATCGAGATTAAGTGATTTGCCCAAGGTCAAACAGCTGTTAAGTGTCTCAGGCTAGATTTAAATTCAGGTCTTCCTGACTCCAGGCAAAGCACTCTATCCACTGTGCCACCAAACTACCTCATTAAAAACAAAGTATAATACTTTACATTTATTTCTATCAGAATTTATCTTGTTACATTTACAAAATGCTTTCCTCTGAACCCTGAAGGGTGTAGTGTATGAAACTGAAGCTCAGAGAAATTAGGTGGTTATATGCACAGTTCTTTGAATATAGTGTTTAATAAATGTGTATGGATTGACTGACTGCTCGGGGTCATATATCCAGTAAATGCTATGAACTAGGACTAGAACCTTGTCTTCTAAGTAACAATAATTCTAATAGCTAGCATTTAAGTAGCACTAACTTTTTGCTAAGCACATTACAATTACTATTATCGCATTTGATCCTCACAACAATCCTGGAGGGGAGTTACTATTATTATCCTCATTTTACAGATGAGGAAATTTAGGCAAACAAATGACATGCCCAGGGACACATGACTACTAAGTGTCTGAGGTAGGACTATCCTGACTCCAGGCCTCACACTCTACCCAGAACACCACCAGATGCCCCAAAGGATCACTTTTTCTCTCCTGGCCTGCTGAAAAGAGGTGGCATTGATGTAGCTTAGGGGTTCAGGGGTCCTGGGACCCCAAAATTACAACACACGGGTCCTGCCCAAAAGAATTTGACCCAAGCCTTCTTTCAACCAAAGACAAGGTTTATTAGAACATCAGTCATATTGGACAGACTCTTAAGGAGTCTGAACATTACTGAGCTATTGGCTAGATTATAAGAATTTCAGCACCTTAATGGAGACAAGATGGACCTTACATACAGAAAGACTGTGGGAGGAATCTAGGAACGGCCAAGTAGTCTGGGGGTGGTGCCGGGGGACTGTGAGGTAATAGAATGCTAGGGACCTGGACCACGTGGCCAAGGGAGAATGGAGCCTACCTAGGATTAAGGGTGGGAAGTGGCCAGGGGCTATAGGGAGGTTTGACAGTAAAGGGCCAGGCTAGGTTAAGGGTAACAGAGATAGACACAATGAAAGACTAGTTGATGGGATTATAGCCTCAGGCAAACGCCAGAGATTTGGCCTTGTGGGAAAGTCCAGGGTTTTTCCTTTTTGGGGTCTAGCTCCCAACCTCACCAATTTCAGCTGATGCTTTGTGACCCCATTTGGGGTTTTCATGGCAAAGACACTGGAGTAGTTTGCCGTTTCCTTCTCCAGTTCATTTTATGTATATCAAACTTATTTGTACATATTTTGCATTCCTGTCCCCAGGAGATTATAAACTACTACTGATGAGGTCTAGAGATTTAGGGGTGCTGGAACCTTAAAATCATGACATTCGGGTGCTGCCCAAAAGAATTCCACCCAAGCCTTCTTTCAGCCAAAGACAAGGTTTATTAAAGATCCACCATATTGGCCAGACTTAAGGAATCTGAACATTTGTGAGCTATTGGCTAGGTTCTTAAGGAATCTGAGCAGTGGCTAGATTTTAAGAAACTGAGAACCTTAATGGAGACAAGATGGACCTTATATACAGAAACACTGTGGGAGAGATCTAGGAAGGATCTTGATGGGAGTGACAGGGAGGGCAAGAATGGGGTCTAGACTAGGTCAAGTGTGGGAAGTAGCCCAGGGCCATAGGGAGGTAAAACAGTGGAGGGCTAGGCTAGGTTAAGGGTAGGTGATGACAAAAGACCAGCTGATAAGGATTGTAGCCTCTGGAGAACTCCAGAGACCTCTTTGATCAAGTGGGAGAATTCAAGGAGACTCCCTTAGACAAATGGAACCCAAATTCTTTTTGGGTACATGATCTTGGTACATCACTACCAGGGCTTAGCACAGTGCCTGGCATGTAGTAAGTGGTTAATAAATGCTTTTTGACTGACTGATTACTTGAGTTCAAGGACTGTTAGGTTTTGACTTTGTACCCCCAACCCATTATCACAGTGTCTTGCACAAAGGAGATGTTTAATAATTTTTTTTTACTTGAATATAAAAGCCAAATTTTTGTTCATTTTTTTGGGGGGGGGAGTGTGAAGGTAGTTCAGAGAGGAGGAAGTAAGGGAGGAGGAAGTATACAAGTTCAGGCAAGGTCAACCATCAAAAGGAAAAAAAGCAGACACAAATGTAGACATGGAGATATAAAGGGAGAGATAAACTGATTCTGTGGGTTATGAAGATAGTGTTGATCTGATCTTATAAGGCTCATTATTAATAACAAACTTTTGTTTATTTTATTTTTGTTTTTGGTAGGGAAGGTTGTGACTTTGGATGAATGCACAGCAACTGGCACATGATAGGCACCTATTAAATGTTTATTGGATTGATTTAATGGATTGGAGGCTAAAGGGGATTGATCTGAGAGATGTTATGGAAATTAAATTAATGGGATTTGGCAAGTGGATGTGGGATGGGAGGTAGAGGAAAGAGTTAAGGACAACACTGAAATTAAGAACCTGGGTGACTGGAAGGATGGTGGTGCCTTCAACAGAATTATTGGAAGAGGTGAATATGACTATTATTAATAATGATTTAACATAAACTTATTTAAAAAATAAACCTTTGTGCTCCTTACTTTAGCTGGGGGGTTGTAGTTTCCATTCTATATTTAAAATACTAATTAGCTCTTTAACCTTTGTTTAAAGATGCTCGATTGCACTTTATCCTTAAAACCTCAAAGTTCCTAAACCTTAATTTCCTCAGCTGCAAAATGAGAGGTCAAATTAAGGGACTTTTCAAGGTTCCTTCTGACTAAATCTACAATCTTATGATTTTATGGTAGATGGAGTAGGGATGTTATACAGTGTACTCCTAACAGCTCTCCTTTCTATGGATTGATAAGATTTACAAAGCACTTTCCTCAGAACGACCCTGTGAAATAGGCTGGGTATGTATCTTTGTCCTCATTTAACAAATGAGGAAATTTGGGTGAAATGACTTGCTCAGGATTAATAGCAGCGTTTTACATACTAGTTTAAATCCATATAACCCTGGATAGAGGTCAGGCGCTCTTTCTACATCAAGGTACCTCTGATGACAGTTGGATATGCCCCAGCTGCTAGAGTATTTTCCAGGTGGCGTATCTTGCCAGTTCTTAGAGGCTAGGGTTTTGCACTGGGTGCTCAGCATTAAAGGTGTGAGTAAAGAGGCAAGAGGGAATAATTTTCCCCACGTTGCAATTCTTTAGGAAGAGGAATTGTTTCTTTGAGTTGCAAATTTTGAGCGTGTAATTAACAGAAATTAGCGTACATTGACCCTGATGTCCCATCCCAAACCTTTCTTTTAGCCACATCATAGCATAAAAAACCAAGCAGGCCTTCCCCAGAGCCCCGCCCCCAGGGTCTGCTCAGTCATTGCTAATTTGCTCTGGGTCCTCCAGATGGGGAATGGTTCTGCCCACTCTCTCGAATCCCTAAGAGTGTACGGAGTTGGAGGTAATTTGAGTCTTGGTGATTTCTGGCCAATGATCGCATTCTACGGATGAGGAGGAAAGAGGCTAAGACGTACGTCTTTTCCAGCTCACCAGGGACCGGGAGGGAAGGACTGCATTTGTCTCGTGCCGGTGGAAGGAGGGCAACAGTGCTGCGACCCTCTCGCGCCTCTTCTTGTCCCTGGCCCCGTGGAGTTGGAGCATCACGCGGCAAGTGGGCCGTGCGCTGCTGGCACAGCTGGTGGCTGCCTGGGGCGCTCGCTAGCTCTAGTTCGGAAGAAGCCTCGTGCTGCAGCAGCTAGAGCCGCGGCGCACGGCCATCGCCCTTCAGGACGCAGCATGGCCAGCCAGCCCGGAGCAGCCGAGGCCGTTTCCTGCCAGGTACATTGGGTGAGGGTGTTTGAAGTGGGAGGAGTGGGGGGTAGGGGGCTAGGAGGGTTAGGGGAGATTTAAGCTCGTCCATCTCCCCAGTCTTTCTTGCCCTTGCCTTTTGCCTCTCTGCAGCCGCTCCTGCACTCATCCCAGTTTCCCTGCGCTGCATTCACCAAGACATCATTTCTTCTACATTTCTTGCCCAAGGGTACTCCCCCCCCCCGCCGCCCCCAGTCTCCTACCTTCACCCCTTAAAAAAAACAAAAACAAAAATCTTTTCAAATGGTCCTCATCTCCCAGCCCCTACAGCAGTAAGCAAGAAAATCCTGGAATTCTGTGACATCCTTTTTTGTCCACAAGGTTAACGCTGGTGTGTTGTGGCTCCCAGTTAAGCTCCGCTGAAAGCAGCTTTTTGTGGGGGTGGGGTGGGATGCAAACGTGATGAATCTCCGAGATGGTAGCGGGACATCCCCCGGGTGGTGCCCGAGCCCCTGGCGCTGTAAAATTTTCCCGCACCTGTCAGTAGCTTTGAGAATTTTGGGCATTGCCTATTGCTTCATTAGGCTCCCATTCTCTGGCTCCCTTACCTTTTCCCTCCTTCCCTCCCACTGTTGCATGTCAATCATTGATTAAGGAATCTCTAGATCACCCGATTCCTTTGAAGATCTCCCAAATCACACCCCTGAAGAATAACCAATTTTATTTGGTTTGGAGTCCTGTTCCCCAAAACGCCTTCTAAAACATCTATTCTTTGTCATTGTGGCCACTTTCAAAGGTAGGTCTGTCATTGTATATATCTTGATTATTGATTTGGTTTCCATGAGTCTGTATTCAAAACTACTGGCTTGGAGAAAACGGAGGAAAATAAAGAGGCCACCACATCCTTTTCTACCCTTTCTATTGTGCTCCAGTGTTTAAAAGACTGAGCCTTTCCCAAGAGGATGCTGGTTAGATTGTTTAAGACTAAATGAAACCATTTATTCTGATATAAGAAAACCAAACACAAACCTGGCTTCAGTAGAGCAAAACTTAAAATGTAACAGTCCCATGGAAGTCAGAAGAAAAGCTAAATAAATAATATGGATTGTCCTGGAGTGGTGGCAGCAGTGTTGGTTGGTAGAACATAGTCAGTGGAAACATCACAATCAATACTAGGTGGAAATGAGAAGATAGAACAAGTGTTCAAGGTTTCATTTTGCTTTATGTTTCTGCTAAATGGTGTTTTCTGATTTTTATGGCCCCTCCATGTCTTGATTTTGCTGGGGACTGGACCTTCTGTGAAATTTTTGCTTTGACTTTAGCTGATTGGATTCTGATTTCTTCTTTTAGGACTGTAATCATGAATGCTGTGGGACAGGAGAACTAGAGCAAATGGCAGAGACTTTTAAGGTAAGATGCCTACAAAGGCTAGATATCTGAAATATCACAATATGCCCATTTCTTGATGTGGGCACGTTTTCTCTGTGCAGTCAAACAATAGTTTGGAGTTGCCAACATATACAAACACTAAATCCATTAGAGGGTCTCAAATTAAAGTTTTGTTGACTTCAGAGTCATTTTGGGATAACATTCAAAATGCTTGAAGTTATGTTTCATCTCTTATTTAAATAAACATTTTTTCTGTAAATTAAATAAATTTTTAAAAGGATTTTGCCTGGTTACATAATGAATCCGATTAAATTAACCCTTGTTAGTTAATCCAAGTCAAACACATGATTATTGTTGTTCACTCTCTGACTGTTTCATGACCCCATTTGGGATTTCCTTGGCAAAGATACTGGACTGGTTTGCCATTTTGTTCTCCAGTTCATTTTACACAGGAGGAAACTGAAGCAAGTAGGGGTAAGTGACTTGCCCAGGGTCCCACAGATATTAATTGTCTGAGGCCAGATTTGAACTCCGAAATGTGAGTCTTCTTGACTTCAAGGCTGGTGCTCTATCCACTGCATCAGCTAGCAGCCCCTATAAGTCTTAGTTCTAAATTTTAAATAGTATTTTAAAAGAAAAACTATTATAATTTTTTCCTTGCCCCTCCTTTTTTTTATTTTTATCATTTTTATTTAAAGTTTTGAGTTCCAAATTCTATACCTCTAATGTGTTAGATCATTGTGTTGTTGAGAATAGCAAAGTCATTCACAGTTCTTCATCAGACAATTTGCTCTTACTGTGTACAATGTTTTTCTGGTTCTGTTTACTTCACTGTGCATCATTCATGTAAGTCTTGCCAGGTTTTTCTGAAATCATCCTGCTTGTTATTTCTTATAACACAATAATATTCCTTTACAATCATATGCCAGAGCTTGTTTAGCCATTCCCCAGTTGATGGGCAACCCTTTGATTTCCAGTTCTTCACTGCTATAATTATTTTGTACAAATAGGTCCTTCCCTACTTTTTTTCCCCCATCTTTGGGATGTAGACCTACTTGCCCCCTTATTTTATTTTATTTATTTATTTTTTAATTGCCCCTTTATTTTAAAGACCTTATCTACCCAAACAGCTTTTTTTTTGTGAGGATAAAATGAGGAAATGTATTTTAAATTTAATTGAAAAATGTCAAATATCCTAAAATAATGTAGTGATATTTTAATGACTACTATTATATGAGGGGCATGCCTGGAGTTAGGAAGACTCTTCTTCCTGAGTTCAAAATATGACCTTAATACTTACTAGCCATGTGACCCTGGTCAAGTCACTTAACCCTGTTTGCCTCAGTTTCCTCATCTGTAAAATGAGTTAGGGAAAGAAATGGCAAACTACTGCAGTATCTTTGCCAAGAAAACCCTAAGTGGGGTCACCAAGAGTCAGATATGACTGAAAAAGACTGAACAATGAAAAACATATGAGGCCTTTTGTTTTAATTTGTTATCCCTCTTAATGTTAGTTTTCTGCCCAAGGATACCTCTAGCACAGGAAGGACAAGGTAGGAAAAAAGGCAAAAACTCATTTCATTCCATTTTGTTTTTTGTCTTAAGCAACTTTATTTAAAGAAAAACAAAATGGTTGGGTATGAGAAACTAATATTACCAATCAATATTTGTAATTAACTGTGAATTTAATTATGAGTTATCCTTGTTTCTCTCCTGGTTTCACTGAATAGCTGGAATATGGCAAGCCTCTAACCCCGTATTACTCACTATGTTACAATAAAAATAACATAATAGTAGTAATGCTAATTATGTTATTCACTTAAGGGGGGGCTCAAGAAAAATCAGATGGTATTAAACATAGCAAGTCTTAGATCCAGGACACTTTGGGGATGGAAAATAAACATGTTTCTGTGGAATTCAAATTCATGACATACAACAATGAAAAAAACCTTGAAGCATAGAGGAATTAACAGTTTGAGGACTCTTAGAGGTCATCTAGATCAACCCCTAGTTTTGCAAATAAACTAGGATTCAGAGAATAAAGTGAAATACAGGCTAGACAGAATTAGTGGCAGATTTGAGTATGAATGTAGGTCTTCTGCAGATTTCTCTGTTCAGGTATTCTTTTCATCATACCACTATACTTTGTGGCCTTGTGACTCTCTGTCTCTCTGTCTCTTTTTCTGTTTGTTTCTCTTTTTCTCTCTCTGACTTTCTGTGTGTCTGTCTCTGTCTCTGTCTGTCTCCATACAGACATATATACAAAGAAATGTATACATATGTGTATTGTGTATATATTTATATATACATATATACGCCAGTGTGTTTTCAACTGAGAGTCCTTTTTCTGCCATGTGTTTTCCCCAGCACTTTCTTTTCATAGCATCTGATTACCCAACCATTCATGATGAAATAGTAAAAATAGTAAAAATTTTATTTTTTATATAGCCTGCTCTGCCAATATTTTCACTGTGATTTCACAGTCCACTCATTTTGACATTCCAAATTTTTTCCAGAAGCATATGGCAACAAGCATGTAGATTGTAATCTGAGCAAAGCACTTGAAGCATCTGAAAGAGATAGATTAATTATACAGGAGAAAGTATCTTATTACAACTACTTTGAGCTAGGGAAGGAAATCTTAGGATGTTTGAGACAGAAAAAGTGAACTTAGAGACAATCTAGTCCAACTCACTAATTTTGTTGCTGATGAAAAGGAGGCAGAGAAAGTTAAATTGACTTGCTTCAAATTAAATAGCTAATAAGTGACAGGATTGCAACTTTGGATTCCAAACCCACTGTTCTTTCTCCTACATACCTTGTTAAAGTGTAGGAAAAAAGAACATTATGACTTTTAAGAACACTAATAAAAAGAAAGACCAAGATTTAGAACTGGAAAGGAACTAGAAATTCATCTAATTCATTTGCCTCATTCTACAGGTGAGGAAATTGAAACCCAAAGAGTAGAATGAATTGCTTAAGGTAACATGGTTAGTAAATAGCAAAGCCCAGGTACTCCAACTCCAAATACAGTTCTCTGGGCCTGGAGTCAAGAAGACTTGAGTTCAAACTTGGCCTTAAGACTCTGACTAGCTGTGTGACCCTGGGCAAGTCACTTAACCTTTGTTTACTAAAGTTTCCTTGACTGTAAAGTGGGGATAATAACAGCACCTAACTTCCAAGGCTGTTGTGATGGTCAAATGAGATAATATTTGTAAAGTGCTCTCTACTTACACTTAGGGACTTAATAAATGCTTGTTTGCTTCCTTCTTTTCATTATACCACACTAAAAGTGACATGCAGTTTTTTAAAAGAGGTAAATGATTGCTTACTGAATACTTGTTATGCATTATATCTTTTTCCAAGAGTTTAAAAGTGACTTTGCTGTTCTTCAGTGAATGATTTTAGTTTACTCTTAAATTTGACTCAAGAATGTAAGCTATTTAATTTTATTTTGTTCTTTTTTTTTGTTTTGTTTTGTTTTTTAGGCAATTGGGGTTAAGTGATTTGCCCAGGGTCACACAGCTAGTAAGTGTCAAGTCTTTGGTCTGAGGCCTGATTTGAACTCCGGTCCTCCTGACTTCAGGGCCGGTGCTCTATCCACTGCACTGCCTAGCTGCCCCTATTTTGTTCTTAAACAGTCTCTTTTTTGAACTCTAATATGATTCTGTAGTATATGGTCTCTACGACTGCAGGAGACTATGCTGATAAAGGGAACTGCAATTTTGGATCAAATTCTAAAATCATATCCAGGTCTGCCTTTCCTTAGGAGGTATGCTTTAGAATGTAACTGAAAAAATGCCACCTCCACATGATAACTTCCTCCCTGCATTAAGACTTCCTTTCTTGGATGTGACATGAGGCTTTCCTTTGCATGTATCTAATGCAGGCCTGCCTAACATAAGGCCTTTGGGTCACTTGCAGCTCACCAAAAGATTTCAGGCAGCCCACAAAAAATGTAGAGGATGTAAAAGAAAGTAAAGATAGAATGAGTGCTTTGGCCATCTCCCGCTTAACTTGCCTTCCACTTGTCACTATTGTGCCTGTCTTGTAACATGGCGGGTCAGTTGCTACTGTGCACTTTCTCCTGTTTGTGACATCACCAGTTGCAACTAACCATCATCAGTCTGTCTTTAGTCTGAGAGGAGTGATTTCGTGATAAATAAAAATCTTAAATAATAAGTATAATTAATTGAGATTTCCCTTTTTAAAAAATATGGTTTATTTGCAAAATAGTTTACTATTAATTATACGTTTCCTTGGAAAGTGAGCCACTAAAAAACCTATCTGTGGCTCAAAGTTTAGCCTATTTTAATTTTGGCCCCTACCTACTGCCAAGTTGTGCAGGTCTGATCTAATGCCTTACTGTTAGCAATTTTTGTGTCTGTTTCCCCCACTAGAATATAAAGTCAATGAGAGTGACTCTGCTTTTTAAAAAAAAAGTTTGTATTCATAGCAACTAAAACAGTGCTTTGCACGTAACAGTTACTTAATGTTTGTTAAATTGAACATAAGGAGGAGCTATAGGAAAGTTGAGATTTACAAAACATTGGCTCGGCCCCTCTTTAACGTACAAATAGATTATTTTAATTATTTGTTTCCAAAAGGAGTTACTAACTGCTTCTTTTATATAGCTAATGTTTCTAATGGTTTTCAAATGTGGTTTGATTATGCTTTGACCTTTGATCTAGATTAAAGTTTTAAAAGCTTAGCTTGGGTGGTCCATATGGTGTAATCAATGGAAAGGTCATTGAATTTCGGGTTAGATCTACTTTCTTAGTGCTGCCTTTAACTAGTTTCTGGCCTTTGTACAAGGCATTTAACTTTTCTGGCTCTCATTTTCCTCATTTGAAACAGGGAGATTGGAATAGATGATCTCAAAGGTCCTTTCTCCTCTAAAATTCTGTGATCCTATGATTTGATTGCATGAAATAGCTAGGTGATGCAGAAGGTCGGGTACTGGATTTGGAGTCAGGAAAACCCAAGTCCAAAACCAACCTCGCACACTAGCTTAGTGAACTTGGACAAATTACTGAACGTCTTTTTCATCTGTAAAAGTGAGGCTAATAGTAGCATCTCCCTACCTTCCAGGATTGTTGTGAGAATAAAAAGATATTTGTAAGGCACTTTGTAAAACTTAAAGTGCTATTTAAATGCTAACAAGTTATATATAAAAGCAGAAGCCCATAATTATGCGATATTCTAGGTTCCTCTTTATTAATGGTTTAAGCTGACAAGAATGCTATGGGAATGATGACTGGACAAAGATTCATATTATCATAATAAAAACAACTTATACTTACAGAAGGTGGTTAGGTTTGGAAAGCAATTTCTTCACTGCAGATCTGTGGAGTAGATAGGTAGTATTATTATCCCTACTTTACAAACTGCAGGAGAAAGTTAATCTGACATATTTAATGATATGCATAACCCTTACTGAGCTACATGGTAACTATGCATAGATGGTAAGCATACAAGTAAATGCATGCAATTAGAATTAATTTTGCACAGCCAGACCAAGCCTTCCTGGGTTCAGCTCTGGGGAGGGAAGAGGATAATAGGGCTGATTAGAATACTTCTCTGCTGTGCCACAGAAGAGCAAACTTCCCAAAGGGGGTGGATTCCCTACCTGGAAGGTATAAGGTTGGTTTAGAATGAAAGCTCTGCAATGAAACAATGGTCCCTAGCTCCTTCTAGTTAGGCTCAGAAAGAGAAGTGGGAAATTACATGAAGCGGAAAGCCTCTCAGTTCTCCTCCCTCTGAATCCCTCCAAGAAGAGATTCTTTTGTTTTAATAAACGACCCCTGCTAAGGGTCAGGGCATAAAGGTGTTGTTTCATTGGATGGTAGATTGAATTAATTGACCTTTAAGGTGCCTTTCTATTTTCTCTTATATCTGAAAATTCAAACACAGTGCCAGGTTTTAGGAAATCAGTCTGACAATATAAATTCACTATGGGAATAGGCAGTTTGCTGGGGGTGGGAGGTTGAAAGGGATGTTCATGTTTACATTAAGACTATTTGGAAGTATCCATTAAAGTCACTTTTTTTCCTTTTTTTTTTGATGGGCAATCGGGGTTAAGTGACTTACCCAAGGTCACACAGTTAGTGTTATGTGTCTGAAGCTGGATTTGAATTCAGGTTCTCCTGACTCCAAAGCCAGAGCTCTATCCACTGTGCCACCTAGCTGCCCCTTGAAGTCACTTTTGAAGGGTGCTACAGTGGTGGGAATATGTAGAGTAAGAGAATAGCAGGAGAGTACTGGACTCTAGGGGTAAGGAGTATGAGAAAGGGAGATCTGGCAGAGATCTGGCAAAGGTAGCAAGAAGTGATACTGAGCAGGGGCAAAAAAAGGAGGATTTAGGATGTTTTCAAAAACAAATTCCACATAGAAATTTTGTCCAGAGCAGTTTATTTCCCTCTTTATATTCGAGGCTGAGTATATTTATCTTGAATGCCTGTGCATTGAAAGTAGTTTGTTGAATGAATACATATTATGTAAAGTATCTTCACATAGAGGGACCAAACCATATAGCTTTTATAGAAATCTGAGGGCTCTATGGGGGGAAGCAATTTAGGGCCTTTCTTTAAAGCATATTGCTCACAATGACAGTATCTTAGAGGTGAAAGGGACTTTAGATGTCATCCAGGATGTCATCATCAACTTATAGGAATAGGAATTTCCTCCACAACTTCTCTGACAAGTGATCATATACCTCCAATTGAAGATCTTCAGTGATGAAGAGCTAACTACCTCCTAAGTCAGTCAATTAGTAATAAGTCAATAAGTTATTAAGTGCCCACTACATGTTAGGCACTATGCTAAGTGCTGGGGATACAAAGAGAGGCAAAAACCAGTCCCTGCTCTCAAAGATCTAATAGTCTAATGGGAGATAAAATGTGCAAATAACTGTGTACAAACAAGATATGTACAGAATAAATTGGAGATAGTCAACAGAGAGAAGGCATTAGTCAGGATGAAAGGAATTGGGAAAGGCTTTTTGTAGAAGATAGTGTTTTAGCTGAGAACTTGAAGGAAGCCAGGGAAGCTAGAAGGAGGAGATGCATAGAGAGAATTCCAGACAGGGTCACTTGGACAGCCTTTTTTGACTTTGCCAGTCACTTTAGGACAGCTTTTATTATTAGGAAGTTTTTTCTTATTCCCCAAATTAAGCTGAAATCTGCCTTTCTGTGATTGCTGCCCATTGTTTCTAGTTCTGCCCTCTGGGGCCAATTAGCAGAATAATTGAAATACTTCTCCCACAGGACAACCTGTCTGATACTTGAAGATAGTTATCTGGTCTCACCTAAATCTTGTCTTGTCTAAACATTACCACTTCCTTCAACAAATTCTCACAGGCTGTGGTCTCTAGTCTTCTGGGTTGCTCCTCTCTGGAGTTGCTTCAGCTGGTCAGTGTCTTGACATTAAAATGTGGTGCCTAGAACAGAACACAGTGTTTCCAATGTGGTCTGCCCAGTACAGAGTACAGTGGAAAGCTTGTCTCCCTGGTTCAGGACATTATGCCTCTAATGATGCAGCCTAAGATTCCATCAGTGGCTGCCATGTCACACTGTTGATTCATATTGAATGTGCATCCCTGTAAAACCCCATATCTTAGTTATCCTGTAAGGCCAGATTTGGGAGGCAGGAGGAAGAAAGGTAGTCTGTGTCCCAAAACACATCTACCCAAGACACATTTACCCATTAGTGTCAGAAACTTAATGAGAAATTATCTTAAATTTTGGGGAAATGAGCTGATCAAAATAATAAATACTGAGATGTACTGAAGATCTGGTTGTTTTATGTGGTTGAAGGGGGGGGAAGAGAAGTCAATTAAAGATGGGGTCAGCATGCTTGGCTAGCTTATGATACTGTGGGGCCTTTGGGTAGCCAGAGGGCAGCACAAAGGCACTAAGCTTTTGAGAGATAGACAAGGGCAGCTGTTACTTATCAGATTATTATACTCTCCTCCATTATCTGTTTTGATGGGAAGGATAGGCCAGTCAGCTTCTATAGTCCTAAAGAGGAATTTCCTTCTCCATCTTCTAACCCTGAAATAGGAGCTACTCATTTCTTGTTCTGTCCTGTTATCTACCTAATTTCCACTGGAGGAGCCCACCCCATTGTAAAACCCCCAGGTCAGATGATGTCTTTGGTTTTGGTTTATGAACATAGTAGAAAATCCTTATGTGTTAACTAATTTTTAAGCAAACATATCCTGCTCTTGCTTCCTCTGTGTGTTTATGTCTTTTCCTGTGCTAGAAATCTCTTTGCTTCCTTCCTTTGTCCACCTCATCTACCTATTAAATTTTTACACATCTTAGAGCTAAAAAAGGGGCCACAAAATCCAACTATCTGATCTGAAGCATAAATTCTGTTTATAAAATCCCTCACGAATTTTCACCAATCTTTTTGCCCAAGGGTCTTCAGTACTTAGAAACCACTTTAGGAGCTCCCCAAAGCAGCACTTTCTGATAGCTCTAATTATTAAGAAGTTTTTCTGAATTTCTAAGTCCAGATTTGCCTTTCTAGAACTTCCTGGTGTTTCTAATTTTATACTTTAGACCAAATAGCAAAAGTCCAATTTTTCTCCCACATGACAATCATTCAAATACTTGGGGCCAGTTTGCATGTTCCTCCTAAATTTAGGTTTGAATATCCTCATTCCCTTCAAGGGGATTTAAAGCCCCTTCATAATCCTGGTTGTCCTCCTTTGTTCAAGTTCTGGGCAGTCAATGTTGCAACTAAAGTGTGACACCCAAGAATTCCAGTAAGATGACTGCATGAGTCATTAACAAGTCTAGCCTGCCTTCATCTTCTCAGAATAGCAACAGCTACATCAAAGAAAATAAAAAGGATGTTGACCCCCACCCTCCCCCCACCCTCGGCTGTCTCCAAAGCAGTAAAGAATCCTCATGGGGAAGAAATGAACAAGCAAAGAAAAAAGGCCCCAGTACAATCAATTAGCAAACATTTTTGCCTGCTGTATGGGAGACATTGTGATTACAAATTTAAAAGGCAGATTCTCTGCTTTTAAGGAGAACATTCTCCTAGAAGGATATAGCATGCTTCCAGATAAGTACATAGAGGATATAGGATAGAGTTCTAAGAGGTGGAAATGAGAAGGGAGAACATTTCAGGCTGGAGGCTCAGTCTGTAAAAAAAAAAATAAACGAACAAGGAGGTAGGGGACAGAATGTCCTGTATGGGGAGCACCAAGTGGGCAAGAGTGCAGAGTGTATGGGGACTTGCAAAGTGTAATCAGGTTGGATGGATAGTCTGGAGCAAGATTGTGGAGGGCTTTAGAATTCAAGAGCATTTTGGCCTTGGTGTAGTAGAGAGGAATATCAATTTGGCACCTGTGTAGGGGAGAGACAAATGTGAAGAGGCTGTTTAGGAGGCTATTACAAAAAGTCTAGGGAAAGATGATGAGGACCGGGACTTGAGTGCTTGTGGTGTGAGTTGAAAAAAGGAAAAAAAGATGAAAGATGTTGAGGAGGTGGAATTGCCAGAACTCTGTGACATATCCATGCATGGAGGATGAATTTGCAGAGGAGGGTTTGACAGGCGTGAAGAGGACCGTAATAAATATGTCACATTGAAGCCCAAGGAGGAGACAATGTTCAGAAGTGGGGCTGATCAGCAGCAACATATGCTTTAGAGAGTCAAGAAGGATGTGGAGCAAGAAAAGACCTAAAATATACAAACAGAGGGATCATTGGTGATCTTGGAGAGAGCTGTTTTAGTGAACTTTCAGGACAGGTGAATGGGAGGTGAAGAAATGGAGACAAGTATAGACAGGTTTTTATAGCAATTTAGATGTGAAAAGGCAGAAAGGTTAAAAAACAAAACAAAACAAAAAAACCAAAAGTTTGAGGATGATGATAGTATCAAGTGATAGTTTTTTTCCCCTTTAAAAGTGGGGGAGATCTGGGCAGCAGGGAAAGAGCCAATGGGTAAGGAGCTGTCAGTCTTTAGGGGTGAGAGATGATCAAGAGAGGGGAAGGGATGACACAAGTAGAAGGAATACCATTGGGCAAGATAAGGCCACATCCTCTGAAACCGGAGCAAAGGAGGATAGGGGGATGTCTACTCCAAGCAGGTGAAGATTTCCCCAGTGGGATAGGCAGATGAGAATAATTTGTTCCAGCCCTTATAAAGGCAACTGAAGCAGGCACTGTGAAGTGATTAGAGTCTGGTCAGACATTAGAGATGCCAAGGTCATCCACTGCGTTGCTTGACTGCATTGTCTTGATTTTTGTCTTGCCACTGGTCTTTAACCACTCTGGAAGACAGAATGATGATGGCTTTGTGTAGCTCTGCCTCACTTAAATCCTATTCATAAGCAAGTTAAGATCTGTGATGTCCTCTTCAAAAATGAAGGACTAACAACAAAAGATAGGGTGTGGGATGATGTCAAGATGCCTGAAAGTGTTGGATTGGGAAGGAGAGAGAACTTGGACAGATGGGTTCAGATTTTTTCAGTGAAGTATGAGATGAGGTACTCTGTTTAGAGGGAGGGTGAGGTGATAGTGTTGGTGGATTGAAAGGGAAGGTTTGAAACAGTCACTGTTGAAACAGTCACTGTTGGAACAGAAGGAAAGAATAAGACTGTGACATCAGATATACCTCTGGAAGAGAGAATAGATTATTTCAGAAAGGCCTCTATTATAGGAGCTTTAGTACAGAAAACTGTTGGGAAAACTAGATTGCAGGTTGTCAGGCACAGAGATTAGATTAACATCTTATACTATATACAAGTGTAGAAATTAAGTAAAAAAATCAGAGGAAAATGGACAGTCACATTTCTCATATTTTAGTACCAGTCATGACATAGAGAATATTATTTCCATTGTTGTTGTGCTGTTGTTGAGTCATTTTTTCAGTTGTGTCCAACTCTTCTTGACCCAATTTGGGTTTTCTTGTCAGAGATAGTGGAGTGCTTTGCCATTTCCTTCTCCAGCTCATTTTGCGGATGAGGAAACTGAGGCAAATGGTGTTAAGTCACACAGGGTCACAGAGCTAGTGTCTGAGGCTGGGTTTGAACTCTGGTCTTCCCAACTCCAGACCCAGCTCTCTATCCACTTATGCCACCTAGTTGATGATTTCTATTACTTAATATGTTAAAAAATATTTTATCTTTTATGTACATTTCTGTGGTCTCTCCTTCATCTCCAGAACTGAAGGGAACTTGTAACAAAAGTACGATTAAGCAAAACCAGTCAATATTGTGACCTTGATTGACAAAATAAACATTCTGCCCTAGAATGTTAGAAAATGAGATGCATCATTTTCTGAGACCAACATTTTTTAGAGTTGCTCATAGTTTGCCTTTTTTTTTTTGGCAAATAAAGGGCCCTTCATGTATTTGACCCCTCTGGAATACGTGCATAATAATACCATTGGGTCAAAGGTTATGAACATTTTAATGACTTTATGAGTGTAGTTCCAAATGATTGTTCAGAATAGTGGGATAATTTCACAGCTCTAACAGTGCATTAGTATCTACCATCCCACGGCCACAGTAACCAAAACATTGTCTGTTACTAATAGCATATGCAACATTCACTACCCATAGTTCTCAACCTCTCCAGTGAATTAAGAAAGGAGCAACTTCTCATCTATTTTTCATGGCTAAGCTTGACCATTGCAATTATAGTTTAAATTAAATTAAGTTTAATGTTACTGTTCTTTTCATTTACATTACTATAGTCATTATAAATATCGATGTCCTGACTTTATTTCCTGTACTTTTGCATCAGAAGACATTGGTCATTTCTTCTAGTGTAGTAATGTTGTGTCTTGTTCATGAATCACAATTTGGCAGACAATTTTAGATGATTTTATGTAACTGTTTAGGAGCAATGTACTTTGGTTTTGGTGGGGGTGGTGGGGTATTCATTGAGATAGACCTGCTATGTCAGCATGAAAGAAAACTATCATTAAAAACAAATGGGGTATTATTAGATTCATTATTGTAACTCTTGTTCCAGGACCTCATTCTTGACAGGATAGGCCTAGGTGTACTTCAAAAAAATTTTTGTCTTGGACTTAAAATTCTAAACTGGACAAACATCAAATAAAACAAACATTTCTATATACACAGTGGAACAGCAAAAGAGGATTGTACATGCAAATTTCTGTTATATACAGCTTTTTATTTTAAAGTTTATAATAAATGCAGTATGTAACTTTAAAAGCTGTCTGTCCTGCTTATCTGATTCCTTCTGACCTTCCTCCTATTCTCTTCTATTCATTTAAAAAATGTTGCAAGGACCCTTTTTTCTTTTCTTTTTTGGCAACCTTATCTCTAGCTTCTTTCTCCCACCCACCCTCACATTGCAAAAAAAAAAAAAAAAACACAAGCAGAATCCTTGTAACATCATAGTCAGGTAAACAAATTCCTACACTGATTATGTTCCAAAATGTCCATCTTATTTTGTATTTTGAGTCCATCTTTAGGTAATTTTTTTGAAAATCATTTATCTGGCCTGCTACTCCCACCCATGTGGAACCTAGGAACCGTAGTACCAGATACTTCCCCAAGTGTTCAGTAGCTCCCTTTGTAAGTCTTCAAACTCACTAGGCTTCAAAAACAAAGAATAGGTTTTAGATATAGAGTAAAAGAAAATGAAAGAATTCACATCTGACCCATAGAAAGCTGAGAAACTGTTTCTCTCCAGGGATTTGTAGAAAGCCTGTGACATAACAGGAGTAAACTTAGTTGGGGCTCCAGCAAAGCTCAGGGAGGATTTTTGTCCTATACCTTGATATTTCTTCAGTGAATTGCCCTCTCAAAATGTTGCTTTTTCCAGGGGCTCATCATCTCTGGGCGGCTTCTCCACTGATGTTTAACTCTTCTGTGATCCTCAGTGCCACAAGGTTTTCCAAGCTTCCTGTTTTCATATTTTTCTAATGGTCTGACTTCTTTTCTTGCCTTGTGTTGTTTCTCAGAAGCTTTACCTAAAAGCATGAGGGTAAGGCAGAGGAGCAGTGCCTAGTCCCCATAAGTGCATGCAAATGTTTTCAGTTTTTACGAGTTTCATGTGAATAGATCATTTCCCATTTTCTTGGCCAGCATCTCCAGTTGTAAACCTCATCGTGCAGCTGGCCTTGCCTCTAAATCATCTCCTACCTGGGGAGGGAGGATTAGTTTAGCAATATGTAATTCACTTCCACTGATGCTGTGCTAAGTAAAGGGTCTTTATTTTCTTGTGTTACAGACTGCTTTCAGTCCCTCAGTGGTGATTACCTTGATTTCTGAGACAAGAAGCTTTTTGTTGTTGTTCAGTCATTCAGTAGTGTCCAACTCTTTGACCCCATGGACCATAGCCCTCCTGGCCCTTCTATCTTCGTCTAGCTCCAGAAGTCTCTAACTTCGTGTTCATTGTTTCTATGATACTGTCTATCCAGCTCATCCTTTGTTGTCCTCTTTTCATTTTGCCTTCAATATTTCCCAACATCAGGTCTTTTCCCATGAGTCTATCTTTTCATTATGTGGCCAAAGTATTTAAGTTTCAGCTTTAATATTTGTCCTTCCAATGAATAGTCTGAATTAATTTCTTTAAATATTGACTGATTTGATCTCCTTGATGTCCAAAGGACTTTTTTTTTTGGGTGAGGCAATTGGGGTTAAGTGACTTGCCCAGAGTCACACAGCTAGCGAGTGTTAGGTGTCTGAGGCTGGATTTGAACTCAGATCCTCCTGACTTCAGGGCCAGTGCTTTATCCATTGTACCACCTACCTGCCTGCCAAAGAACTTTCAAAAAGTCTTAATACTGTCCCTCTTTTTCCATATAACCAACCAATTACCAAATCTTGCTGTTTATACTTTCACATCTTTCGCTCCTAATCTATTTTCTCTACTTAGCCACCTTCACCTCTCACCTTGAGAGACCACAGTCTCTCAACTGGTTTCCCTGCTTCAAGTCTTTCATTACTCTACTCCATCCTAGACTTTTGCCAAAGAAAATCTCTTTAAGTATAATTTGACCACGGGATTCCTTACTTAGTCAATTCCAAGGACATCCTGTTGCCTATAGGATAAAATCAAAATTCCTGTGTAGCTTTTAAAGCCCAACACAACTTGACCCCAACCTAACTTTACAGAGGCATTGGACATTAATCCTCCACTGGGGCACTGGGATCCACTCAAACTAGCCTTCTCTTTGTTCCTCGCACATAATATTCCATCTCTCATCTCTGTGCCCTTGCACTGGCTATACTATGTGCCTGAAATGTACTCTTTCCTTAAATTTAACTTACAGGCTCTCTCTTCCTTTAAGGTGTAGCTCAAACACCATTTTCTGTATAAAGTCTTTTCTGTTTCACCCCAATGCTAATCTGTTCCCTCCTAAAGTATCTTGTATTTAACTACTCTGTGTATTTGCATTTATTCACTTTACATAAATATATTTGTATACATGTAATATAAAATTCCTCCCTCCTTCCTTCCCTCCCTCCCCTTTTCCTTCCTTTTTTCCTTCCTTCCCTCCCTTTTTCCTTCCCTCCTTTCTTCCCATTTCTCTCATTAGAAGGGAATTTCCTTGTGAAAAAATATTTTTCATTCTTTTACTTGTATTCTGAATACCTAGCATATTGCTTGCCACATAGTAGACTTTTTATAAATGTATGTTGAATGCTTGATTGATAATACTTGGAGTATTGTTGCAGAGAAGTCATGGATTGGTTGCAAAGTACATTCATGGAGCGAATATGGGCATCAATGAGATGCCAGATCCATTGAAGGATTTCAATAGTAAATACTTGCAGTGCTTGCTATCAAATGTCATTGTGAGGATCTGATGAGATTTATATTGGAATTTTTGTTTTTCTCTAATGTTGTTAACTACAGGAAGACCTTGGTAACTATATAAAGACAACAGTGGCTCTTTTCTCCTTGAGCACTTTTTCAAATCTATTTCATTTCAGCATTGTTCTGAAGGCATTTTTATTGTTAGCAAGTTGCAGTTCACTGACTTGTGTTAAATGTGAAGTGAACAGGGATTTTCATCACAAAATCCTCCCTCAGGTCTAGACTGAATCTCACCCTGTTTTGCTTGTCATCTATATTAGTGTAAAGGCCAAGTGTTGAATGAATATGGGAATTAAACCTTTTATTCACTCTCATGTGAATTGAAATTATTGCCATCACAGTGATAGCACATGCAGCAGACTATACATGCATTGCTACAGTCACTTGCATTTATATCAGTTTAATCAACTAACATTTTCAACTTTACAAGAGCTAGTTTTATGATTAGAAAATGCGTTTTAAAATGAGTATAAGTATATTTCAAAGGACTGTCATCAGAGATATCTATTTTTTTTTTCATTTGCTTGGGTATAGATTTGTAATTTTATTGGTATGGGAAACACTCCCTGGGGTAGGAAACTACCTCCTCTGATGCTGCTCCTCACCTTGTAGAATAAATAGGTGATAATGCTCATGGTTCCCCTGCTAGAATATGTTAGAGAAAATACTTGAACTCAGGTCTTCCTGACTCTAGTCACCTAACGATTACTTCGTCCATAATTCCTTTCTGAGATATTTGCATTTTATTTAAAATCACTGAGGAAAATTGAAGGTACTATATTCTGTATATTGCCCAAGATTCTGAATAAGTAGTCAAGAAGGTATATGACATATACACAAAAAAATGAGTGAATCTATAGGCGTAAGAATGTTTTGTGAATGTTTTGTAGCGAGAAAAATTCACTTTGATGGTACTATTCTATAGGATCACTTGCTATGATCTGAGGTGTTTTGACAACGTAATCTCTTCAGTCCTAAGTGATTACAGTGAGCTTTTAGAAGTAAAGGCAACATTCTATTGTGTAATGAAAACAAATTAAAGAATGGGAACCAAGATGGTAGAGTGGATGGTAGAGCGACCCAGCTGAACTCTCCCAACATTGCCCTCCAAACAACTTTAAAATAATGCCAAAAATTTTGAGCAGGAGAGTCAACAGAAGGTCAGGGTGAACATTTTTCCAGCATTAGACAGTTTAGGAGGTTGATGGGAAAGGTCTATGATGCTGGGGTCAAGGCTTGCAGCACTAGTGGTGGGCCTTGGAGGCAGCTGAATAAACATCAGTAGCAGTTTTGGGAGCTCTCAGCCTAAAGAAAGTAAGGGGCTTAGACAGCTGGTCAGAAGGATTGCAGGGGAAACTTTGCTGACACTGGGTGCAGATTGCACTGATTGGTAACGCCATTGCCCATACATAGTTAGGAGTTGCAGTTAAGCACCAAGAGGAATGCTTATGGTCAATCACAAGGGAGAAGGGGCCCCTGGTTGCGACACTAAGGCAGAGAGGAGCACTAGAGCTTGCATCTGAGGGACAGCCAGGGACTTGGTCAAGGTTCTAAGGTCAAGAGGAGCTGTAGAGCTTGTGACTGCAAGGAACTTCACAAGTTAAAACTAGAGAGAGCAATGATCACACAACCTTGGAAGCAAGGGAAAATTGCAGACTCCTAGAACTAGCTCTGAAAATGTGAATTGGTCTCAGGACCAACAAAGGAGTCCTGAAAGAGCTCAAAAGGGATTTTAAAAATCAAGAGAGCTAGAGGAAAATTGAAAATTGAAAAAAAAAAGTGGCAAGAAAATCATGAAAAAAATAGTCAAAAGTTTGGTAAAGGAGGCACAATGTGGCTGTTACTTTGTACAATGTTCTCCTGGTTTTGCTCACTTCACTCAGCATCAGTTGATATAAGTCTTCCAGGTTTTTCTGAAATCCACCTGCTCATCATTTTTATAGCACAATAGTATTCCATTACATTCATATACCACAACTTGTTCAGCCATTCCTCAGTTGATAGGCATCCCCTCAATTTCCAATTCTTTGCCACCACAGAAAGAGTTGCTATAAATATTTTTGTACATGTGGGTCCAAAAAGAAATTATTTCAAGAAATTAATAAATGCTAACTTACAAAACAGGAAAATGATAAATGCTGGAGAAGATGTGGGAAAATTGGAACACTAATGCATTATTAGTGGAGTTGTGAACTGTTCTAACCTTTCTGGAGAACAATTTGGAACTATGCCAAAGGACTATAAAGCTTTACATACCCTTTGGTCCAGCAATACCACTTCCAGGTCTGTATCCCAAAGAGATCATACAAATGGGAAAAGCACCGACGTGTACAAAAATATTTATAGCAGCTCTTTCTGTGGTGGCCAAGAATTGGAAATTGAGGGGATGCCCATTAGTTGGTGAATAACTGAACAAGTTGTGGTATATGAATGTAATGGAATACTATTATGCTATAAAAATGAACACGTGGACTTCAGAAAAACCTGGAAGACTTATATCAACTGATACTGAGTGAAGTAAGCAGAACCAGGAGAACGTTGTACACAGTAACAGTCACATTGTGCAATGACTGACTTTGATAGACTTATCTCTTAGCAATGCAAGGATCTAAGACAGCTCCAAAAGTTTCAAGATGGAAAATGCTATCCATATCCAGAAAAAAAAACTATGAAGTCTGAATGCAGATGGAAGAGTATTATTTGTTTTCTCTCTCTCTCTCTTTCTCTTTCTTTTTTGGTTCTTTCCTGTGATTTCTCCCATTGGTTTCTCCAATTCTTCATTATAAAATTAAAGTATGAGAAAGAGGGATGCACTGAGAGAAGGGGAAGGAGAGAAATAGAATTTGTAAATTATCTCACATAAAAGAAGTGCAGAAGAACTATACAGTGGAGGGGAAGATGAGGGTTAGTGGGCAATGCTTGAACCTTACTCTCATTAGAATTGGCTCAAAGAGGGAATAAAATACACACTCAGTTGGGTATAGAAATCTATCTCACCTTACAGGGAAGTAGGAAGAAAGGGGGGGGCAAAATTGGGGCTGATAGAAGAGTGGGCAGTTTGGAGTTGGGACAGGGTGGAGGAGAGAGAGAGAGAGAGAGAAGGAGAAGCAGAGAAAAATAGGATGGAAGAAAATACATAATAATCATAACAGTGAATGTGAATGGGATGAACTGATAAAACAGAAGCAGTTATGAAAGTGGATTAAAAACCAGAATTCTACAATATGTTGTTTGCAATAAACACACTTGAATTAGAGAAACACACATAGAGTAAAGGTAAAGGTATGGAGCAGGATCTATTATATTTCATCAGAAGAAAAAATGGGATAGCAATCATAATGTCAGACAAAGCAAAAGCAGAAATAGGTCTAATTAAAAGAGATAAACAGGGAAACTACATTTTACTAAAAGCAACAATAAACAGTTAAGTAAAATCAGTACTGAAAATATATGAAACAAATGGTATAGCATCCAAAATTCTTTTTTTTTTGGAAGGGGGGATATATTTATTTTAGAAAAATGAATTTATTTTTAGTTTTTAACATTCACTTCCATAAGATTTTTAGTTCCAAATATTCTCCCTCTCCATCCCCTTTCCCCACCCAAAGATGGTGTGCAATCTGATATAGGCTCTACATATACATTCATATTAAACATTTTCACATTAGTCATGTTGTGAAGAAGAATTAGAACAAATGGCAGGAACTGAGAGAAAGAAGAAACAAACAAACCAAAAAAAGTAAATAGTATGCTTCAATCTGCATTCAGACTCCATAGTTCTTTTTCTGATGTATGCAAAATATTTTTATTTTTTAAATTTATTTATTTTTAGTTTTCAATATTCACTTCCATAAGGTTTTGAGTTCCAAATTTTCTCCCCTTCCCTCCCATACCCCCACCCAAAGATGGCATGTAACTAAAAAAAAAAAAGAAAAAGAACAAATTAAAAATCCCCAATAAAACATCAAATTGGAAATCCTGAAAATCAAAGGAGAGATTAATAAATTTGAAAATAAGAAAATCATTGAACTACTAAATAACTGGTTTTATGAAAAAAAAATTCCAATAAAATAGATGGACCATTTGTTCATTTGATTAAAAAAAGAAGAAAATCAAATAACTAGTATCAAAAATGAAAAGTGAATTCACCAGCAATGAAGAAGACATTAAAACAATCATTAGGAGCTATTTTGCCTAATTATATGGCAATGAATCTGACAATCTAAGTGAAATACAAGGAGAGTACGGCAATATGTCTCAAATCATGCATTCTGACCAGATGGGATTTATACCAGGAATACAGGGCTAGCTCAGTGTTAAGAAAACTATCAGCATAACTGACCATATCAATAACAACTGACAGAAATCATGATTATCTCAATAGATATGAGAAAGCTTTTTGATTAAAACACCACACCTATTCCTTTTAAAAACACTAGAAAGCACAGGAATAAGTGGAGCTTTCCTTAAAATGATAGCTAGTATCTACCTAAAATCATCAGCAAGCATTATTTGTGATGGGATAAGCTAGGAACCTCAATAAAATCAGGGTGAAGCAAAGATGCCCATTATCACCACTGTTATTTACCTTTGTGCTAGAAATGCCAGCTATAACAATAAGAGAAGAAAAAAAATTGAAGTAATTAGAGTAGTCAATGAAGAAACAAATTGTCACTCTGCAGATGATATGATAGTATACTTGGAGAATCCTAGAGACTCAAGTAAAAATCCAGTTAAAATAATTAACAACTGCAACAAAGTTGCAGGATACAAAATAAACCCATATAAATCATCAGTGTTTCTCTGTATTACCAACAAAGTCCAGCAGCAGGAGATAGAAAGATAAATTCCATTTAAAATAACTGTAGACAATATGAAATACTTGGGAGTTTACCTGCAAAAACAAATGCAGGAAAACAATTATAAAACACTTTTTAAAATTTTTTTATTAATTTTGATTTATCAGCAATCACTTCCATAAGCTTTTGAGTTTAAATTTTTCTCCCCTTCGCCCCCACCTTGCTCCCCAAGACCACGTGCAATCTGATATAAACTATACATATACATTCCTATTAAACATATTTTCACATTAGTGATGTTGTAAGTAAGAATTAGAACCAATGGGGGAACCACCAGAAAGAGGAAACAAAACACAACAGAAGAAAAAAAATAGCAAATAGTATGCTTCGATCTGCATTCAAACTCCATAGTTCATTCTTTGGATGTGGATAGCATTTTCCATCATGAGGCCTTTTGATATGTCTTAGATCCTTGTATTGCTGGGAAGGGTTAAGTTTATCAATATTAGTCATTGCACAACGTGGCTGTTATTGTGTACAACGTTCTCCTGGTTCTGCTCACTTCACTCAGCATCAGTTCATATAAGTCTTTCCAGGTTTTTCTGAAGTCTGCCTGCTCATCATTTCTAATAGCACAATAGTATTCCATTGCATTCATATACCACAACTTGTTCAGTCATTCCCCAACTGACGGGTACCCTCTCAATTTCCAATTCTTTGCCACCACAAAAAGAGCTGTTATAAATGTTTTTATACTTGTGGGTCCTTTTCCCATTTGTATGATCTCTTTAGGTTATAGCTCTAGAAGTGTTATTGCTGGGTCAAAGGGTATGCACATTTTTATATAAAACACTTCACACAAATAAAGTCAGATCTGTACAATTGGAAAAATATTAATTGCTCATAGGTAGACTGAGCCAATATAATACAAATGATAATGCTGTCCAAATTAATTTAGTTATTCAGCATCCTACCAACCAAATTACCAAAAATTCATTTTATAGAGCCAGAAAAAATAACAAAATTAATTTGAAGGAAAAAAGGTCAAGAATATCAAAGAAATCAATAAAAAAAAAATGAAAGTGGCCTAGCCATGCCAGATCTCAAATTGTGTTACAAAGCATCAAAACAATCTCTTACTGGCTAAGAAATAGAGTAGTGATTAGTGAAATATATTAGCTACACAATAAAAATAATAAATGACTATAGTTATCTATTGCTAAACTTCAAGCTTTGGGACAAGAATTCACTATTTGACAAAAACTGCTGAGAACACTGGAAAACAGTTTGACAGAAACTAGGTATAGACTAACATTTCACACTGTATACCAAGATAAAGTCAAAATGCTACCAAAAATATGTACAAAATGGTAATGGATTTAGACATAAAGGATCACGTAAGCAAATTATGTGAGCACGGAATAGTTTAACTGTCATATCTATGGACAAAGAAATAATTTGTGACCAAACAAGGGGTGGAGAGCATTATGGTATGAAAAATTGATAATTTTGATTACATTAAATTAAATAAGTTTTGCACAAACAAACCCAGTCAAGATTAGAAGGAAAGCAGAAAACTGGGAAAATGTTTTTTACAATTATCTCTGATAAAGGGGTCATTTCTCAAATATATAGAGAACTGAGTCAAACTGAGTCATTTCCCATTTGATAAATGGTCAAAGGATATGAACAGGCAATTTTTGTTTTTGTTTTTTTGTTTTTTTTGCTGAGGCAATTGGGGTTAAGTGGCTTGCCCAGAGTCACACAGTTAGTGAGTGTTAGGTGTCTGAGGCTGGATTTGAACTCAGGTACTCCTGACTCCAGAGCCAGTGCTCTATCCACTGTGCCATCTAGCTGCCCCCAACAGGCAGTTTTTGGATGAAGAAATCAAAGCTCAAAGCTATCTATAGTCATATGAAAAAAATGCTCTAAATCACTACTGATTAGAATGATACAAATTAAAACAACTCTACGGTAGCACCTCACACTTATCAGATTGGCTAATATGACAGAAAAGGAAAATGACAAATGTTGGAGGGGATGTGGGAAAATTGGGACAACAGTGCACTGTTGGTGAAGTTGTAGAGTGATCCAGCCATTCTGGAGAGCAATTTGGAACTTCGCCCAAAGGACTATAAAACTGCATGCCCTTTGATCCAGACCTACTTAGATCTGTATCCCAAAGAAAATTTTTTAAAAAAAATGAAAAGAACCTATATGTACAAAAATATTTATAGCAGCTCTTTTTATGATGAAAAATAATTAGAAATTGAGGGGATGCTCATCAATTGGAATGGCTGGCAAGTTGTTTCATATGATTATGATAGAGTACTATTGTGGGGTAAGAAATGATGGGGACGAAGGCTTCAGAAAAAACATAACACCTATATGAACTGATGAAAAGTGATGCTTATTGACTGACTACAACTGACTACAGGTATTAATAACCCCATTCTACAGATCAGGAAGCTGAGACTCAGGTTAATTATCTTACCCAATGTCATAAAGTTGATAAATGGGAGAGGTAGGACTCCAACCTAGATCTTTTGACTTTGAATTCAGTACTCTTTTCAGTAATCAGCAGCATACTCCATCATTGGTAGCTTTTTTGAATCTACTGATTCAGAACAATCTAACTCATTCCAATCCAATTCAATAAGCATTCATTAAGGATTTACCTGTCCTAGGTTTCAGGGTCATAAAAAAAGGGGGTAACAGACGAGGTGAATCCTCTAGAGATTAGCATTCTCCTGTGTACTCTCCCCACAAGTGACTCCTCAGGAGCTGAGTAGCTTTCTTCTCTCTCTAACAGATAGTGTTGCTGGAATATGCAGTAGAATGTGTAGAGGATAGTGAAGGTAAGAAGACTCCATGACTATTAATAAGGGGCTAGGTTATGGAGAATTCTAAATACCAAATGAAGGTATTTATATTTGATCCTGGAGTCCCCAAGCCTCATCTCTGCACCTTAGAATCCCTAGTTTTCTTCAAAATTTAACTCATTTGCAGCTACCTACATGGACCTTTCCAAATTCTCTACCTGCTGGTGTTTTTCTCTCAAAATTACCTTGTATTTACTTTGTATAGATTATGTACTTGTGTTTCTATGTTCTATCTCCAGAGATAGAACGGAAGCTCCTTGAGGACAGTGTCTATTTCATTTTTGTACTTGCATTCCCAGTGCCTACCATAATGTCTTTTATGTGTCAGGTACTAAATAAGTTGTTGGCTGATTTAGTTTGGAGGGTCTCATCAAGTTCTTTACAGCATTTCTCTATGTCTTTGTCATCTGCAACAGATAATTGCATAACCTTGTAATTTCATGGAGGTCTTTAAAAAAAAAAGGAATTATGATCACTGTAATACAAGATGACCAAACTGGCCCATGAAATGTTTTTTGTTGTTGTTGTTGTTGTTGCTTTTGAGGGTATGATAAAAACAACTCTACTAACTCCTTTATTTGTCTCTAAGTAGAATTGGAAAACCACTTTTCCATTTAGCTACAATTCCTGTCTTTCAACTGCTTTAATTAGCATCTAAGTGGCTTAGTGAATAGAGTTCTGGGCCTAGAGTCATATGAATTCAAATCCAACCTCAAACACTAGTTGTGTGAACCTGGGCAAATCACTTACCTCTGCCTACCTCAACTGTGAAGTGGTGAAAATAATAGCACCTATCTTCCAGGGTTGTTGTGAGGATCAAATGAGATAATATATAATTTTTTTAAGGCAGTAGGGGTTAAGTGACTTGCCCAGGGTCACACAGCTAGTAAATGTCAAGTGTTTGGTCTGAGGTTGAATTTGAACTCAGGTCCTCCTGACTTCAGGGTCGGCACTCTATCCATTGTGCCACCTAGCTGCCCCCTGAGATAATATTTTTAAAGTGCCTAGCATGGTACCTGACACATAGAAGGCACTTAATATTAATGTCTATTTCCTTCCTTCTTTCCTTTCTTTCTTCCCTCTCTCCCTCCTTCCTTTCTTATGAGAATTTAAAAGTACTTAATTTCTCCAGTAACATGCCCTCTTGCTGGTCATTGAACAAAGATTTCACATTTAAAGTACTAACAATGTCCCCTTTTTATCACTGTCATGACAGAAGCAATGGGAGATACATATGGTTGAGGACCATCTTGTATTGTATATTGCTTCATGGTTTCCTTGGCCAAAGAATTAGTACTCAGGTGTCTACTGATCCTAAACCTTTCTATACTTATCTAGGCTTGTCCTCAGAAAGGAAACTCAATTTTCTCTTACTATTTTACTCAATAGCCATAATTTTTATTGGTGTGGTTATCTATTTTAGTGATGTAGATTGCACCCCTTCTCAAGTTGCTATGGATTAAAAAATCATTACCTGTTGGACAAACTTTGGTTTGCTACACACAATTTATACTCTTTTGGAATAGGTTTTTATACTATGATGATACACTGAAGTAGAACTTTACATGAATCCATAATGCAAAGCATTTAAACTGTTTCAGCTACATATTTGTCTTAACACTCAGCTGAATTGTGAACTTCTTTATCTTTTAAAATATCAAATTTGCCAAGAGTAAGTACATATCTGATGGATTTTTTTCAGCAAATTCAATTAAATGCTGATGATAATAAAAACCTAAATTATTTATTTTTTCTTTTAGGCTAAAGATCTGATCATTACACCAGCCACCATTTTAAAAGAAAAACCAGACCCAAATAATCTTGTATTTGGGACTGTTTACACTGATCACATGTTGACAGTGGAATGGTCTTTGAATTTTGGATGGGAAAAGCCTCGTATTAAGCCTCTTGAGAACCTGTCATTACATCCTGGCTCATCAGCCCTTCACTATGCAGTGGAAGTAAGTAATATATTCCTTATGACATGTATATTTAACTTTATTTTCTATGCATTGCATGCTTATCCCAAAATTGCTTTTGTGCAGTAGGTTTTTTTTTTTAATTCTCTTTTTTTTTGTGATGTTCATTTGGGGAAATTTGTCATCTTTTTTTACAGACAGATTAAAGAGGTCATTACATATTCTTTATATAATTGTATAGTTTATAAAGGGGGACTGAAAGAATAATTGAAAGCAAATAGTAAGGTAATTTCATAGAGAAATTTACCTAACCAAAAGTGACTAATTAACATTTTATGTATCATTTAGCCTTTCAGTCTTTTACTACTGTGGAAAAAGAGTCCAATAGTATGGCTGGATTTCAAAGTGAGCTGGATACTTTTATGACTAGTAGTAACATTTATAGTTATGAATGTTAAAAGAAGCATTTAACTTAATGTCTTTCTTCAGGCATAAGTTTAAGTTTATAAGCATAAGGGTTTGAGAAAGTAATTTTTCTCCTTCCTATCTCTTTATGGCACATCTGTATGTGTGTATGGGCATGTGTGTGTATTATGTTTTCACACATTATCTCCTCTGAAATAATGAATATAATGGGAATGACTAAGAAAAATTTTCGCCCAAATATTTGGGGAGGAAGTGAAAAAATAAATCAGTACAAGGCATCTTAGTTTCAGCCCATTGAGAAACTCCACTTCTTTTTTTAGTTGACTTTTAAAAGGAATCTCAAATTAGAGACTAGGACCCTTCCTACCAGCAGTTGTGGTTGAACTAAGGTGTCCATTAAGAGACTGAGTTGCCCAGCTGTATATGATCTATCTTCACTGCCGGCAACTCTTGATGCCAGATATGATCTTAAATGGCTCTGGAATATTTTTGCTGCCTAATATATCAACATAATAATAGTCTAATCACGTGAGGAGTTGAGGAGGCCAATGATGGTAGGTGGAAAAAGGGAAACAGGTTGATTCTCGTCTCTGAGACTTTGCAGAGGGTACCTCTAGTTTCTTCCAAAACAGCTCAGGTATCTCCTGCATCAGGCCTTTTCAGTTTCCCAGAGCTGCTAGTGCCTCATTCTCTGACTTACCACCTTGTATTTGCTTTTCATATGATTTGTCTTACCTTTACATGTACATGTTGTTTTTCTGATCAAATGTATACTCTTTTGACAGTAGGTGATGGCTGTATGGTAGGTCACAAGCAGATTATCCCTCAGGTTATGAATTCCTGCTTAGGCAGACCATTCATATTTCTTTGGGCCAGGTATATATGTGCATGAGAGTGAGTGCGTATGCATACGTGGACATATGTCCATGTTCTCATAATGGCATTATTTATCCAGTTCTTCTCGAAGGTATAAATGAACCTGTCCTCCACTCATAATCTTGAGTCTTCTACAGTTACGAAAGTCTACCTTCTCTATGAACTAATTATACACCTCTCTACCTCCTTTCCTCTGTCTCCTATATCCTGAGTTCAAATCTGGCCTTAGACACCTACTAGCTGTGTGACCCTGGACAAGTCACTTCACCTTTGTCTGCTTCAGTTTCCTCGATTATAAAATGGGCATAATAATAGCACCTACCTCCCAGGGTTGCTGTGAGACTCAAATGAAAAAATTGTAAGTTGTTTAGCACAGTGTCTGAGACAGAATAGGCACTTAATGAGTGCTATTTTCTTCCTTCCTTCTCTGTGTGTCATTTACCATCCTAAATATATAGCAGGGCAACCCTTTTAAGATCAGATTTGGAGAGCAGGTTTTCTAGCCCAATTCTCAATAACTGGATCCAAGGAAAGTGACATATACACCAAGTGGCTTTATACTCTTCTCTAAAAGAGACTACTAGTATACAGGCATGAAATCTAGAGTTTTAAGTTACCCCAAGCACATAGGCTTTACCATTCATGTGCCTCCCTGCTGGGTCTCCAAAATGTTGAGGTCATACTCTTTGAGGGTAATCATTGGTATAGTGAAAAGAATATTAGTTCTGGATTCAGAAAATTGGCATTCAAATCCTGGCACTTCTCTTTCTCAGTTCCCTCATTTGTAAGATGAGGATAATAATATTGCATTACCAACCTTGCAGCATTGTTCTGAGGAAATTTTCTTTGTAAAATGACGGTGCTCTTTTCTGGTTCTCCTCTCTGTCTGACTGTTCCTTCTTATTCTCCTTTGCTGGGTCATCCAGGTCATGTCTACTACCATTAGAATCCCCCAGGACTCTGTTCTGAGACCTGTTCTCTTTTCCTTCCATACCGTTTCGCTTGGTCATCTCCTCAGCTCCGATGGATCCCATTACCATCACTCTGCTGATAATTGTCATATCTACATATCTAGTGCTAACCTCACTCCTGCATTCCATTTCCACATCTCTGGCTGCCTATTGGATATCTCAAACTGGGTGTCCTTTGGAAACCTCAAACTCAACATGTTCAAAACCAGAACTCATTACTTTTTCCCACCAAACCCTTCATTTTTCTTAACTTACCTATTACAATTGATGGCATCACCATCTTCCCAGTTACCCAGGCTTGCAACCCAAGAGTCATCCTTGACTCCTCACTGTCTCACCTCCAATTTATAATTTGTTGCCAAATCCTGTTGATTCTACCTTCATAACATCTTTCATATACTCCCATTTCTTTCCTCTGACATTGCTTTCACCTTTCTTTACCCTCATTACCTCATGCCTATATGATTGCAATAGGTTTCTGGTTGTTTTCCTTGCCTCAAGTCTCTTACCAGTACAATTCATCCTCCACTCAGCAAAAACAGTGATCTTCCTAAAACACAGAAATTCCCCTGTAACTCCTACTTAATGAATTCAAATACCTCCCTGTTGCCTCCAGGATCCAAAATAAAACCAGATGTTCTGCATTCAGTGCCTTTCACAAGCTGGTTCTTTGCTACATTTCCAGTCTTCTTACACCTTACTCCCCCTCCATGTACTCTTATTATTCAGTGACACTGGTTTCCTCACAAAAGATATTCTACTTCAAAACTCCATGCATTTTGTATGTGTCATGACCTATCCTTGGCTGTTCTCCATGGTTAGAATTCTATCCTACATTTTCTTTACTCCTGATTTCCTTTAAGTCTCAGCTAAAATCTTACCTTCTGCAAGAATTCTTTCTGTATCCTCCTTAATGCTAATGCCTTCCTCTGAAATTATATCCAGTTATATTGTTTGTACATAGCGGTTTGTGTGCTGTTTCCCATTAGTCTATGATCTTTTTAAGAGCAGAAACTGTTTTTGTCTTTTGTATCCCTCATACTTAGCACAGTGCCTGTCATATAGTAGGTACTTAACAGATTCTTATTGATTAATTATTCCCTCTTTATTATTAAATTATTAAATATTCTCTCTTTCCCTATTATTTGACATAGTATTAGAAATGCCATCTATAGCAATATACAAAGAAATAAATTTAAAAGTAAGCATTGAAGAGTAAGAAAAATTATGCCAATTTTCAGAATATGGTTTACTTAAAATGCCCCAGAGAAAAAAAACTAGTTGAAATGATTCATGTTTTTAGTAAAATAGCAGGAAACAAATCTACAATTATCACCAACATATTTGCACAATACTAACAAATACAAGAAGGAAATGCTAGAAAGAGAAATTCTATTCCAAATATTCCTAGGGCCCTTACAATATAGCTCTCCAAAAGCTGCATCTGGTTTCAAGTCTCTCTTTGGGTCAAAACCTTTGCCTTTGTGTTCTCTCTCTCTCTCTTTTATTAGGCAGTTGGGGTTAAGTGATCTGCCCAGGGTCACACAAGTAGGTAAGTGTACAGATTTGAACTCAGGTCCTCCCAACTCCAGGGCTGGTGCTCTATTCACTGCACTACCTAGTTGCCCCCTTTGTGTTCTCTTAAAGACCAAACTGGAACAAACATAAATCATAAAATAGACTACATAGGGGAAAAAAACAACAACTCTTTTCCCTCTGTGTACAAATGGGCTTTTTCAAAGATTTCTAGGATTCTAGTGGCAAAGAAAATGTTTATTACCTGGACACTTCATGCGTACCAATGACTGTTTCAGAGTTGGAACATTTGTTTGCCTCCTAAGTTGGTGCATATAGTTTTCCATAGAACTGCTAATGTCCTATGAGATGCTTGCTTCGGTGAGTTCCCATTCACAATTAGTTGCCACTGTCGTTTGCTGCTTCTTTATTGAATTGCAGCTGGTAGGCAGTCTTCTTTAACGAGATTTCATAGCTCTTTTGTGAATCAGACCCACAGCAATATCTAGTCATCATAGTAAGAGTCCTTTACTGTAAGTCTGTCTTTTAAATATTATATATAAAATGTAAAGCATAACTTAAATGTAAGCTATATTTCCAGAGAAAGAAAAAAGCCTTGTGATCTTACAACACATTTCCCTTCTCTATTTAAAATTATATTACCCAAGGTCAAAAAGGCAGGCAGCCAAAAGGAAATACTTAATCTTAGTTTGAGAGCATTCTGCCTACCTAGCTTTTGTTTCCCAAACCCCAAGCTGAAAGTGTTGGTTCTTAGTTGGGGAGATATTTTGATCACTACACCCCAGCAAGTTGGTTAGTAGGTTGCTCTGAAGAAATGAAGTCCAGAAGCTCAAAAAGAGAAGCTATAAGCCAGTTGAAATGCCCAGTATCCACCAGTAGATCAATGCCCAGAAGAAAGGATGAATCCAATGGATATTAAAGACACAATGCCCAGGAAGAAAACCCTAAAAGTAGTGCTAGCATATTATTGAAGACATCACCAACTCTGTAGCAATCATATATGTGCTTTACCCTGGTATCCCATATTCTTTGTCCACATATGTCCTTTTTGTGTGTGTTCTCTGTTTGTCTTGGCCAAATATATTCCTGGCATGAACCTTTTTAGGTGTGTTTCTTGGCCACTTATGCTTCTTAAATGTGTGTCCTCAATATTTCTTGGTTTACTGTTTTCTCTTGGTAACTTCCCCTACTGTGGTGTGACCAGTAAGGGAGAGTATCCCATGTTCACAAGGCAGTCTTCTTGTCACCTCTTTTGTTATGCTGTTTGATTAAATGTCTTTTGCTGGAACTAATGTATCCTTTGGTTGACTGGCAAACACTTTGATGAGGGTCACATTCTATCACAAAAGATAATATATGTGTGTGTGTGTGTGTGTGTGTGTGTGTGTGTGTATTCTCTTTCTCTATTGAAGTATTAGGTAAATGATTATTTGAAGGTCTAATATGTCATCACTGAGAGGCATATTAGAGAGATTAGGAGAGAGTAAAATCCAAGAATGCGACAGCCAGTGCAGAGGCACAGAGATGGGAGACTTAGTGGTGTATATGAGAAACGGCATAGAGCAGCAAGATCAGGGATAAATGGAATGCCTGAATTTCATTTTGGCCAATAGTTTTAGCCTATTCTCTCTCATCAGAACTATTAATAAATATCCATATTGTCAAGTTATATCACCTTCTCACCTTCATTAAGCCCCACTCATGCATGATATTAGCATGACATAGACAGAACCCTGGACCTGGTGTCAGGATAACCTGAATCACATCCTTCTTCAAACCCTTTATATGTGACACTGGACAGGTTAATTAAACCCTCTGGACCTCAGTTCCCTTATTTGTAAAGTGAGAAATTTGGGCTAGATGACCCCCAAGGTCCCTTTAAATGGTCCTCTCTGTTCCTGGAGAATAGGGACCTGGTTTTCTCTATCTTTTTACCACTTAGCATTGTGGTCTGGCATGTAGTAGGCACTTAATGCATGGTAATTTTTGCATTGTATCTACAAATCTGTATGAAAGCATCATTAGATAGGAAGGAAAACAAAACTCAGATAAGTGACACAATGACCATTTAGCTCTTTGAATTTGATGGGAATAGTAGTGCCTTCTTTCCCTGTGCCAAAGTTTTTTGCTAACACTCTGCTTAGACATAACACTGCTGGTGCAGTGGAGTCTGGAGTGGTACACTTGGCCTAGAATTAGGAAGACAAGAGTTTCAGATCCAGCCTCATTTAGCTGTGTGACCCTAGGCAAGTCACTTAACCCTGCTTGCCTCTGTTCCTCATCTGTAAAATGAGCCGGAGAAGTAAATGGCAAACCTACTCTAGTATCTTTGACAAGAAAACTCCAGGGGCAGCTAGGTGGCACAGTGGATAGTGCACTGGCCCTGGATTCAGGAGGACCTGAGTTCAAATCTGGCCTCAGACACATATCACTCACTAGCTGTATGACCCTGGGCAAGTTACTCAACTCCATTGCGTAGACAAAAAAAAAAAGACAAAAAGAAAACTCCCAATGGGGTCATCAAGAGTAGGACATGATAAAAATGACTGAACAACATACTTAGATATAATTGTTCTCCCTTTAAGATAAAGGCAACTTTAAATACATAAGGAAAGATGAAACCTGGAGAAGTCAGTCTTTTGATGTAAGTGGCTCTTTTTACTAATTATCATTGGTAATAGATTTTCTATTGTCTTTAAACTTCAGTTATTTGAAGGACTGAAGGCATATCGAGGAGTAGATAAAAAAATCCGTCTGTTTCGACCAGACCTCAACATGGACAGGATGCTTCGATCTGCAGCAAGGATAACTTTGCCTGTACGTAAGTCAAACAGTTTATGTTCCTTTTTATTTGGAGAGTTCCCCAGTATACTATTTGAAATAAATTTCTATGAATTTGGATGAAAATAGGTCATTGCAGGGAACTAGCAAAATGAATTGTGTTTCTAAATAGTCTGGGTATTGTTTCTTGCCTGCTTTCTTCTCAAAAAATGACGACTGAAAACCTTCAGGAGGTAAATTTATTTATTTGGTAAGTGCATAATAAGAGGCAGTATGGCTTAGTGGATAGTTAACTAACTAGCCTTAGAAGGAAGAAGACATGGGTTCAAGTTAGGACCTTTTGTGGTTCTAGGCAAATCTAAGTCACTTAATCTCTTGATGCCTTAGGCAACTTTCTACTTTTTTTAATAGTCAAAATTCTCTTTTTTTTCTTAACTGTAGAACAATTGGTAAGAGTTTTAATGTTACAGTTTTTGAAAGATAGTTTAAACAAAAAACCCAGCAAAAAAAGAACAAGGGGGTAGCTAGATAGATAGAGCACTGGCCCTCAATTCAGGAGGACCTGAGTTCAAATCCAGCCTCAATGACACATAACACTTACTAGTTGTGTGATCCTGGGCAAGTCACTTAACCCCATCACTTAGCCAAAAAACAAAAACCAAAAAACCCCCAAAGAACAAGACCCCTACACAGTCTAAAGTATTACACTGACATGCCAGAAGGATTTGGCAGACAGACATTAATTTTAGTCTAGAATGATAATGAAAAGAAGGGGATTGGGAGGAATAAAAAGGATACTCAATAAATAAGTATCCTCTTCCTAAGACACATTGGAGTCCAGACAGCTTGCTAAGACTTGAAGTTTCAGAAGAGGTAGTCAACTTGCACTGGGGGAGGGAGTTTCCTCTTTTGGCAGTTCCCTACGCAAATTAAATCATGGATCTTGTCCCTTTTTCTCAGTAATTAGTATTTGTGTTTGTATATGTGTGGGTTCATGAGAGTGAATGAGGAGAGAGAGCTAGACCAGCAGTCAAAAAATGAGTTCAGTTCCCAGGTCAGCCACTTAAGAGTTATGGCAGATTATGGATAAGTCAGCCTTATATATACATAATTTTACCAATATATAAAATAAAGATGTTTAATTAGATAACTGAGGCTTCCTTCAAACTGAACATGCTATATCCATATATAAATCTAAAAGAAGATCTTCTGTAGTATTGAAAAGAAAAAAATGATGCTCGGAAAATGTAAGTGCTTTTTCAGGAAATTGATTGCTGTTCACACTAATAAACATGTTAGAAGTCTTAAATTACTTTTAAACTTTTTCCAAAGCTGTGTAGACTGAAACATTTTAAAATGAACGGACATATATTGGAACTGGGGCTGTTCTTTACTAGTAAGTTGAATTAATTATAAGATGTCTTGAACATATCTAAGGCAGTAGTCTTCCTTAATGGATTTTCACCTCTTATTGAGAAATTAGAAGATCGTTTTGCTACAAACTGTGGGAAATGTACTCATCCTATAATTAAGAACTCCTTAGATTTATCAGTAAGTTCTATCCATAATTCTAATTAACTTAGCTCAGTATACTTCCTGAGAAAACCAAAGTGTAGTTGAACCCAAAGAAGAAAACTTCCATTTAGCATCTTCTAATCTTTGCCTTCAGGGTTGAGTATGGGAGCTCTGGGTAGTATCCTGAAATTGGAAAGTAAACTTACGTGAGGTCCCTGACATCATATGCATATCATCTTTCTGTTTATTCTGTATACGTAGATATGTAACTTGTTGACCATTCAAATCTAAGCTCCATGAGAGTAGGGATTATTTCACTTTTTGTTTCAAATTCCAAATTCCCAGCACACATCTTGATGCCTGGCATATAGGAGAAGCCTATATAAATAAAATAAATAATATAATAAATATAATAAATAAAATATATATAATATATATATTATAATATATATAATAAAAAAAATAATTCTTAGGAGCAGCTAGGTGTACAGTGGATATAGCACCAGTCCTCAAGTCAGGAGAACTTGAGTTCAAATACAGCCTCAGACATGATTGCCTCGTGAAAAAAAAAATAAGAAAAATACCTCTTGGCTAATTGATATCTTTGTATTTTATTTTATTTTATTTTTTTGGTGAGGCAGTTGGGGTTAAGTGACTTGCCCAGAGCCACATAGCTAGTGAGGGTTGTGTGTCTGAGTCCAAATTTGAACTCAGATCCTTCTGACTCCAAGGCCAGTGCTATATCCACTGCGCCACCTAGCTGCCCCTTGATATCTTTGTAAAACTATGTTTCTACGTGTCATGTAATTCTACTCATTTTAGTTAAGCAGGTGCTTATTAAAGGCCCAATGTGACCTTGTGCTTTTAATCTCTCAGCACTCAGGCTACTCTCTGAGCTCTAAATATTGCAAAGCAGTTGCCAGTATGAATTGGTGGAGGGATTTTCAGAAAGGAGAATTACATTAGTGAAATCAGCCAAAAAAAAGTACCAGGCACTTTGTACAGCAAAGACCAAAATGAAGCAGTCCCTGCTCTCCAGGTGTTTGCATTCTACTGTAAGGAAACAACACATACACTGAGAAATAGGAAATAAGTCTACAGTAACAGGAAAAAGGGAAGGGAAGAGAATACATTCTACTAAGAAGCGTGAGACTCCGTAAAATAGTTTTAAGATCCATGGAAAGGATAGTTTGGTTGGTTTATTTGGGAAAATAGTTTTATGATTTGTGGAAAATGTATTATACCAGTAAAAAGTTACGATGATTTTTCTGGAAAAAGCCAGGATACAAGTGTACTGAGAGGTAAAGGGATGCCAGCAACAGGTACAAGAGACAGAGGGTTGACCCCTAAATTGCTAATGTTCTTGCTGGTTTGTATCTTCTGACAGAATAGGCTCAGGCAAGGAATACAAGTTATTATAAAAAAAGATACTATAAAAAAGAATCTTCTTAGACTGAAGTCATTGAATCAGAGTTTATATATTACAAACTAAGATATTAGTAATCTATTTAATATACCCTAAAGCCCCCAAATTGGACTAGTTTAACAATGTTAAGCAAATGCATTTATTAATTTATAATCAATAAAATACTTTTGTTTAAACTGAATACTTCAATTTATTTCATATTTTCTAACAGGATGAATTTTCTGATTAGTGAATCTTTTTGGCAGGGTGACAGCTTTTCAGGAAGTCATAAAAGGGCTTACTTAGGTCAATAAATGATTATTCTTTATATCAGAATTATTAATAGTCGATGAATATACTATCTTCTATTTCATGTTTCTGAATTGCCCCTCAAATTTAGGCTCTAATTAAGACAGATCATAAGGAGTAAAATCATGATATGTTCTTCTAATTTGAGACTTAAAAGTTTAGGAATCATGAAAGTGAAGGAAACGTTTGCTAATTTTTTTTCCTGGAAAAAAGTCACAGGTCTTGTGATGTTACTAGTCAAATTCTAATGAGTCTTATGTCTTATGATGGTACTAGTTTTGTTTCTTCTTATCTGCCTTTAGAATCTGGCATTCCAAACTGGAGGCAGAGAGCTATATTCCAAGTCTCTGCCTCAGTTCCTTCCTTCTTTACAGTGGTATGGCCATCATAACATCAAAGTTGAGAGCATAAATTATTAGGTCTATCTTTAGCATGTGCTAGTTCTTGCTTTTTGTTTTAAATGCCTTAAAACTCCATTTTGTAGAATGTTCATCATCTTTCTTAGGTTTATTCACCTCACAGATATAATTAGTCTCTTAAAGCATGACTTACAAAAGCTTACAGCCCTTCCACAGAAGTGAAATCATGCTGCCACAAGGCAGCTGTCATCTGGGAACCTGAAGGGTATTAGCATACATCTGAGCTGACTCTGGGGTTCTATTCTAGGCCATGGTGATTGCACTAAACATTACCATGGGGAATTGGAAAGAGACAATTTTTGGTGGGTTTTAAGGCCACAAGTACAGAGCATGAAAAATTTGTTTATGGTTTAGAGCTTTTATGGTTCTGTTCTCTTTCATTTAGGAGCCAGCTCATGCTAAAGCAGGACTTTCTAACTTAGGGTCATGAACTTTTTCTTTTTTTAGTATTTTGATAACTTCATATCAATATAATTGGCATCCTTTGTAATTTTATTTTATTTTATTATATACCTTTAAAAACATTATTTTGAGAAGGAATCCATAGGTTTCACCAGATACCCAAGAGGTCCGCAACACACAAAAAAGCGAATAACTCCTGAGAAGGATCATTGATTAGAAGTTTGAAGTCCCAGAGTGTGAATCCCAGCTCTTTCCCATACTAGTCACATTACTATGAGTAAGATACAACCTCTCTGAGCCTCTGTTCCACAGCTGAAAAACAAGAATAAGAATATTTTTTATTACCTATTTTGCAGTTGTCTCAAAGTTTTTCTTTTAAAATGCTGTATATGTCTAAACTATTATTTCATTATTTCCTGGAGTCAGGAGTGTAGCTCCTGCAGTCTCGATAATTTCTTCCCAAAACTATTAGTACTAACCACTCCCCAGTTATTTTGTGTTTATTTTTTATATATTTTTGTATATGTATACATATTGTTTTTTCCTACTTGAATGTAAACTCCTTATTGGCAGGGACTGTTTTTTGATACTGTTATTTTGTCTTTTATTCCCACTATTTAGCTCAATGCCTAGTACATACAAGGGCTTAATAAACCATTGCTGAATTGAATGCACATGAGAAAATTCTGATTTTTTTTTTCTTGTGACCTTATTTAGTTTCCTATCCTTTTAGGAATTTGACAAGAAAGAACTCTTAAAGTGCATAGAAGAACTTGTGAGATTGGATCAGGAATGGGTTCCATACTCAACATCAGCCAGCCTCTATGTCCGCCCTACCTTTATTGGAACTGAGGTATGCTATGACTCTTTGGGGCATATTTTGTCTGTGTATATTAATTCCGTTTTTCTCCCCCCTATCAAACTTTTGCCGCTTGATCCAGTTCATAATTTGAAATATATAACCACCTTAGTATACCATCAATAGATATTTTTTTTTATACTTATATAGCAATAGATTTGAAATTATTTCTGCTGTGTGTATGTACCTTTGTGGTCTTTGCTGTTCAGGTACTTCCTGAAAGGCTCTGTAAATGTATGTAATTGGGGACCATTTGAGCTCACCAGAATGGGGAAGACAGTTAAGTTTTAAGTCTGATAGGGAAGGAGACACTACACAACCCTGGCCGACTGTGTGGTAGAGTTGGAAGAAACAGTAGAGACCTGTGAGTTAAGGCTGCAAGACCTACTGGGACCAGTTTCTTTGCCCGGAACCCCTGCAGTAAAAGGTACCAACTAAAGGAATCTGAAAGAAATGGAGCCACGCATGCCAGGGAGTAAGTTGTATAGAGTTTGGAAAGTGTGTTGCCGCTTGTTCCTTCTCCAGTGAGGTAGCTGGTATCAGCAACTGAGTAATACTGAGAGGGTTGGTGAAGATGGTTTTAAAGATTGTTTCCAGTTTTAGATCTGATTACTGCGTCATCCACACTTTAGGCAGTTTAAAGACCTAGAACTGGGCCAATTCGAGAAATTTGTTGAAACTATTTACTAAATTTGTAGGATAATACTACAGTTATTTAGACAGCTCTGTGGTTAAAGTAACACATCCACCTCCCCCACCTCACAATGTAACAATCCTGCATATGCTTGCCAGAAGCTCTGTCTTTCATCTCATCCTGGTATGAGTGGTGAGACACTGAAAATTAGCCATACGATTATTATTCATTTCATGCTCTTGTGTTTACAATGTAATTTGGTTTAGAGGAGCCTACTTAAAAACTTGATTAATATATTTAGGAATCTCAGAAGATCATATTTTAGCTGTTGATAATATTGAGTGAAAATGATAAAACTTATCAACAGCTAAAATCAGACGTATTTGAGTATCAGTCCATGTGTTTGCCCCAAACTTTCCTGGTGTTACTCTAGTTCTCCCCAGATTCCATGTCAAATAAAATATATTTCAAGCTTGTCAGGTGAATTGAAAATTAATGATCTGCTGTTAGTGCAGAATCTTTATCTTACTTGTCAGAAGTCACATAAATCGGGTAGGATTGAAGGAAATTTAATTGTGTAACAATGCCAGTAAGAAGACAAGGGAGAAGAAAACTTTTTTTAATAAAAATGTAAAATGAACCCATGGCAGTGGTACCACATTGCTTATTGCTTGTGTTGAAGTAAGAGACTGGACAGCCTGTCACCAAAGTTGATTTAAACATGGTGACAACAAATATGTTTATCTGTCTACACACCTTCCTGATCTTCTACATGCAGCAGTGATGAAATGTATCCTTTTTCATCTATCCCTCAAAGAAGAAGCTCTTGGATTCTTCCTTTTCCTTCAGTTAAGTATCCCAGCTCTTAGTAAATGTGTGACCATGGCACATATTTGACATCTATCAGTCTTGTTTTTATTAATCTGTAAAGTGGTGATAATAAGTCACTTTACCTCTGTCTGCTTCAGTTTCCTCTATTGTAAAATGGAGATACTAGCAGCTGCCTTGAAAGATCAAATGAAATAGTGATTGTAAAGCACAGTGCCTGGTACATAGTAAGCATTATATCAATGTTAGTTATTATTATTTATAAAATAAGGATAATAATACTTGTATTACCTGCTTCATTCGTAAGCCTTAGAATACTATATAATAAGAATTGTTATTTTTGTTGTTTCTGCTCCTTCTGCTGTTGCTTGGTTTTCAGAATTGGTATAGACTTACTCACTCAAATAATCCTTCCCATGCTCTCCCTCTAGTGGACATCATTTTTGTTTAGATCGTGGTTTTAAGGTATGCAAGCATCTGGTAAACTAATTAAGAAAATTTAATGTACATAAAGATAATAATTATGAGGAATGGAATTTACCTTAGAAAATTTTCCGTGGTGCTAGTAATTGCTATTTATTTTTTCAGATAATCTATTACATGTTGTTATGTAATTTGTATTATATGTAATATGTGGTATGTGTTATGCGTAATTACCCATTACATAAATATTTTGTTAATACAATAATATAGACAAAAGTAGACACATCTGTTTATATCTAATATCAACAAAATACAGTTGTTAAATCAGTTATTTGTATCACAATTTGTAAATTGAGTCTTACAAAGTCTCTGAGCTAGAAGAGTCCTTATCAGGGATGGAGAAACTGTGGCCTTGAGGTCACATAACCTCGAGGTTGCAGGTTCATCATCCCTGGACCATCTAGTTCAAACCGTACCCCACACCCCAATTTTACAGATACAGAATGAGATAAGACCCAAAGAAAATAATAATAGTCAGCATTTGCAGAGCACTTTACAAATATTATCTCATTTTATCTTCACAACAACCCTGAGAATTCAGTGCTATTAGAAGTCTCATTTTACAGATTAGAAAATTGAGGCAAAAGTTGACTGACTTGCCCAGGATCACTCAAATGGTAAATGTTTGAGGTCACATTTGAAACCAGGTCTTCCTGACTCCAGGCCCAGTGCTCTATCTACTGTGCCACCTAGCTATGCAGCCGGAGAGGTTAAATCACTTGTTCATGGTGATGCAGAAATTAAGTAGCAAAGCTGGGATTTGAACCCAGATTCAAATCATCCACAGGGAATTTAGGAAATAAATATAAAAGTCCTTCTTTAATTCCTCATAGCCCAGAACTTCTAAGTTCTCTGTAAATCTTCCCTTTTGAGTAAAGTAAATATTTTGTTTCTAGTTTAACTGACAACTTAATGAAATCCCATTGAGCTTACACTTAATGTAATGGGTCATTTTTTTATTAAAACTGGGAATAAAATTAAAGACATGACTTCTTGGAGTTGGCCATCTATTTTCATTGTGGCCAGACACACCCCGTTCTGTATATGTCTTCAGGTTGTTTCATTTGATTAGGACCATACTGAAGTAAATTTTCTGTTTGTTCTAAATTTTTGTTTGTCCTTTAGAATGATGATATCTAGGTCCATCTAAAATACACATGTACATGCAACCAACTCTTCGGTATCTATGATAATGGGGACAACGGGGAAAACATGGATAATTGAAATGCACAGAAAGTCCTCAATCATTTTTTTGGGGTCAATTTCACTTAGCATTTTAACTAGAAGCAAAGTTAGATTGGTTGTTGGTTCTCATCTCTTTTTACTTTACCTACTTGCTTTTTATTATAGCTCCTTGTAGCATGAAGCAGGTCTGGTATAGACCAATCACAGTAGTCAATCCAGGTTAAATGGAACAAGAGTTTTTTTCACCACTACGGTGTGGGGTGGGGTGGGGGTGGGACTCAACCTTGTGTGTATATGTTTTATATTTTTTTATTTGTTTTTTCATTCAAGTTCACAGACCCCAATATTTGTCCAAAGGTTCATGAACCCCAGTTAATGAGCCTCTACTCTTTTTCCTTTTCTAAGAAACTTTGCAACTTCCTCTGTTGTTTAGTGCCTAAGGATCTTTTTTTAACATAACCTTTATATAGTGACTTTAAATCTTTCCCCTACAATGTGTACCACCCCAATTTCTCTTTTAATTTGGCTGCTTTTCTTCCCCAGGAAGCAGTCTGCCCTTAATTCCTTTTTAAAAAACTATTTGTTTGGAGATTTTTGCATATTTTTTATTTCACAATTGCTTCAAAGTAATGATGGGAAATGGCCTTTAATATCTTTTTACATGGAATAGTAAATTGATTAATGTGTCACTTGTCTCTGTGCCTTCCTTTGAAGAGACTTTTGAATATTTTGCCTAGTACTTAAATTCTAGTGGAACATACTCTGATGTCTGGGAATCTGTGGTAGTTGCATAGCAGTGTGTTAAGCATTTATTGCCTCAGTCCCTCACATTTGCTAGAGATATGAATGTGAACCTATAGTAACCCTAAGTAGAAGTGAACAGTATATACAGTTCTAAGTAATCAAAATTTGTTTCTATTTTCCCACCTCACACCTTCAAGCTTTAACAGATAGGTAATAGGTAGGTTATCAAAATGCATTTATATATACTTTTCGAAGATTTCCTTTCCCTCATTAACCGCTTCTGACTCTTACAAACAGAAAAACTTTAATGTCTGTTTAAAATCTTTCTGTCAAATCTTTCTTTGTTGATAAGATTAACTGTTCTGTGTACAAATTAACATTCCATAATGATAATAATCCTGTTGACGGATAGCCGGTTTTCAGAGTACAATTGAAAATTTTGATTCTTAATCTTTAAACGAAGCACAGGCAAATCCCTGCTTTTTGTGTTTTTTTCTTTATCAAAGCCTTCCCTTGGAGTAAAGAAGCCAACAAAAGCCCTACTTTTCGTAATTCTGAGTCCTGTGGGACCCTACTTTTCAAGTGGAAGCTTTAAACCTGTATCTCTGTGGGCTGATCCGAAGTACATAAGAGCCTGGAAGGGTGGAACCGGGGACTACAAAGTAGGAGGGTAAGAGGAAATCCGGATTACTCCATGATGTGAAAGAATCTCTCCTAGTTATTTGTTTACTCATTTGACTCCAGTAATCTACTTTCTCAAGTTTTCCGTGTTTTAAATTGATTAGGACGCTTAAATGACAAATTATGCAAGTTGTTGGTATGGGAGGACAATTGTAAATGATATACACCAGAACTTTTTTGAATCACCAAAATTAGAGATTGAATTAGCTGCTGCCATATGTCTGTTCTATTTTGCCATAGCAATTAGATGGGTTGAGAGAAGAGACCATCTGGTGTTTGGGGCTGAAGCTCCAAGCTGGCCCTAGTATTTTAGGAGTCATGTCTGGGGAAGGTGCCTGCTGCATTGACGTGCTGTCTTCGTTGTCACTGAATATAATCATACCTACTGCCAACTGGCTGGAGGATAGCCCTTCTTTGGCTCAGTCAGACTTCGCTGAGAATTCAATTCAGCAAGCATTAATTACCTACTGTGGGCCAGACAGGAAGGGCAGCGTGCCATAGTACATACAGGGCTGGCCTCAGGGAGAGCTGGGTTCAAGTGCTGCCACTGACACATGCAAGCTATGGGATGCTGAACAAATCTCTTAACCTCTCAGCATTCCTGGTCATTCTCCAAGTCTACAAAATTGTAGAGAAGTTCTGATACCAATTAAATCCCAGGTCTGATTAAAAAAAAAGGTACTATATTTGTCCTGTGATGCTGGAGATAAAAGGGCAAAAAGGAAAGTCTCTTCCACCAAGGTGTTTGCACAGATAAGTAAATACAAACTAATTTGAAGAGGGAGAGAGAACCATGTAGTTGGCTATAGGAAGATTTGAAAAATGTTTTTGAAAAATTGATTTGAAAAACAATATCAGGAATATACTTGGCTTTGAGTTAGAAAGTCTATGACTTGGGATCTAGGGAGTTTCCTGAGTCACATAGGCATTAAATGACTCGCCCAGGGTCTCACTGCTAATAAGCATTAGAAGAGGAATTTGAATCCAGGACTTTCTGACCCCAAGCTCAGGACTCTATCCACTGTTCCCTAGCTGCTTCATTGGGAACTAACTTATCTAGATATAATTTATTGTTGTTAAAATAAAGGATCCATTGAAGGCATAAGCCAGCTTGTACATAGCCACCTGGGATCCTATTAGTCCTGGGACATTCCACAAAGCCTGTAAAATACTACTAATAATGATAGCCAAACATTCATATAGTACTTTAAAGTTTGCAAAGGTCTTCAAACTCACCTGAGAGGCTCTTGATCTGGGCTTATACACTGTTTTATACTCAGGACAAAGGGAGCTGGAGTCCCTTACAAATGTACCAATTTAGGTTATGCAGACTCCAGGTGCTTTTGAGTATCTATCAGAAATCCTTATAAATTATATAAGGATCCACACAAAAGTTGGTAAAATTCCTTTGGATTTCTGTGGTTGCATTCAGAAATTCCTTAGTCCTTTTAGCTGTTTTTGTGTCTGTCTCTCCCACTCCTCATTTTCAAGAGAAAGAGTCTAGTCTTTTTTAAGTGAGGCAATTGGGGTTGTGACTTACCCAGAGTCACACAGCTAGGAAGTATTATGTGTCTGAGGGCAGATTTGAACTCAGGTCCTCCTGACTCCAAAGTCGGTGCTCTATCCACTGTACCATCTAGCTGCCCCAGAAAGAGTCTAGTCTTAGCAGACTATTATTATTAATCCTGTAAATATGAATGCACATCACGCATACAGGCCAAGAGCACCTGGGAAGGAAACAGAGTGAACTAGGACCTAACAAAACTCTCAGATTCCTGCTGTCCTGGAAGAATAGATAGCCAAGTGGGCATTTGTGGATGTGAGAGTGAGATGTTCAGAACTGGCTCCTTCTTGTCACCTATGACAAGGAATGGTTTTGGAAACCTAGCTGCCCTGATGTCATTTCATCCACAGCAGCAGCATCGCTCTGCAGCTGTTTCTTCTCACTGTTAAATAGAAGGAAAATCTGGATAGTGATTACAGGACTAATTTTTGAGAGGCTTCTTTCCTCACTAGTGTATATACTTCTCTATTCAGGCAAATGGAAAGAAGCACTAGTGTACTGCCTTGATGCCTTTTCTGTAGGATGGAAAGACTGGAATGCTTAAAGCAATAGTGAATGGAAGCAACTGCTATAAGTCCTTAGTGAACTCTTTAAGATAACTTTACTATGGCACACATTACAGACAGTACATTCACAACTTTGTTACATTAATAACGCCAGTTTTAAAGGAGACTTTCTTTTTTCCTCTATTTATTAATTCTTTCCTAACCCAAGGATAAACACATAATAACTATTTCCACATTTACCTTATCCCCCTTTTAAAGTTAACTCTGCAGACTGTCTGGAAAGTACAATAACATTTTTATCTGGGGGTGGTCAGAGTATCTAGGAGTTAAAACAACAATGGAATACCATACCCCAGGGCAATTAGAAAGCAGCTCTAATGAGGTTTGGAAAAGTTCCATGATCAGTATGAAAAGTCAGAATAGTCTCCCTTGTCACTTAACAAGGGAAGGAAAAAACAGAACCCATAACTCAAGTATGTTACCAGGAATGCAAAAATTGAAAGAAAAAAGAGACTTTCTTTTAATGGCAATTGTATTCATGAGAACTTCTACCTGTATTGTCTTATATCTGCATTAAGTTCCTTTCTGTCATTAGCACATAGGAACAAGACAAGTTTCTCAAGCTGAAGTTAGGCTTTTAGATTTTCCAAAGGAAAAACTAATTGGGCCAAAGAAAAAAACAGGCTGTCTCCATGTGTATCAGTACCTTCCTGGGAAGTGATTCCTCCACATCAGAGGCCATTTATTACTTGTGTATTATACTTTAAGAAAATCCAAGAATGAAAGTCAAAACAACATGTAGATAAATTTGGGGGTGGTTATTCATTTAAGATTCTTAATAGCAACTCAGGATAAAGTTCTAATAAATAATAATTTTCCTCCCCCAAAAATCTAAAATTGGAATTGATTTATATATTCTAAATGAAGTGCTTTATTGCCACTAGCAAAAAGGTCTCTGTTTAATTGTAACAAGAGTGCTTTTCTTTTCTTTTCTTCCTTCCTTTGTTCTTTTCTTTCTTTCCATCAAAGAGGAGGAAAGCTGGGGGGACAGAGATCATATTTTTGTTCATTTAAAATTAATTTAAAATAAGAAAGTGGAGAGCAAACTTGCTACTTGAAAAGAAACTTCCCCCTCCCCCCTTAGACTGACTTATATGGATACCTGGCCTTATTTAGTAACCCATTATGCCTTACCACCAATGTAATCTTGATAAAGATGTGGGAACATTTTAAACTTGGGTAAAGCCCGAAAGTCCTTCTGTGCCAACGTTGTTTTGATTTGCAGACTGTGGAGTCAAGTCCTCTGTAATAGGGTCTAGCAGAGCCTATCAAGCTGGACAGACTTCAAGTACAGGACCCGGGATGCTTGGATATATGCAGTCTGAGGACCATCCTAGCATAGTTCAGAGAATATCATCAGGTGGACTGCAGGATGATCAGTTGTTCCACTAGTAGAAGTTAAGAAGGCTGTCCACTAAGGCTTGGAGGGCTTGGAAGGGTGATCCACTTTGACCCAAGTCACGAATCCTTGAAATTTCAAAGTTTTGTGCAGTATGAAAGACTGAATCAGATAGATTACCAATTTGGATGTCTATGGCCTCAGGGAAATCACAGGGCAAGCCTAACCGGTGTCCTGCAGTATTCAAAGAGTCTCTGCCAAGGTTCAAGTCCAGGTAGTTATTAGCCCTGTCACTGGCAAGAGGAAAGCCATTTTTTTCTCTTTGAACCTCTGGCTACTGAAGTTTAAAACTTGTACTGCCTACCTCACAGAGTGGTGGTCATGAAAGTTTTTTATAAAGCAGAAAGAAAACAAATGTGACCTTTTTTTTTTTTTTAAATTATTATTTGAAATTCCATTTATTTACGTTTTGGATTCTCATTTGTCTCCTTCCCAACTCAATCATGCCCAGGCTCACACAGCTAGTGTCAAGTGTCTGAGGTTGGATTTGAACTCAGGTCCTCCTGACTCCAATGCCGGAGCTCTAACCATTCTAACCACTGTGCCAGCTCCCCCTTTCCATGTCTTTCTAATACCAACCTGCGACTCTTACAGCTGACTCTCAGTTTTTTGGTGGTAGGCTATCCAGTTCCTTCACTGCCCTAGTTCTAATGGAATTCGTTTGTAATTGCTCTACTCAGGCATCTTTTCAATTAACTTTTTGAACTTAACATTAGATCTCCTTTCTCTCCCAAAGTGACATGTTATTCTCACGAACATAGGAAACACATGAAAGGGATCAAAAACGCGTTAATGACCCCATGCACAACAAAAAGCATAGTTAACACCGGAGAGGGAACTTGAGTACAATAAAGAGCTGAGCTAAGGTAATCAGCCCACCAGGAGATGAATCTATGGGGTCCAATAATAAATACAATAAAACACCTTCACATATATATATATATAATAGCTACTCAGTATTTTTCAAATTGAATAAAAGGTGGGTATGTTGTTGATCACTTGAAGATTTGTTTTTGCCTATTTATTCCTCTGGACTCTGCGTGTACTAAGGAAAGATGTAACATTCCTTAATCCTAATATAATTTAGAGTGGACTTAGTGCTCAGAATAATGACTTTGTACATCTTGTGCTTAATCATATTGATGCAGAGCCTTTGAACTTTAAAAAAAATATGATCCAAGGTTCCCCTTCCAGGGAGCAGGCATTAATTTCACATTCATTCTGCTTCTGTCACTTAAGTTCTCTTAGCCTCAGTTTCCTTATCTGTAAAAATAAGGACAATAATAGCACTTACCTCATCCTGTTGTTTCAGGGCTCAAATGAAATAATAGATGCAAGACACTTTGCAAAAATTAAGACTCCATATATGTGTCAATGGTGATGAGGATAAGGATGACGATGATACTTTCCTTGTATGCCAGAATTCCTAAATTCTGGACTGCCCTGGTTCTAGTTTATTTATTGTAAAATGGATGTCTTGTCAGACAATCTGCTATTCAAATGAGTTTGCTTTATAGGCATCTCAAAGTTTTAAGAAATTTTATTGACATTTATTTTTATCTCCTGGGGAAGACATGGGAGGAAGATTGGAAAAGATCCACATAGTATTCAGCAGAATATCTTGGTAAAAGTATTTTAATCTAATAACTGAATAGATAACATGAAAAACATTTGGGAAAATTTAAGCTTCAGTAATACTATGAATATGTTTACCCTAAATAACAGAAATTATGGATTTTTTAGAGGGAAAGAAAATCATTACCTCTAATTGATGTTTTGCCTCCTCAATTAGCAATTATGGTGCCTCCATTTTTGCCCAAAATGAAGCATTGCGTCATGGATGTCAGCAGGTTCTTTGGCTCTGTGGAGAAGATCATCAGATAACTGAAGTGGGAACCATGAACCTTTTCCTATACTGGATAAATGAAGATGGAGGTAATAGCATTTAACTTAATAGATTTCACTCTTAAATTAAGTTAATTCGATAGACTTAACTCTTCTCTGTTCTTAGATCATGGCTGTGTGAAGCTCTCATGAGTTCAGTGAAGGGCTTAGTTCCTGATGAATACTGATGAGTATTCTCAATAACCATTTTCTGGTCAGCATGAAGATTTCTGCCTAGCCTCTTCACTATCCCATACCATCATTTAGTTAACCAAAGAAACTAACTTGGTTAATTTTCAGGTGAAGAAAAGGTTTTTGTTGTTTTAATTTGGTGCCTGTATCAGGACCACTCACTACATCACTTAGAATGAACTTGGCCTTCCTGAGTTCAGCGAATTTTAAAAATGAGGGGCAGTTTCTCCTACCCATTTAAGTTCCTTCATTTGATAGCAGATATTTCTCTACATGAATGATTATGTGTTAACCCAAGAATCTGAATCAGGCAAGTTCCACACAAATTTATCCTGCCACAGAACCTTTATAGCTCTGTAAGTAGGTACAAATACTGTTCCATCTGGCGACTTTTTCATCTTTCTCATATTACAGGCATTTTATTGCTTTCTACAAAGCTGTATGTTTATTGTGGGCTCCAAAGCTAAATGTTCTGAAAATGCTTATTTGGATATGGCAGCCTCTACCCTCCCCCACCTCTGCCAAAATAATAGCTAATTTGATTTTAGATTATATTAATCAAAGTGTAATATTTAGCACCAGGAAGGTAATGGTCCCCAGCAAGCTCCTTGAAGAAAGGACTATTTTTGTTGTTATTGTTTTGTATTTATAGTCATAGTGGCCATGCACACAAAAGCCATTTAATAAATGTTTGTTGATTGATTAATGTTGCTATAGTACTCTGCCCTGGTCAGATTGTATCTGGAATATTGTGTACAATTCTGGGTGATACATTGATAAGCTGGAGAGTGTCCAGAGGAGGGGAATGAGGATGGTGAAGTGCTTTGAGTCCATGCCAAAAAATGATGGAATTGGAAGAGTTTAGCCTGGAGGAGAGGAGACAAGACTTCAGTCGAACGTGAGAGCTTCAGGTATTTGAAGGGCTTCCAAGTGAAAAAGGACATAAGACTTGTTTTGCTTGACCCCAGAGGGCAAAATGGATGGGAGTTAAAAAAAGAAAAAAGAAAAAAATTGTGTTTGTAGTACAATTAAGTAACAATGAAGGTAACAATTAAGGTGTCTTAAAGCAGAGCCTTGATAAACACCTTTAGTTTATGTTACAGAGGGAATTCTTGGCAACAATCAAGTACAGATTGGAATAGGTGGTTACTAGCACCCCTTCCAATTCTGAGATTCTGTAATTAGGATGAGACAGCTAGAATCACAAGTCCTTTAAGTGTTAGAAGGGCGTTTTCAATAGGAAGCATGTAAAATAAAGACCCTGGTTCTTGAAAATTAGTGAGCAAACCAGCACCACCAGGCAGCCTAAAAGCAATCATTCAATGGATTAACAAATCGTCCAGGTGCCCTTTCTATTTTTCTTTTGTTTGAAGATGCACATAGGGCCATGGAATCTCTCAGCAAACTTTCGTTGTTAGGTGGAGACAGATTAGTCAATTGTGGGGAAAAAAATATAAGGAAGTGAATTCTCACTTCCTGTGGGAGGGGGAAGATGCAATATTGGTAAAGGTAGGTAGGACTGATGCAAACTTTATGAATCCTTTAAAATTTTGTGAATTTAGTGATTTTGAACTGACAGTAAATTTCTATTTCTCAATGTGAATGTGACCCTGGATACTTGAAGGCTGTACTAGAGTAGCCCAAGCTCTCAGAGAGACCAGATGGAAAGCCTTCAAGTATGGGTCCAGTTATGGAAAATCATGCTAAGACCAGCCTAGCCACACTCAGAGACAGGATCATCAGCAGAATGTTGGTTTTTAGGCAATAGATATTTTTAGTTGTTGCAATTCCCAAGTCAACCTACCAGTAAATGGGGGCCAGTGAAAGATGTATATGTAATTTCTTATAAATTTAACAATCACCAATAAACATAAATTTCAGTATGCTAAGAAGACCAAAAAAGAGGATTGCTTATGGAAACATGAACTTATTTTTTAGGTATATAATAAACTTAATATAGTAGTAACAAAATTAGAATGTTTGTGTTCTCTTGTGATATTCCTTTTGTTTTTCCTGAATGTTTTCTTAATTTTATTGATTTACTGCTGCTTCTTCCTGCTTCCCTCCCCTCCTTCTTCCTTTCCTTCCTTCTCCCTATCCTTCTTCCCTCTTTCCCTCCCTCCCTTACTCTCTCTTTGTCACTACCCATTGACTCTCAGTATAGGAAATATTCACACTAATGAAATAACAGACATTTTGAAGTATTGATTTTGAAAACTATTTTTCAGTTCTGCTTTAAGCTACTAACTTGTTTCATGATAGTGAGCAATGGAACTGTGAAAGGAGAAATCTTACTTTAAGAAATACTTAGTCATTTAAAGACCTAGTTTTGGTTTCAATATTAAATCTGAAATGTTTTCTTTGTTGGAATAGGCAGATGTGCCACCTCTAATTATTCCTGTGTCATTTGGCTACAGAAAGATGATTCCTATAAATTTGAATCAGTACTAGGACTTATTTTTAGTAATTTTTACCAGCACTGGTAAAGTGAGTCTTGACAGGGAAGACATTGAAAACATCACTCAGGGTTTTTGGTGTGGTTAGTCTCAGACACATTGAATTACAGAATCTCAGAGTTGGAAGAGGACTCATATTGAACTTAAAGTCCACCCAAACTTTCAGATGCTTTTTAGACCACAATTGAGTGACTCTTTTGGGGGCATACCTCTCGAAGGAAGTTAGGTGGCACAGTTGGTAAGAGTGCTGTACTTGCAGACAGTAGGACCTGAACCTCAGGTACTTTCTTAACTCTTTGGATAAGTCACAACCTCTGTCATCCTCTGTTTCTTCATCTGCAAAATGGGGATAATATACAAGGTTGTTGTGAGAATCAGATGAGATTTTATATATATAATATATATATATACACACACACACACACACACACATAATATTTATATATTTATAGAATGTATATTATAGACAAACGTGTGTATACATATACTACTTGATATATACATATATGTATACATACATACATACATGCATGTATATGTACATATATCTTTGCAAATCTTAAAGCACTCTATAAATGCTAGCTATTATTGTAGTTGTTTTGCGTAGTGGCAGAACCAATGTACAGATCTACCAACAGTGCTTTAATGTGTCTGTTTTTTCCCTAGCCTCCAATTTTTGTCGTTTTCGTTTTTTGCCTACTTTGCCAATCTGATGGGTGAGAGGTAGAATCTTTAATTTGAATTTTTCTAATTAGTGATTTGGAACATTTTTTCAAATATGAGTATTGATAGTTTGGTTTTTCACTTGAGGAATGGTTCTTTTGAAGCAGTTCCTCATTTCTTGGAAATGAGACCCTTATCTGAGAAATGTTTTCCCCACTTACCTGTTTTTCTTCTAATTTTGGCTGCATTGGTTTTGTCTGTGCAAAAACTTTCACATCATCAAAATTGTTCATTTTATCTTTATTGATCCTGTCAATCCTTTACTTGATCATTCTTCCCCTAGCCACAGATCTGAAAAATAATTTCTAATTTGTTTGATTTCACTCTTTATGTATATATAAAGTCATGTATACATTTGGAGCTCATCTTGGTATAAAATATGAAATTTATACCTAGTTTCTATTAGACTACTTTCCAATTTTTTCTACCAGTTTGTTTTTTCTTTAATAGCTTTAGTTTTGGGGGTTTATCCAATAACAGTCTACTCTGTGTTCACTTGAAGTGTTCTACTGATCAATATATTTTAATTTTTTTTTTGCTTTTTGATGAGGCAATTGGGATTAAGTGACTTGCCTAGGGTCACACAGATAGTAAGTGTCAAATGTCTGAGACCAGATTTGAACTCAGATCCTCCTGACTCCAAAGCCGTAGCTCTATCCATTTTGGTACCTAGCTGCCCTGATCAATCTGTTTCTTAATCATGACCAAATAATTTTAATAATTACTGCTTTGATATCTGGTACTGCTAGGCCCCTTGGTTCCCACTTTTTCTACTAATTCCCTTAATATTCTTGACCTTTTGTTCTTCTAAATGAATTGTTATTTTTTTCTAACTCAATAAAGCATTCCTTTGGTAGTGGGATTGGCACGGTACTGATGAAATTAAGAAAATATTGACTTGACTTCTCTGTGAGCAAAGAATATTTCTATTTTCCCAATTTATTGTTTTCCTTTATAAATGTTTCTTTGCCTTACAAGGCTAACTTGTTATTAGTTATAGAAGAATTGCAATATGAATCAGTGAAAGGAATATCCTTACTACTAAAATCATGGGTCCTTAAAGTATTGAAATAATATATGTGATATATATCATATATAATATGTACTACCTCTGGTATATATTTCATATAATACTTAAATATCTGTGATTATCATAGATAATAGCAGTGAGTATATTCCTTTCACTGACTTATGTATAGCATATATATATATATATATCATATATAATAATAGTATACATTATCCTAGATTTTGGGGGTGTTAGTGTTTTATTTTCCCACTTAAAAGTTTTTCCTCTGTTTAATATTTTGTTCTGTACCATTGTGAACTGAATGGTAACAAATGGAAGTCACTTTCAGTATAGCACATACATTGCCCTGTATTTGGGTGGGGCTGGTGCTAAGGATTATGACACAGAAAGGAAACCATGAATTGAGCGAGCTAATACTTGGCACCCCTCCCCACAAAGTGTAGATGAGATTTTGTGCCATGCCTCTCTGATACAAGGATTACATAACAAGTTGAAGTGTCTTGTGTTCCTTTATCCATAATTAGCTGCCTCTTTAAAGATAATAAAATCGCAAAGGTTGAGGGTATGGTATTTAGGGTGTACTCAGTGTTGTTTATCAAGATTACTTGTACACTTTCTAAGCACTAGATTGTAATTGTAACTGTATCTATTGTATTTGTTAGTTTGACCCCCCCCATACATGTTGATTTACAGAAGAACTTGGGTCTGCCACAGGAAATTTTGGGGTCCTGTTCTAGTAAAAGCATTTGGTTCTAAGTCCCTAGAATACAGAGACAATCAATTTGGTTCTCTTATATATCCCTGGTGAACTATTTGGCACTTACATACTTTTAAAAATTATGATTATTATAATTCTCTCAACTATGGCAATGTCTCATTTGGTAAAGAATAGGTCTTCTGTTGTTGTACTGCTTCTAGATAATCCAGTTCCTAAACATGATTTTTCTGTCAAAAACGAGCTGAAATTGTGGGCTTACATTCTGCTTTCCTTGTGTTGGATAATCTGAGGCCATATGGAGCTTGTTCTGGCTCCAGTAAACATGTTTGTGGTTGCAGAGGAAAATGAATATTTCTCACCCAAATGTTTTCATGTCGTCATCTCTGTCTGGCACCCAGGGGAGCAGATGTTCTGTACATTGACCCCAGGCTAATGGGTAGGATGCTGTGCAAAAGATGGATTTTATAAAGCAGGCAGTTTATACACTTCATGATCTTGTTTTTCTTAGATTCCACATGGGATGGGTGCTGGCTTCAGCATTAGGGGAAAAAATGAAAGTGAAAAAGTGAGCTGAATCTAGTCAAAGGACCTGTGTGCAAATCTTGATTCTACCACACACCTTCTCTGTGACCTTGGGCAAGTTCTCTAACTTTCCTGGCCTAAGTTTCCTCATCTATAAAATGAAGGAGTTAGACTAGATTACCTGTGAGGCCCCCCTTCCTGGTTTAAACCCATGATCCTATATCTGGTCTGTGATTCAAAAAGACTAAGCAAGTAGACCTAAAAGAAAGTGATTGCCTAGGGGTGTTAGTTCTCTTGACAGTAAAGCTATATTCAGTGGAAGATAAAAGGTAAACCAAAACAGAAAGAAACAAGCAAACAAACAAACTTTGTTCTTTAGCAGACTTTATCCCCTGGCTTGAGAAAAAAAGAATGGATCTGAATTAGTTATATTGGATATGAAAACTCCTTACTTAAGCAGAGTATTTTTTCAGGTACTTATAGAATATATAAGGGAACATGGGAAGATCCAGGACTCATCCCCTTACTGTCTATTTTCAACTAGTCTCAAGTCATCTATTGATCTATTATTTATTCCTTAGCAAACTCCTCAGAGCAGTTATTCCAGACTTTATCTTTCCTTAATCTCCAATCTTTCCCTACACTCTCAAAGAAGATGAAAATAATCACAATTCTTAAACTTTTCCTTCATGTACTCACAGAAGTAGAAGTTCAAGGCAGTTATCTGGCTAATTCAAGAGAAAACACCTGGAAAAATAGCTTTTGGTAGAGATAAGAGATATTGGAGGTACCATAGTGTTGTGGAAAGAGCACTGGACAGAAAGGTTGGAGGCTTGGTCTCTCAGCCTCACCCTGCCACTTTTAGTGTGGCCTTGGGCAAATCACTTGACTTTTTTAGTTTTCAGTTTCTCTATTTGTAAAATAAGGGGGTTGAACTAGATCAAGGCTTCTTAAACTTTTTCTACTTGCAACCCCTCAGTGCTTCTTGAACTGCGGATCGCAACCCCATATGGGTCTGGACTAGATGCACTTGACTAGTACTGGACTAGATGATACCTAAATATGAGTTTATAGTTCAGCTCTACAATTATAGAATTTGCAGTGGTATCAAAGATTGATTTCATCTCTATTTGTGTTTCCTCATCACACATGAATTCATTTTATACTGCTCTTACTGCTCATTTTCTTTGTAAATTCATCGAATAATTTCACAAGTATGTACTTGGCTTCTCTGCCTGCCTCCTTAAAGCAAGGGGCTGTATATTCTACTACTTCTTTTTTGTGTGTGTGTGTGTTTTGGTGAGGCAATCAGGGTTAAATGACTTACCCAGGGTCACACAGTTAGAAAGTGTCAAGTGCCTGAGCCAGGATTTGAACTCTTTCTTTTCTTTTATATCCCAGAATTACAGTATTTCAGACAGAAAGGTCATCACTGAAACCACGAAAAAGCAATCCACACCAAAGCACAACCAGCAAGTGACCATCTAGCCTTTTCTTTAGGGCCACCAGTGAAGGAGAACATTACCTTCTGATATAGCCTATTCCACTTTTCAGTAGTTCTAATTTTTGGGAAGACAGCTAGGTGGTGAAGTGGAGAGAATGCTGGACTTGGAGTCAGGGAGATTTCTCCTTGAATTCAAATCCAGCCTCAGACACTTACTAGCTGTATCACCCTGGGTAAGACACGTAACTCTGTTTGCCTCAGTTCCTCATCTGTAAAATAAGCCAGAGAAGGATATGGCAAATCACTCTGGTATTTTTGCCAAGAAAATCCCAAATGGGGTCACAGAGAGTTGGAAAGGACTGAAAATAACTGAACAACAGCAAACTAGTTTTCCTTACATCAAACCTAAATTTATTTCTTTGCAGTTTACACCAATAATTTTTTGTTCCGTCCTCAGGGGTCAAAGAGCACAAGTAGTATACCTGTTCCATAAGATGTCTCTTAAAATACTTGAAGACCCCTAGCTCAGCTCCCTTAGGTCTTTTTTCCAGGCGAAAGTTCCTTCAATTAATTTTTATATATGAAATGAATTCAAGGCCCTTCATCCTAATTCCTTGCTTTCAGTGGTCTCTTGTTAACCTTCTTCCTAAAATGTGATAATCAAGACTGAACCCTATGCTGTAGTTGGATTTTGACCAGTGTAGTGTGCAATGCAGATTGTATTGTTAATTGGTCAGTAGTGTTTTATTTCTTTGTGATCCCATTTGGGGTTTTCTTGGCAAAGATCCTGGAGTAGTTTGCCATTTCCTTCTCCAGCTCATTTTACAGATGAGGAAACTGAGGCAAACAGAGTTAAGTGACTTGCCCAGGGTCACATAGCTAGTAAATGTCTGAGGCCAGATGCGAACTCACAAAGATGAGTCTTCATGACTCTAAGGCAGGCACTCTATCCACTACCTTACCTAGTTGCCCTACAGTGTGGATATCAACTCTTTGTTTCTGAGATCTATCCCTCTTTTTATGTAAGCAAAATCAAATTTACCTTAGCTTTTTGGACCACAATATCCATATAGCTGTCTCATTGATCTTATATATTAAAAAAAAGCCTCTGGACTGTTTTTAGACAAACTCATCTGTAGCCATACCTTCCCTATCTTGGACTTATGAAGTTGGTTTTTTGAACCCAAATCCAAGACTTTTACATTGTACCCTATTAAATTCTATTATATACAATTCAGTATATATTCAATCTTATAAACATCTCTTTTTGGATCCTAACTCATCATCTGTTGTGTAAGCTATCCTCAGCTTTGTGTCATCTAAGAAATTTGATAATGATGCAACCATACCTTTATTGATACAAATGTTTAACAAAATAGGGCCATAGGGCAATCTACTAAAACCTTCCCTAATCTCATAGAATTATAATCCATTAAGCTGCAAACAATAAATTATGTCAACAAAACAGTGACATAATTTGTAATCTAATAGTCCATAGGTGATATTTTCATCTCTCTCTTGGTTCTGATGCTCTTCTTTGTAGAGCATGAGGATTAGGAGTGCTTATGGTATGGCACCCATTGTTAGAAGCAAAAGATATTCTGGAGACCAATTTATACTTACTCTTGAAAGGTTTCCATGTAAATTCTCATAAAGAGGGAGAAAGTGCCAGTGTAGACTTGCACATAGTAGGTGCTTAATATACCTTTGTAGAATGGATGAACAAATAAGTGGCATAAATGTATCTTATCAAAACCAATAGGTGGATCTACACATGAAGAAGAGAAATATAGTGGCCTAATCCAGCTTAGTGGAACCCTAGAAATTGACCTGTGTGCTAGCTTGTCACACATAAGCTAGAGGAGAATGATCCTTTGTGTGTCATTTATAGGACACCTTGATAATGAATAATACTTTAAAAAATCAGATTCAACATTGCTTGAGTTTTTCTCTGGCTGTATTATTCTTCATTAGGATAGTTTGTGTCTTCTCAGTTCATTTTTTGTGGGGAAAGCTGTTATCTTTTTCTGGGCCAATAGCAAACTGATGGCAATTAAATCAGTTGTCTTTTTTTTTTCGTCATGGATTTGAGTTATTTGGGAAACCTTACAATGGAAAGATGACAACAACATCTTCCCTGAATCAAAGTTATTCGTTGCCAAAATTAGTTAAGATTTAGTTACTGTTGTTGAAGTTGAAGTTCATGCATGCTATTTCTAAATTTGGAAAGTGTTCCGCCCACCTTTTAATTATCATTATTATTTTGTTGCAGAGGATGAACTGGCAACTCCACCACTAGATGGTATCATTCTTCCAGGAGTGACAAGACAAAGTATATTGGATCTGGCACACAAGTGGGTGGGTTATTTTGTCATTAACAATTTTTGTAACTGTAGAGATTTTCCACTTGCAGCTTGTCATGAGATAAACAGTAATGGATATAAGCCCAGGGTAGTGTTGAAATAATACCCTGCAGTTCCAACTAATCTTATCTCTTCTTTCAATCTTAACGTGAGTAAGAAGAGCTTGTTTAAAAGAACTGTCTTGGCAGGTTCATCAAATAAGTATAATTCATTCCAAAGGATTGAGAGAAACCTGTTAGACAAGCTCTCAGAATGAAAAAGGAAAATCCCATTCTGAAAGGTGTTACAAAAATGAGTACCACCATTTTACTTAAATTCCCTTGATTTTTACTGTTTAAACATTGTATAATGCTGAGGAATGGTTTTTCTACAATAAACATGCATAAAAGCTTTTACCTTTAGCTATATTCATACTCCCTGTTTCTGAAGGGTAATAGATTTCAGCTATTCACTCAGTAGTGATAAAAATAAAAGTATACTCACTGATAAACAAACCAATTGTTAATATATCTTACTACAAGTGGATTCCCATTACTTCAACCTTATTTTTAAATTAGAATGCTCCAGAAAATAAATCCAAAAAAATCCAAAATTGTTTATAGTAGCTCTAGTGTTCATTTGTACAACACTGGGGAACAGACTAAAACATTTTGTATTGGGAACAATGTCATGAGGAACTCATGATGAAAATGTTGAATGGAATGGTTGTCTGACAAGGATATTTGAATGGAGCTTTTGAGTCATGTGGTAAAATCGTCTCCAAGGGACCATGGATAGGCTTTGTCCATACTTTGGTCAAGCAGTGTTAATAAGAAACATGTTTATAAACACAGATTTTTTTTCTAGAAGAGTGCTAACAGTTTCTCTGGCAGAGATTTTTGAAATACAGGAAATGTGCTATAAATAATTCTACAAACCCCTGAAGTAGACAAGACCCAACTGCCACATGCTGCCTGGCACGTTGGCCATGACATTTGCAAACTGTTGGTATAATTTCAAACAGCTTGCCCTGTCCTAAATATGTTTAGAGTTGGAAAAATGTGTTTTTGACACTTGATAATTTGTGTTGTATTAAAAAAAAATCAACCAAGTACAGAAGGTTTGATGACAAGTTGCAAGTGGAAAATCTCTACAGTTCTAATGATTTGCTAGTAGAAAAAGTAGGTTATTATGGGGGAACCTTTTTTTTTTATTTTTAGCTATAATTTGTTTTAAAAGTTATTTTAAAACAGGGAGACATGAAATGCCAAGAGTGCTGTGGGTGGGTGGGGGGGTTACAAGCCCTCATCAGCCAGAGGAAATGGTCCAAAGATAAGTAAGGGTGGGCAGAGGGAAGACAGTTCAGTATGTGTGTATTTTCCACAACACAGAACTCAGCTTGTTTTTAATTGGCTTGGCTAATTTTCTGGACAGGTTTGGTTGGTGGGTTTTTTTTCTTTCATTTTATAAAGACCTTTGTAAACTCATGGTTGGAAAAAAACATAATTACAATTGCAGGGTGAGATAAACTGAAACTTAAAAATAAGCATAATTTCATTGGCAGGCATACTTTCCTTCCCTTCTTTCTTGTTTAGCTCTGTTAACCTACCTGTGATAGTAATGTATTTCCCTTCCTGAGCCTAAGAGCTGTAGTTTCTTATTTTCCCTTTCATGATGTTTTTGGGTTTTAAAATTTTTTTTTATTTTGACATTTTGTAAAAAGGGTGATCACTTATTTGGTATCCAGGAACTCAGAACATATGGTGGAAAAAAAACAAACCTTTTTTTAAACCAATTACTTAGCAGGAGTTAAAATTGATAAAATTGTGAAGAATTAAAAAGGAAACTATATTAAATGTTAAAGTATCTCTCCTTGTTGAACTTTTCAGCAAGAGTCTGTATATCTGGGCAATAACTAGTGAGATCAGTCACTGCTTACAATGGGGAAGAATATAGAAACTGAATTTTAAAAATGTTATTGGAAACAACCAAATTAATGTGTTCAGAGGGGCAGGAATGTGGGAAGTAGAATTCTCTGTTAAGAGAAAAAGGAAGGGAATGCATGTTTATATAGTGCCTGCTATGTACTAGGCCCTATGCTTTTTTAAAAAAATATTAATTTGATAAAACCACCCTGGGGGATTCATATTATCCTCATTTTACAGTTGAGGAAACTGACGCAAACATAGGGCAAATGACTTGCCCAGAGTCACACAGCTAGTAAATGTCTATAAGCCACATTTGAGCTCAAGTCTTCCTGACTCCAGACCCAATGCTCTATCCACTTCATCCAAAATCAAATTGCCATCACATTTTATCTTCTATTTGCTGCGAGTGATATACAGTGAGTATCATCTTCTTTTATTACTTCATTAGAGTTCTTGATGGCTTAAACCATGGATATTTTTTTTTGAAACAAGAAATGTGCTATAAATAATTCTGTAATTTTCTCTATCTCTTGTACATAATTCTTATTTTGGAGAAATTTAAGGTCATGAAGGTCAGAGGAATTGTCTAGTCCTCCATCTTGTTGGTCATAGCCATCATTCCTTTGTGATAAAATGCCTTCAGGAAATTATGATGATGGAGATAGAATGCATTTTGTTGCATTTTATGTCCTCAGTAAGTAGAGTAATTTAAAGGAGCTTATGCCTGACATGTGAAAAAAAAAAATCCAGGTGTTAAAGATAGATACTCTATGTAATACCTAGTGTAGTTCTATATTATCTAATAGGTTTTCTTTCTTTTTTTTTTTTTTGAGAAAAAGAGGGTTACACCAATGTAGCTGATTCTTGATAATCGTGTTTAGAAACTGGGCCACTTTAGATTAGTTCCTTCCTATCTTTAAACTACAATTTCTTCATTAAAAAAAAACAAAACAAAAACAACCTTTCCCAGATTACCTGTAAATGAGGTTATGTGAAATAATGATTGGCTTCCACATCTGAGTTTAGAAAATGTTTATGGGTAGAAGCAAGGTTAGGAATCTTATGTCTGCTAAAAATTTATTATTTTCCATCTCCTAAACAGGATGAATTTAAGGTAACTGAGAGGTACCTCACTATGAATGACTTAATCATTGCTCTGAAAGAAAACAGAGTAAAAGAGATGTTTGGCAGTGGTACGGCTTGTGTTGTTTGCCCAGTTTCTGATATACTATACAAGGATGAGGTAAGAGAAGTATTTATTTATTTTTATTATTTCTCAAGGTTCACTTATGATTTTATTAATTTTTTTTTTGCATGGGTTATGGTGCAATTTAGACACAGCTTAAAAGGGGTCTTTTTAACTTTACATGCAATTAGCCTTTGGTTTGTTTATTTCAAATGGAGCCATATTAGCAGTTTACTTACTACCATCTTGCTAAGTGATTTATTTTATGAACACATAGTTGTGAATAATTTCTGATCTCAAATAAATATACCACTGTTGGTTAAGTCTTATGGAATTCAAGTGTTTTTGATACTGCAGTAGACCCTCAGTTTTATGTATTTTCCACCAATCTAATAAGGACGACTTTTTAGGTAATTGACATTATGTTTCAGAACTAAGGAAAATTTCCATTATCCAAGTTACTTTGCTAAATTAAGAACTGCAAATAACCAGTATGACCTTTATGTGCATGGCTTGGTTTTTCTTGTGTTAAATGACAATTTTAAAGCGAAGCATATTATTTTGAAATGTATTTGTGTTTCTTTGTATGTGGCCAGACTCCTACAAGGCTGAGGCCACAAGGTCAGAAGCTAAGTCACTTCTAAATTTAGTAATTCCTAGTACTTAGCACATGGTAGGTATTAAATAAATGTGTTATCATCAAATGTAAATGTCCTAATGCATTTACAAGTCCTCTTATAGAAATGTGAAGATTTAATTGGCAGACATGTTCTGCTCCTAATAAATTCCTGTTGCCTTCACATTATTTCTGCTTACTTTCCTCATCATGCTTATTCTTTTTTTATGACATCCCAGTTTTCATGGATAACATTAGTTAAATTTATAATTAGATGGTATACAGGCATTACTCCTTGAGATAGGGATTAGTTAAATTTGCTATCTAAATTTCTTTGATTTTCACATTGAATATAATTTTTCCTGGTTGTTGAAGTGATGTTTTCTTCTCATTTTTGATGGTCTTCGTACTTATAGGTCTTTAGTATACCATAAAAAGATTTAATCATAATGAATATTATATTTTTTGTTTGCTATTCTATACTTTTCTTATTTTGAAACATTACTGACAATATTAATGGAGCTCATTAGTATCTGTTGATATAAGGACAAATACCAATCAGATGTACCATTTCCTAAAGGTATTTAAAATATGTAAATCAGTGACCATCAAGAGACTAAAAGCCTAGAAATTGCATCAGTGAGCAAAAACTTCATTTCTTTGTCAAGCAGCCTATGTCAGCAATTATTAGATTATAAATTTATTTGTAAAATCTTATGGTGGAATATTATGAACAATATCACCGTATAATACAATGAGAAACAGTACAAGAGCAAACAAGTTTAAAGAGAGCTTGGCAAGAGATTCAACTATGTGATCATGCTAAGATCGTTACAGAATAAAACTAGATGGACAAGAAAGAGATGAAAAATAGAAAAGATTTGTAAAGTTTGTTAGACTTTTTTTCTCCATCAACTGCAATGCAGCCACCATATTTGAACTCCTAATGTAAACTAAAATTTTTTGTTGTACTATGTGAGGAAGTAAAAATTACATTAATGAAACCAAGGATAGAAACAAAATCTTGATTTTAACAAAAACAGTCCTGCTTATACACAGTAGAGGTTCATGCTGGAGGCAACACTGTTTTGGTGGCAACAAAGTATCAAATCTCAAACTTTTTGAAAGAGGAAGAGATTAATGGTTTGGGGAAAATTTTTTGTATTGTTACCAAAAAAGGTAACTGTCATCAACATAAACATATATTCATATATGTATATGTGTATACTTACTTTTCTATGTTAGAAAAATTTGTGAGAATACCCTACACATACATCAAGAGCATCCTTGATGAAAATGTGAAGAATGAACAAGTAAACTTTTGCAAAATATTTTACACTAGATAACTTCTTTCTGATACAGTTGATGGAAAGGTGTAGAGAATGCAAGATATTATTGTGTCTATTTCCTCTAATTTTTTGTCATTCTTCAATCATTCTCTGTTATATCTGACTTTTCATGACCCCATTTAGGGTTTTCTTGGCAAAGAAACTGGCAAAGAAACTTAACTTTTGTAGCTCATTTCACAGATAAGGAAACTGAGGCAGACAGGGTTAAGTGACTTGTCCAGGGTTATACAGCTAGTAAGTGTCTGAGCCAGATTTGAACTCATGAGGATGAGTCTTCCTGATTCCAGGGCCAGTGCTTTATCCACTGTGCCACCTAGGTGCCTTGTTATTTATTCTTAAGAAAGCATTCAGTTTGGTAGCACAAAATATTAAAGATTTGCCTCCCATATATATACCAAAATTATACAAGATTCCTAGCAAGATATTACAATAGACATGGCTTTGGTTCATCACTCTGAACATTACTCAAGCTCTAAAATAGAAAGATGTATACTTATTACAAGCATCTGCCAACGTAATGGAGGATGTTCAACATAAAGACTAAATGAAACAAGGAATCCTTCTAAAATGGTGATGTCCTCTAGACAGTTCTCCTTTGTAAATGACATTTTGTTAATTGCAAGAAGGCATAGAATATCCTTGCACCTCCTAAATGAGATATTTAAAATTTAAGGGAGTTTGGTCAAGCTATCCACACTAAAAACAACAAGTGAATGAAGAATACCTACTGTGTCTTCTTGTTTTCATTCTATTTCATTCTATCAGCCCTCAGAGCAGGCCACAGGGTTTCCATTGGGTTTGAGAATCTGAGGAGTAGATAAGATATCCCTTATATTCTTCTGGATAGGCTCCTTTCTTTTATATGATTCCCCTGTATATTAGATGATCATGCCTGAATCTTAAGACATCTCCCTGGGAGATATTCCCTACTGATTCATGTAGATGTTCAGTGTTTGTTTTCTAACTATTCTGTGGCGTAACTCAACTCTCTGCCTGTCGTACCTAGAAACACTTCTACTGGGAATATATCATAAAGAGGTCAGGGAGCTAAAAATATTTGTTATAGTACTTTTTTTTCTTTTTAATTTATTTATTTTTAGTTTTCAACATTTATTTCCACAAGATTTTGAGTTCCAAATTTTCACCACATCTCATCCCTTCCCCCACCCCAAGATGCCATGCAATCTGCCCTCCCTTCTATCTCTCCCCCCCCTTCTCTTATCCCCTTCCCCTTCTATTTACCTTTAGGGCAGGACAGATTTCTATACTCCATTTCCTGTATTTCTTGTTTCCCAGTTATAGCACTTTTTGTCATGTCAAAAAGTGATGTAAATTGGATGACCATAAAATGAGTAATGGCTAAACCAATAAGGGTATATGAAAGGAATGTAATATTATGTACCTTCTTCCTCTTCTTTATTAGAACATTCACGTTCCAACTATGGAGAATGGTCCTAAGCTTGCCACCCGTTTTTTAAATCAACTTACTGACATCCAGGTAAGTGCTTATTTATTTACTGTCTACTAAATTCAATCAGTGGTTAGAACTAAATATAATTACTTAGAAAACTGCAAGTAATTTCAAGTTAGCAAACATTTATTACTGTGTGCCAGACGCTGCATTAAAAACTGAAGCTACAAAGACAGAAATGAAACATTTCCCCCTTTCAAGGAGCTCACTAGTACGTGTTGGGAGGAGAAAACATGCTCATGATAAGTAAATATAGAAAATAAATGCTAAATGAATAACAACTAGTTTTGGGAGGAAACACTAATGACAGGGGAAACAAGTGCCTGTGAACAAATTAGTCTCTCAATGCCCCCCTGTGCATAGTTGTTTGCATGTTCTCTCTGCTATTACAATGCGACCTACTTGAGGGAGGGGACCATATTTCTGCCTTTGTATTCTCAGCCCTTAGCATGATGCCTAGCAGACCATAAGCACATAAGAAATGCTTGTTGTTAAGTTGATTGACTGTTTCTCTCAGATGATATACTGCTCAATAGATGCTGATCTCTATTGGTAGAGTGATTTTCCTTAATGAGAGTTCCCTATACTAATAATCCATAGTCCAGAATGAAAATATCAAAAATAAATGAACAAAAATATGGCTAAGAATTCCCAAGATGGTGTGATAGGTCTATGTCTTTCTTTGTATCCTCAGAATTTAGCGCAGTGCATAGTACTCAGCAAATGCTTATTAGATGCTTATTGACTGACTGACTGTCTGAATGCATCAAAAAAGAGGGAGGGAATAAGCGTACATAATGTCTACTATGTACGAGGCACTTTTTGTGAGTAAGAAAAGGGCAAAGACAGAAAATGGATAAAAGTAATTAAAAAATCCAATAAAGGGTTAAAACTTTTATCAATGAAAAAGTTTAGAAACAAAAGGTAATGGAAGAAAGAAGGTAGAACCACACCATTTTTTTTCTCACCTCCATTCATTCAATGTGTAATTTAGTGCCTTTGGATAAGAGGAAATCAAGAATTTCTCTTTTTAGCTAAGTTCAGCTAGAACTTTTATGCAACTTATAGTAAAATATAATTATTTGTAGAGAAATCCATATTGAAAATAAAATAAAATCATATTTTGGTACAGATAGTATAATGTAGAGAGGCACCATGAGACCCATACTGTATAGGGAGCAGGACTTGGAACCAGAAAGAAGTACATGCTGCCTATATAACCAGGCACAAGTCACTTAACATCTCAGAATCCAAGGCAACTTTCTTAAGACTGTTCTGTGGAGTTACCTATCTGCACAAGGAGTTCCCCACACTGATGAAATAATAAATAATAGTTCATGCATTAAAAATAAAAAAAGACACTATTTACTCAATTTTTAAATAGCAAAGGATTATTCATTTGGAATATAAATCTGTGACTTTGATCTTTTTTCCCTTTGTGCCTGTGGGCATAGTACCGAGTGGAGTCTTGAAATTGTTCTCTCGCACAGTGGCAAATTGGTGCTGTCAGCCAAGCCACTAGGTTGTCTATTTCTCTCCAAGAAAAATAATTTAAATATCCATTCAGAGAAAAGCCTAGAATTGCTCCGTGTGGTGCATTTGATCTTTCTAACATTACATGGAGACATGGATGTTTCCCACAAAGTACTGTGTAAAAGCTTCAGAGAGCCCTGCCAGTTTGCCCCAGGGGAAACATTCCTGCCCCACCACAAATTTGGCTTTGTCTTTAACCTTCTGTATATGAGTAAGAATCCCTGTGGTTAAGCATTTAATCCCATTTAGGTAATTATGTTTTCCTCTTAGATAGATTCTACAAATACCTCCTAGGAAGAGAGCACTCTAAACTCTGATTACATTTGTTGAAGAAAGAGAAGAATTCCCTATGTGTACACCTAACCCAAATTACATTGAAGCATTATATTTAGGGAACTTTCATTATGTTGCTAGTGTTCCTTTTCTTTTGTCCTGGGGAAATAAAAAAGACACTGGAACTATCCCCACACATGGGTCACCCTGAAAATTTCAGTTTCTTTAAAGGTATTGAGATACTTTGTGCCATTACATTCTTTGAAGGAAAAAAAATCCTGAGTGTTGCCAGAGTTAAGTGTTTTTCAAGAAAATTTCCACAAATTCTGAATTAGACTTCTTCAAAATTATTTTGAGACAGCTTGAAAGTACAAATTATACTAAGTATGATTTTTACTTTAAGAAAATAAGCACCTTTCCCCAAAAGATTTCTATGTATTACCTCCATTAATTGTAGGTTTCTTTGAGAGAGACTTTCAAAACAAAAAAATATTTAAACTTAAAGTTTAAATCTGAAAATATTTATAAAATAATCAGTTCATAGTTAAAATATTTGGATGTACCAACTTTATTGCACTCAAGTCTCATCAGTGGAAAGAATCTTTTTTTTCTTCAAGATAACTAGACATTTGGAGAACAAAACTGAAAATCTAATGTCTATGAGAGAACATTTTTGAAATTCCAAAGAATAATAATAATAACCAATATTTATACAGTGCTTTAATGTTTGCAACATACTTTGCATATTTTACCTCATTTGATCATCTGAATACCACAGGGCCAGGAGTGACATGACTAAAATTGGATTACCTTCAGATGGGTTGATATTATTGCAGTCAGAAAACTTAAATTTCCCAAATGTATTTTTTCTATTGAGTTCATTAAACATTTATTAAGCACTTTCTATGTAAGGCACTAGGGATGTGAAGATGAAAAATGTGGTGATACCTTCCCCTAGGAGCATACAGGCTAAGAGATCAAATGAGATAATAGAAGTAAAGTACTTACCATATGGTCTGCCACATAGTAGGTGATATATAAATGCTTATTCCCTTCTCCCTAAAAGTAGAATTCAGGTACACAAGCAACTACTGTGCAGGTCACAAAGTGATAAACCCTAAAAAGGGATCTCTTCACCATGCCCTAAAGATATAGGAAACCACAGAAGACCTTGTGGAAGAGAGAGCATATAAGCTGGTAGTTGAAGGAAAAGAAGTCAGAGATGTGAAAGGATCATATTGTGAACATAAGGACTAGCTTGAAGGCATGAAAAGAGGAGGAAGTGCACTGGATAAGGCTAAGAAAATGACTGTTAATCCAGTATCCCTGGTACATAGGGAGATTTAAGGGGAGTACTGTGAAATAAAGCAAGAAGGGTAGGTAGGAGGGAAAGTATGGAAGATCTTAAAAAAGAAGAGTGTATTTTATCTTATAATTATCTAATTGATTAGTCACAATTAACCTAATTATGGTTAACAACAATCATTTCATTCAATATGTCCTGTATAATTTACGATTCTGAGTATTTCAAATCTTAAAAATATCAAACAAAAACATTGAATATTTGTGTTTCTGTATTCCTTTCAAGTAAGACATACTGGGTGTACTTTTCACGTTCTCTTGTCTTTAAGTTGATGAGAGAACTTCATTTTCCTTGCAAAGATCTCATCAGCCAGGTCATCTTGCTTAGAACATAATCAGTTGTCTAACTGGGCTGAAAGGACCCAGGAATACACGCATACATACACACATACGTACATACGTACATACATACATACATATATACATATATATTTACATATGTGTATTGATAGATCGTAAGAACCCAGTGAAAATTATTCTTGTTGTTTTAGCATGAGTGGCATGATTGCACCTGTGCAATAGAACAAGCATTTTCACAGTTGTGTGGTCTTAATCTGATGCTTCATCATGACTCTGAATGTATGAAGGTTATGCCTGAGGAGTACAAGCTCTGGTATGATACAAAGACTTCCAGGTAGTTCTAGTAACACGTTACAACTGCATTTCATGGACAAGCCTCACTAAGTATAGAGATGCTTTCTACAAGTAGATTGGCTTCTTGGGGATGATTTTTTTGGATATGTCAACAAAGGAAATGTAAAAATTATTCTCATTCTCATTCATTGGATGGTGACTGTGAAATGGTGGAACAAGGGACTGAAGATGCAAATAATTACAGTTTTTACGCAATCTATAAATATGAACACATGTGAATAACCCTACATGAGAGATCCTTGACAATGACCAACAAATACTTCTGCCATTAGAGGGACTCAATCAGATCAATTTAGACATTCTCATTATAAATGAAATGAGAAGACAGGAAATTTCAGCTCAGCAAAAGACTGGCTCATAAGTTTTCCTGGAGAGGCACATCAAGTAATTGTCAGTTGGTTTTACTGAGTAATCAAGGGCAATAAGAAATATAACTTCATGAGTTATTTGGTCATTTTGTTTTGTAGTGATCTTGGTAAGACTTTTCAAAAAGACCTCCATGAAAGTAATTGTGGATTATGTAGCAACAACAGTTTAGAGGATTAGGAGGCACAGAAATCTACAAAGAACTTCGTACTTCTCTCCAAAATAAATAAAAATAACTGACACTTGATGACTTTAAGGAATAAAACAGGATAACAGAATTTCATAACTGGAAGTAACTTCAGAGTCCATTTTAGTCTAACCTATATCTGAAAAAAAAAAAGGCACTTTCTTTGTCACATGACCTGTGGCAACCAACCATCATCAGTCTGTCTCTAGTCTAACCTATCTGTGGCCCAAAGAAGTTTAAGTTATCTTAATTTTGGCCCTTACCTACTGCTGAGTTGTACAGGTCTGACATACCCTCTCATGACCTACTTTTCCACCCTTATTATACATTACTGTCCTTCATGCACCCTTCAGTCCAGCCAAACTGGGTGTCTTGCTATTATCTCACATACAACATTCCACTTTCCATCTCCATGCCTTTGTATGAACTGTCCTTATGCCTAGGATGCATTCCTTCCATATTCTGCCTTTTAGAACCCCTATTGCCTTAGCTGTCCCCCTTAGGTAGCAATTCTCTTGTTCCTCCAGGTTCAAGTGACTCCCCAACCACAATGACCTTGTTTTGATTTTGTGTGTTTTGCATTTAGGTAATGTGTATGCATGATAAGCTGCTGGAAGGCAGGAACTGTTCCACTTTTACCTTTGCTTGCTTCATGTCTAGCACATAAGCACTTAATATATGCTTGCTCATTCATTGATTTGAAGAATTAATGCAGTGCTAGTTTTGCTCAACTGCTTTTCTTCTCTCTTTTCTTTCTTACAAGAGGAAGGGAGGAGAGAGGAAAGAATATACATGAAAATAAAAATAAAATATCTGTTTAAAAAAAGATTAAATAATTGTATTACCCATTAGCCAAATAAAAATTTTCATTATTGGATTGAGAATTATTATAAATTTTGAAAGGAAGTGGCAATATTCTATAAAACCATAAAGAATAGGCTTACTAGGAAAAAGTTCATCAAATGATGTATCTTCAAATCGTTGAAGAGCTTTTATGTACAAGAGGGATTAACTATATTCTGGCTGACCCCAAAAGGGAAAAATGGATAGAAATTATAAATGTGCTATTTATAATACAAAGAATAACTTCCTAACAGTCAGAGCTAGATGAAAGTAGAATGTACCAACTCAGGAGCTATTGAGTTCATCATTAATGGAGGTTTTAAAAACAGCAAAGTCATTGAGGAAAACGAGGGCCTCACAACAACCTTGAGAGGTAGGTGCTGTCATTTGGACAAGTTAAGTAACTTGTCCAAAATCAAGCTAATAGGCATCTGAGGAAGGATTGGAACTCCATTCTTCCTAATTCCAAGTCCAATACTCTATCCACTATGCCATCCAACTATCTCTTGTAGGTAGCCAAATGATAACATAAGAAAGATAGGAAGAGTGTAATATAATTGAATGGCATGTGCTTCAGAAGAGGACAGATTGTTCAATTATAATGGTATTATACATTTTAAACTTTTTAAAATTTATGAAGTATTTTCTTCACTTCAGTGATGTTTAATAGGCAATATAAGTATTATTATTCCCATTTTACAAATGAAGAGACTGAAGATGAGATTTGCCCAAGGTCAAGGTAGTTAAGACTTGACCTCAAGTCTTCTGATTCCAAGATTCTTTTCACTAGCTTCACAGTGACAATGACAGAAAAATGTTCTCAGAATGGTAATAAAGCTCAGGAGTGTAGGCATGGCTACTCCTCTTCCATTGAGAAAGGCCAAGTGTGCCTTTGGTAGAAGTCAGATTTCAGGTACTCAAGGATCTTAGAAGGAAAGTTTTGAGGATGTAGCTGAGTTGAAGTATAATAGAATAGGATGGGTCTTCTTTCAAAGGTGAAGAGAGAGCCTAGGGAAAGGTAGGTCTGAGCTTTCCAGGATGTGCTTTGGTTAAGTAAAACATACAAACCTATTTTCATATGGCTTTAATTGAGACTGAGATTTTTTTGAATGAAGAAAAGAATTGTTGGTGTAAAATATGGCATACAATTTTAGTTTGACAGTTTAGCCAGCATTTACAGATTTTTAAAGATTTTGCTGGCTAGCATGTCTGTTTTATCAATTGTTCTATTAGGCATCTATCTAATCATCTTGCATGTAGTACTTTAAGGTTTACAAAACACTTTTACATTATCTTATTTGATCTCTAAAAAAGGAAACAGCAGTCAGTTAATTTAGATCATATTATTTTTAACTATCAAAAGCCAAATGTAGACATAGGTGCATTTTAGAAAACCAAGACTGCATTTAGTATTTATTCAGCACTTAAGTCCTAGATTCTAGGAATAACAAGATGTGAACAAATAACAAAAATGAACTTGTCTTTGTCCTCAAGGAGGTTACATTCTTTTAGAGAAAATGACATCTAAAAATACACTTTATAAGATCTAATAGTTTAAAGCTGAACCAAGAATTTTGAGACACTTGCACAAGGTAGTTTCCAGGAAAGAGGCACCAGTAGCTAGGGTGTGGTGGAAAGAAGGAGCAAGTTAGAAAGACCTCATGAAAAGTCTAAGAAACACATACTTTAATGATATATTGATTTCTAGTAATGTCTCACTCCTATTCTCTATCATGGCTAGAGTGGATTGAGGACCAACCTTGGGAATCAATTGGATCTGGGTTCAAGACTGACTGTGACCTTGAGGAAGTCACTTAACTTTAATGTTTTAGGCAACTTTATAAGACTCCAAGTTTCGGATGAATTGACAATATGTATTAGTGGATTTCTATATCAGAAGCTCCTGAAAGCAGGAATATTATCTCAGGTCAAAACCTAATCTGTAAAGGCTTTGAAGAATCATTCTAGCTAAGCTTAGAAAAGTTCATATCCAGGTTGCCTTGCAGGGTGACAGAGTTTTTTGGTCTTGGCAATTCTTCAAAATGGTCTTCTAATTCATTAAAGGGTAGTGATTTACATCACTGGGGAAAATACTCACACTGACAAAAATCACAGCTCCTTAAAACAAAGTACATACAGTTTATATGAAAATATGAAGCTTGATCATTGAGTATGAATATTTTTAAAGTTTTTATTTTTTCCAGATAGCAAAAATCCAACATTAAACAAAAAAAAATCTCCCTGTATATTTTTCTTCATTTGATTTTTGATTTTTTTCTCTAAATACTTCAGTTTAATACATAACACTATAAAATTGATCTGCTTACCTTGCCTTGGCTTTTTCATAATGATTTAGTTTTATGCTTTTCCTGCACTGTCATCTTTCATTCTTGAAATATGTCTTCTTGTTTTTGTTGCAGTATGGACGAGAAGAGAGCGATTGGACAATCTTGGTGTCTTGAATGAAAAACACAGACAATATCATCTATATGTTATTGGGGCGAAACATTGTGTTTGAATTGTGATAAATATGTTTGGCTACCAGTTTATAGCTGTGTGTAATGTATTGTGTATTATCACTGTGTTCCTGGGGATGAATGCTTCCCACATGCCAGAGAATAGAAATAACAATCATGTCACTTTGTTCAGTAAGCTTGCTAGTAGAAGCTTCCTTTCTTGTAGTAAGTAGCTAAGATGAAGCCATAAAAAGTAGAAATACCCTCACAACTCTTAGTGCCTCCTTTAGTGGCCTTGACCTTACTCATGACTTAGAATGGAATATGCCCTTCTTCCTGTACCTCCTTGGCATTTCCCCCCTCTTCTTTTATTTACCAAATGAGGCTTGACTGACTAAAAGCTGGTTCAGATGAATTTTATCATGTACGTTCTGTTTCCTTCCTTACCATCTTTAGGACACTCTTCTCTGTGGTTGTCATTTTTCTGTTTTTCTTTGAGACATTGGAAGAGCTGGATTTGCTCTCTGCACTTGGGTTTTGAAGTGAATTTTCCTCTGGCACAAGCATTTTGCTTAATTCTTCTGTTCCATACAATAGAAATGTTGCCACAGAGGATAATGACATGATCCTTCTGCTCAATTTTGGATCTAAAGTATCATTAATAGCCTTCTGTTAGTCCCTTATGCTTGTTTGCCTTTATTGCATATTCACAGGGCATTTCCCCAGGGAGGCTTCAGTTTGCAAAGCTCCTTGTCATTGCACCTGGAGGCTCAGGGAATTTTCATCAATATCCCTGCTAATAATCTGCACTGTAATTCATTTTATTACTCACTCTCCCTCTTCCTTTTTAGTATACCTAACTCCCACATGCCAACATTTAGCTATAAAACACTTATCTTGTAGCTAAAAGACATTGCAAATTGATTTTTTTGAACTTCTAAATTTCTCTGTACAGTATTAGGTTCCTAAGGGACTTCCTTAGGAATGTACTCTCCCTTCTTTTTAAAGACTTCTTCAAATTTTGTAGTGATCTGAACTGTTCTCTAATCACTAAAACAATTACAGAATTGTACTGAAGAACTGAATTATCAATGACAACTGTGAATATGGGTTTTGGGTCTACATTCTCTTTAAATAGGTTATAAGCACAGAACAGCATTCAGTTTCAGAGAAGTATGACTGTATGTTCTTACTGTCTTTACATAATTGAAACTGGTTAATTGGCATTTGTGCTTGATTCTTACAGTTAGTGTATTTTTCGTACATTGTTTTTAGTTCCCATGGTCTGCTGACTCACCGGCTTGGAGAGCTACCTACAGACACACAATAAGATAAATTATTCCGATACTGACTTGTGCCTTGAAGTGAGATACAAAGTTAAAAGAAATAGAAGTGCATTTCCTAGTGAGTGAAATAATAGTGAATTGTGTAATAATTGCTCATTTTTATGTTTCTGGGTGTGAGAAGATGGAAAGACCTCTGATTTAATAGCTACTTTTTGCTACAAAGCAGGGACTATAGAGTGTGTGTGTGTGTGTGTGTGTGTGTGTGTGTGTGTGAGAGAGAGAGAGAGAGAGAGAGAGAGAGAGAATTCTGGAATGAAGAAGATAACAAAAATGCTCTTCATAGGGCTTTTATGATGAGTTGTTATCCTGGAAGATGCTATCTAATTCAGGACTTAATCTTGAGAAGTATGACTATCTTTCCCACAGTTAATATGTCTTTTATTTTTTAAAGGATTTATTTTTTTCTTAGTAAATCTTTTGACTAGCCTTGAAAAAGAGTGGCATTGAATCTGAGCTTTTCAAAAAATATTTTACTATAATTATTTCCTTTGGAATCCTATGTATTTTATTTTATGCATTAAAAAACATTATTCTCAAAAAAGGTCCACAGGCTTTATCAGATTGCCAAAGGAGTCCATTACACAAAAAACTTTTGGTCTGTGGAAAAGGAGGGGTTGCTTTTGCTAGTCCTTCAATACCCTGTCTTTTTATTTAGTTTTTCAACTATCTATGTGTGGTTTCCACAATCACTATCTGGGGCCATCTCAGGCATTTTCTGCTATACTTAAAATCTTTCAGGATACAACTGATATTTATACAGTGCTTTAAGGTCTACAAAGCAAACACAAAAACATGAAGATAGTACAAGTATTTTCATTTTCATTTTACAGTTAAGAAAGGTTAAGTGACTCTGCTCATGGTTACCCACTAGTAAGTATCAGAGGCAGGAACTGAACTCAGGTCACCTGATTGCAAGATCAGTGCCCTATCCATAATATCTGGGTGCCTCTCAGCTTGTGGGAGGAACATCAAGGAAGTTCATGTTAGGGTGTATAATTGTTCCTATCACTTTAATCAGAGCTAACTATGCTACTAACTTGTTAAATGGATTTAGAAAGAACATGTGTGCAATTTTTTTTCTTGGTGCCCTATTTGTTTAATTGTAGTGGATCAATATAGCAAGAGTAGCACATTATAACTAGGCAATTATCCATTTTTCAACAGTTAGTTGTGGTAACACTAATTGATCATTTAAGACATAAGATAATCTAACATTAGGAACATGTGAAGCTAATCTGCTCAAAAAGATCAACAAATTAATACTGTTGCTGATATTTGCATAATTGACTGCAATTATTTAATGTTTAATTGGGTTGATCAAATGAGATTCAGGAACTCACATGAGTATGCATATAAACAGAACTGATGGTACTTAAAATGATTTGTGTTTCCTTTTTTCCTCTACTTTATTGAGTGATTACTTTCAAACCAAATCTACCCCTAGCTTTCTATACATCAATAGCAATCAAGACTTTAAAAATGAAATATTATCAGACATCCACTAAAATGGAACTGTAAATACTGTTTAAACTCCCATCTGGCATCAGAAATTTTCTTTGTCAAATTCTTTTTTAAAGAGTAAAGTTGTGCCCCATCAAAGGATGAAAAATCAGATCAGCACATTCCTGAGATGGGGTACAGTATTGACCTGTCTGAATGAATAAATGAAAGTTATCAGATTCAGCTTACAAACTAGCTACAAAAAATGATGGAGTGAGTCACTGTATAATGACTTAATTCTGGCAAGGAATCTTAGGAAGACGTACAATGTAGAGAGTAGTCCCAGGATTGGGAATTGGAAGACCCATATTCTGATCTCCACTCTGCTACTAACCATCTCTGTTATCTTCAGAAAACCAATCTACCTTCCTGGGCATAAATGTCCTCAGAAAAATTCAAACTAGATATACTATATCACCCTTCAAGATTTAACATCCAGAAATTCTGTCTCTCTAGAAAGTACTCTGTTTTGAGGACAATTATCTGATAGCAAAGACTATTGTATTTTCATCTCCCCCCAACCCCCACCCCCAAGAGCATAGCACAGTGGTATGTACATAGCAGGTACTTTAAAATGTTTCTTGAGGTGAATTATAGAAGAGAAAATACACTATTCTTCCATATCAGGAGAGAAAAAAAATATATAATATCAACCTTGTGATGAAATGCAGTTTTAGTACTTTTAAGAAAGCAAGAAATGAATATCAGAACCCAGTGTTAGAAAACTGTGCCAATTTGATGGCTGGCTTTAATTTCAACACCTAAAAATAATTGTCCATTGGCCAATGGAGGTAGAACAGTCTTTCTTGGGCACATGAAATTATATCATTTTTGGGCAGAGAGTTTGTTAGAGGAGCTTCAGTTTTAAATATAGGACCTTATCATGGCAGGGAGTTAGAAGCCCCCACTAGACATTTTTAAAGTTAAATTTAAAGTTATTTATGTCCTCTCTCTCACTGAGCACATTAAACTTGTATTCTTTTTCCTGAAGCAGTTTTTCTTTATCCCTGAAAACAGTCATCTTGCACCTTGTAGGTATGGAAAAGTGTATAAGCAGAACACTAACCACTTTTGTTCTTTAACAGATAAGTTTTTTGAGTTCTGTTTTCTGAAGCACTTTGTGTGTTTCATGCAATAGTTCAGACTTCTTTTGATTCAAAGTCTATTGTCTGAAAATGAAGCAGGCCACTTTGGCAGCTGTTATGAAACCATAATTTATTAAAGGACCAGTGGTCCTTTATAGTGTATACGTGTCCATGAAATATAGTCAGTGAATTCTTTTATAAAATGATAATGTCTTTTAAAATATCTGAGCACTAAATGAATCATGAATGGTTATACTAGCCATTAGTCTTGGTGGACTTATCTAAATGGGTCAGTCAGGTTAAGATTTGCCACAAACAATTTCTTTTTCATCTGTTTCCCTGTAAAAAGTCCCTTCAATTAGTAGCATGCCTTAGAATTAACAATATTGATGTGAGTTTTAACTAGTCATAATACATTTAACAATTTAACAATAACAACCATACAATACATTTGGTTAACAATTATTGAGTGATTTAAAAGGTGCATGAGAGGGGCAGTTACGTGGCGCAATGGATAGAGCACCGGCCCTGGAGTCAGGAGGACCTGAGTTCAAATATGGTCTCAGACACATAACACTAGCTGTGTGACCCTGGGCAAGTCACTTAACCCCACTGCCCAGCAAAAACAAAGAAAAAAAAAGGTACATAAAATTCTACAATACTAGATGTGGAACTGATTTCAGAGTATGGTAATTGACCTCAAAGAGCTTGCAATCTAGTCATACAGTCTAGTAGCACAAGTCTGAAAGCATTTGATACGTGCAATCAAAAAGAATAAGTTAACTAGCAGTTAAGAAAAAAACTGAATATTTTGATCTATCATTTTCAATGAAAATTGTTTTATATTTCTTTACTTCTTGTAGGAAATTCTCTACTACTCAGCACTGAGCATGGCATAAGCTATGTTGTTTCTTCACTGACTAATGCTAATCTGATATAAGTCTTCTGGGCCGTATTAAACTGATGCAACATATTTAATAAGAAACCTCAGATAATAATATCCCCACTAGACTTGTTAATTCTTAAGAATGCTAAGGCTGAAATTCACATGCAAAATACTATCTGAAAATGAGATTTACTGGAGACTATACATTATGGAACAAGTTACTTTAACATGTTAGGTCATGTATTGAGCTACTTAGAAAATGACCAAAGCCTGAGAAATGTGTTTCTGTCCTGAAGACCAGTTCTTCTGGTCTGTAAGTTTGTGTCCTTTTTGTTGTTACCCAAAGAAAATCTTTTTCAAAATCCTGGCTGATTAACAAGGAAGTTTTAGCTTCTTTTTCATTCTTCAGTATACCTTAAAGTTGAAGTACCCACTTCAATAAAATATATATCAGATCCTTTATTTAGTTAAAAAAAAATGAAACATACCAAGGCTCAAGAAGTTGTCATCTTTACCCGCGATGATTTCCTGTGATTAGATATACACATCAAAACTCAGTCTTTTGAGAATGAATCTGTACTCCTCCCCTCCCACTGCTCTTGTTTTTTTTTTTTTTGCCAGTCAGATCAAATTATTACATCTCACTTTTTTGGCTGCGTGGTTTCCTGCACTAGAATCTCCATTGTTAACAGGACTTAATAGTTGAATAGTTTACTACACATTTTATATCATCCCCAAACTCTTGTTTGCAAAATAATGTGCAGATTCTGATTCACAAAATGCAGGGGTGGATATTTGTTCATTGACAGATAATGAGACCTAATTAATTCCTCATGTCAAAGGCTATAGTGGGCAAGTTATTTCCTACAGTTTTGTACAGAATGAAGTAAGATGTGAAAAAGAAAGTCAGTGGCAGAACAACAGTAAGAATGAAAGAGGAAGGGATACGATTCAGGAAGCAGCACAAATATTTCATTCTTCTATCCTGTCTAAAGAAAGACTATTTCCCTACCCCTGCAGAATTCTTGTACTCTGCTACTCTTTTAAACTTTGGCTTCTATGCTAAGGCTAGTTATGGGTGCCAAATCAAAACAGTGCCAATTATTATGTGTCTTCAAGAAAGTGGTTTTAAGTTTTTCTAGCATTAGAATGAGCTCGCAGACATTTTCTGACAGGGACTATGGGAAATTTCATCTTTTATTTCCCATGCCTAGTACAATGCCAAGTGTAGACAAGGCACTTAATAAGTGTGTATTGAGGTGAACTAAATTATTGGGATATCTAATAGAAACTACTTTGGAAAACTAAAGAGCTGGACTGGAGTTAATTCAAGAGATTTAAAAACCAGGGCTTTTTTTTTCTTTTTCTTTTTTTTTTTTTTTTGTGAGGCAATTGGGGTTAAGCGACTTGCCCAGAGTCACACAGCTAGTGAGTGTTAGGTGTCTAAAGCCAAATTTGAACTCGGGTCCTCCTGACTCCAGGGCCAGTGCTCTATCTACTGTACCACCTAGCTGCCCCTCCAGGGCCTTTTAAAAAACAAAACAAAACAAAAGAAAAAATGAATTCTTGTACATACTGTTGATTCTTGAGCAATCTTTTTCCTTTCAGGTTTTTTTATTATGAATTTCTTTGGGCAGAGGAAAATTATAAGGAACTAGAATCAAATTATTTATTGCAGATCTTATCTGTTCCTTAGATAGGATTACTTTGTTTTAGGAATTAGATGAATATTGTGGCTTCACTTTTAACTGTGAAATTAAATATTTAGTTGTATTTTTCTCCACCTAGTTATCAAAAGGTACATAAAAATAAACAGTAAGGTTAAGATGAATGCAAGAACTGACTTCAAACAATGCATCACTGTAAATTTCCAAGGTTGTGGGAAATGCTGTTAGATCAGATCTTGGAAAGTAAGTCTGTTAGTCTCTGAGCATATATCAAGTTTTTTTTTTTTTTTTTTTTAAAGAGGTTCCCCCAGTAAATTGAAAAAATTGATTCAACTATAGATAGATACATCTCATTTATACCATCGTTCTCACTCACAGTCTGAAATTATGTGTACTTATTTAGTAATGGACACTTGATAAAAGAGAAATTAGATTAGAAAAATAGGTTGAAGTGAATATATCCTATCCCAGAGTTTATAGAAGTTTAGGAACATTGAAAAGTTAGCTAAAAATGCAGACTTTTTGAACCTGATTTGAAGTCTGACTATAGTTATCACAGGAGTGATAAAACCTGGCCACTAGTGTCTTAAGTTTCCTATTTTATGAGGTGACTAGTTCTGTACCTGTTTGTGAAATCCTCTTTAAGTAAGAAAAATTGGTCATTCAACAGATATAAAGAAATATTTTAGAAGACTCATGTTTTCATAAATGTTTGAGGTGATGTTTTGTTATGAGGATTCAGACACATTAAAAGCACCATAATAACAGCTATAAGGAAAATATAGTGAGTAAAGTAAAGGAAACTATACCTCATTCTTCTTTAAAGGTTTTGTAGAAGCACAATTAAACTCTCATAATGGCTTTGTTACACATGAACCATCTGGTGTGAATGAACACTTTATATTTGTATGTCTAAAGAACCTGTAATAATTGTATTTTGCTGGCAATAGATACATTCTTTATTGTTTGCATTTTCCTCATCCAATCTGTAATTATGCAGTATTTCTCTCTTCAATAAAACAATTTAATGGACACCTGTTTGTGTGGTATGAAGAAATCAGCATTGTTGGATGCATGTAATAAACTTTAATTGCCATTTTTATGATGCTTCAAGGTTTTTGGTTAGAGGATGTAAAAACTGTCATTTTCACATTTTTAAAATAATGACATTGAAGAGAAGGAAAAGAAGCAAGGGTATAAGGAAGAAGACATGTAACAACATGAATGTTAAATATATTTTTTATAAAAAAATCTTAAAAACTTTTTTAAGTATATGGATTTATTTTCCGCTAACTATAGCTTCCCCGCTTCAAATTACTGTACAATATATCCTGAATAGATTGGCTCTTCCTGTTCACCTTAAAATTGTATCTACAATATTAATTAAATTGTTTGCCCACAGTAGTTAAAAAAAAGCTTTGGGACAAAAATATTGTCTAAATGTTATAAATCAGTTCTAAAGATAAAGTATTAATAGGATTAGTAGAATCTAATATTTATTTAGTGGTTCCTATGTGCCAGGCATTGTACTAAGCAATTTTATAAGTTTTATCTCATTTGATCCTCACAACAACCCTGGGAGATAAGTGCTATCATTATCCCCATTTTACTGATGAGGAAACTAAGGCAAATGGAAGTTAAGTGACATGCCAAAAGTCCCACTGATAGAAAGTATCTATGGTCACATTTGAACTCAGGTCTTCCTAACTCCTTGCCTCAGTTGCCTTATCTGTAAAATGAGCAAGAGAAGGAAATGGCAAACTACTCCAGTATCTTTGCCAAGAAAACCCCAAATGGGGTCATGAAGAGTCAGACAGGACTCAAAAATGGATTCAACAACTTCCTAATTCCAGGCTCATTGATCCATCCACTGCACCATCTGACTCTCCCTTACTTTGTCCTATAAATAAAGGACATCAATAATCCAACTTTCTAGTCAAATAAAGAACTTCGTGAAAAGATATAAGAATAATTTGTAGATTAGGCATGTTGTATTCATTTTCCCATAATTTGGACTACATGATTGCAAATGCAGCAAAACTTTAGTTTTATCAAAGAGTGACAAAGCAAAGCTTAAACAAAGCAAAGCTTAAATTCATCATGAATCTTTTCCCTATATGCTTCAACTCCTGAAGACAGTGACCTCTTAGCAAGCTAAGAACTTAGGTTAGAGCTAAGAGGGCGTGGGCAAAGGTTAGTAGTTTGGTTCAGCAATAGTGTCAGAGCACAACTCCCAGAAGAATGACAAAGATTGAGATGTCATTGCTGAAGGTGATGACTTACTGGTGTTTACATGATTTATAAGAACAGACAGCTCTGTTGAGAAAAAAAGCAGTTTTCTTCAGGGGAGAAAGTGTCTTTTCTGCATTGTCCTACTAACAAAAAGAAACAAAAGAAACAGACATTTTCTTGCCTTTGTAACTTCCCTCCCCTCACACAAACTACCTCAATTTAATCTCATGTATGTTCTCTAAGTTTGCTTATATATCCAAATCAAAATACACTGTACCAGTATATATTTTTTCAGGTCATACTGTGGAGTTCTTTTTACCCATATCTATCTTCATCTGCTTATGATGGTGATGGCTTGTGTCATGACATTCCTGTAACTTCAAATTGGTACATCAAATGAAAAAAAAACTAAAAGGGAATTCTTATTTGCATATATGTGTTTGTGAAGAATATTGCATATTCTTTGTAACAGCCCTTTCATAGCTGTGATTTTATACCTCAATGTCAACTAGAAACTTTGTAGTCCTATTTACGTGTTGGAGTCTTTGCTAATAAGTTATACATTGGCTGAGAAAACTCAGTTGATGAGTAAAAAGTATATACAAATAGTTTCTATGCCAAAACTTCCAAATTTATTGACGGGAAAAATTCTTAGGATGAGCAAATGGATATAAAAAATGGGAAAGTAATATTGCTCATCAGGTATTAATGCTAAAGCAAAAGGAGGCAGAAATATGATTACCTTGGACAATTGAGTTACCTTTCCTGGGAAGCAGATTCCTCATTCTTAAAATGGGGACATTGAAGTCATTGAATTCTGATGCCCCTTCCAGATTGAAATGTGTAATTGTGATGTGTTCACTGTAAAGTCATATATGAAAAAGTTCCAAAATGAGTAATCTTGGAAGCAATGAAAACAATTTCACCAAGAGATGTTTGAATACTGTAAGTAGAAATTCAATACCATCTCCAGATCTTCAGATTCATACTGCTGCAATAGACAGTTTGCTTAAACTTGAAAAAGTACAGTCAGTTGCGTAGTTTTTAAGTTTTAGAGGACACCGGAAGAAAAACATTCTTCACTATCATTCTGCTCTTTTGTTACCAGTGGATTAAATTCATTACTCCAAGTTATTAATGACCAATAATTCTTGGAAATGTCCATCTTTGATAACAATTTCCCACTTTTCCATCTCTCCTCACTCTTAATCCTAAAACTATTCTCCATCTTGACCTCTATCTTCAGTTCTTCCATCTCTTTCTGTTCTCTCACTTCATCACTTCTATTCTACCTCATTTTCTTCCCTTTACATTATTGACCCTTTGGATCAGTGGTCTTCAAACTTTTTTTCTGTACCAATATCAATAAAATAATTAAGCACAGCATTAACATGCATATTTGCAAGTTATATATGTATACTTCTATGCCAAAATTACATATATTATCAATGCACAAAAATGTGTATTGACTATTATTTCACATACTATAATTTCAACAAAAATAGAAATAGAAAAGAGCATGAGATGAAAAGGAAATAATCTTTGAATCATTTGGGATCCACTGGAGTTTACTGAATGGGGGGATGACGTGGTCAAACTTTTGTTTCAGTAAAACACAGCTGGCAACTGTTGAGAATGGATTGGAGAGATAAGACAAAGGAGATCAATTAGGAGCCTGATGACATAGTACAGAGGAGAGGTATTGAGAGCGTGAATGAGGGTGGTGGCTATATGAATAGGGAGAAGAGCATACATAAGAGATGTGGAAATAGAAATGGTAAGATTTGGCAACTAATTGTGTATGGATGTGAGAGTGAAATGTCAAGGATGAAATCAAGGTTTTGAACCTGTGTAATGGGGAGAGTTTCTTTATAGACAAAAGTGACTATGACTAATTAGGAATATTGGAAGTGGGATGGGTTTGGGAACACAGATAATATAATGAGATCTGTCACGTAAACTATGATTTACCCTTGTGACTCACTGTCTCCCACCAATAACAAAGTGTATTGCTGGAGTGAGGAGTGTGATCTCTTACCAAGACTAGAGTACTGAGTCAACCATAGGGTGACTTGAGATTGTAGCATAATGTTGGGGACAAGGGTACAGCTGCTGGTATGAGTGCCTTGGTCAAGCTTAAGTTATAACAACCTTGAGAGGCCTACACTAGGGCAGAAAGGGAGAAGATTCTGTGTAAGGGTCTTACACAGGTGTGGAAGACAATTGAATAGGGGAGTGTGGTTGAGTAAGAGACAACTTTCATGATTGGCTATCACAGGCAGAGTGAGTTGTGACCCATCGTCTTAACTTCTAGTTGGTTGATAAAGTACTCCACGTGGCAATGCTAATTATACTACTTGTTAATTTTGTTATAGTAGGGATTCTTTTCATTTATGGATTGGACTAAATTGATGATTGAGGTCCTTTCTAACTTTTAAATTCTGTGATTCATTCCTGGACCCCCATTTTGGAGACCACTCCTTTATTTAATCAATTCAAACATGCACTGTCTTCAACCCTTGGTTATATTGTTCTTTGTCCTTCTTCCACTCTGAGTCACTCCTACCATCTGCCTTCTTTAATCCTCTCATAAGCTGCTGAGCAATTCTGGAGGAAATCATATAGTCATATATTGGGCCCACTACCAATTGAAGTTAGTTAATAATCTCCACTGTTGAATGATGATTCATTTATTCTTCTATGACTAATCATACTCCCAAAAGCCCTGTTCTAAACTGTCTTCTCTTTTAATAAGTCCTTTATTATTAAAACACTTAATTATTATTAAAATTATTATTATTTTGAGTCCTTTAACTCTACTTAATTCTTTGGCAGAGAAAAAAGAAAAAAATAATTAGTGAGCATCTCTGTATTCTCTCTATTGTTAGTTATCATTATCTCATTAACCCTACTGTAATCTCCCCCTTTACTCAATCAATCTAAAGACAAAACTAAAAAAATAAATAGAAACAAGATCTGTGGGCTACTTTGCTTCACAGCCTCAACTCATTCTGTTTTTAATCTTGAGTCTATTTTCACATGATCATGACACCTAATAGTCATCCTATGATATGTGTTCTTTCTCCCATCTTCTGAATATGTCTTTTAAAAGTCTAAGTTGGTTGGTGAGTTCTCTCTGTATCCCATACTTCTCTTCAGACAACTCCCATTTCTCAATCTATATCAGGATTATTTCCTTCAGGTATCTTCAAACTTTCATTCTTGAGAGGTTCCTGTCATTTCTGCGATGTCTTCTGCTGTAGAATTTTTGGTCTTTGTTATTTATCCATCCTTCCTGTGAATTCTCACTAAATCTAGGGTTTGTGTTACTCCAGCTTTGTTTTTTATCTCTATCAGAATCTCTAGGAAGGAATAATTACTTCCTCCAAGGTTCTTGGTTATCTCCACTGTAGCAACTAGTTCCTCTGTCAGAGTGAAAAATCAGGTCTTGAACAGAATTTTCACTTGCTAGTTGATCTACTTTTTGAAGAATTAAATTGTCATTAAAGAAGGTCAAGAAGTTATCAATACCAATGTTTTGGTCAGAGAGAGTCCCCTAACAGATAGATGTCTGGATAATTTGAAGTCCTTCATCACTACTGTAACATTTTTCTGAGTCATACTTAAGATCTGTTGCTATTGGCAATGAAGAATAAAGAGACTACAGGCTCAATAGATGGCTTTCCTAATGGCCTATAATATTAACTGTTACACTAGCTATAGTATATGTATACTTATTTGGGTCAAAGTCCCCTATCACAATGATAATGCTTTTGGTAGCTAAAAAGACCCTGGATATAATCCTGGAAATACCCAGAACTGGGCTCCATGATCAAGAGTTAGACAAATCTTCAGTTTAAGGGTCTTTAGAATAGTATTTCTCTGGAAAACATTACTACCCAAAGGGTGATAAGAGTGTGCTCTATAAAATGAAGGAGGCTTAGGAGTGGGAATAAAGGTGGAATTGCTTCAAAGTCATACTCTTCCCATACTTTACTTCTTTATGCCACACTGGATTATTAGGGTATAGATACCTTAGAAGTGTTTTATTTCGGTCTGGCCTTGCAAATATTTGTGCCATTTCTATATACATAAGTAAGATGACTGCACAGATCTTTATAGAAGCACTGATTATATTTCCAAGGACTAGAAGAATTGACTGTGAAAGAGATAGAGGATACTGTAATTGACTCATGCTATTTCTGGTGTGGATAATAGAGAATGCTTTTTAAATCTTTGCCCTAGCTAGTTTCTTTTGGCTCTGAAATAATAACTTCATGCAATTTGTCTTCAAAATATGTAAGAGGTATAATCAGAAATTGGCTTTTTCAAGGAAAGGAAATAATAGTGTACCTTAAAAATTTCTGCCAAACCCTTTATGAGGCCATTTCAAAAAACTTTTTCACTACTCTTATATATACCACTACAATACATGTTGGGAGACATCATGTTGTGGAAAAAGCATTAGACTTTTGGAGTTAGGGAGCCTCAGTCTGAATCCTTGCTATGCTATGTAACCTTGAGAAAATACTAGACTCCTCTAGATCTCATTCTTCATCTATATAAAAGATGTTGGAACCTAAGCTAGCACTGGGTGCAGGACAGAGAGTGAACTGAGGGAATTGAAGGTGCAAGTAGTGATGGGAATTGAGTGAACCACACTGATTCCATCTTGTAACTCAATTCTGGAGCTAGCTCAGTTCCCATTCTATTCAATTATGGGTCTAGTCCAATTTCTGTCTGGTGAGAAAATTTTATTTAGTTATGGGAATTGTGAGAGGACTTGGTTGCATTGTTTGAACCTAGCCCTGCGTGGCTGGGAATCTATACCACCTATACCTGTTGCTTAGAGACCCTTAACTAAGAACTTAGGATATGCTGTCTAGAAACCTAATCAGACCTAAAGACTGATGGGAGGAGTTTTCTTACAATTATACATCTCAAACAACCCATATGTTTTATCTGAAAACTGGCCTCATACTGATGAATTAGTTATTGTTTCCAAGTTCCTTTGATTGAGTATAGACACTTGGGGGAGTGGAATACCTCTTTTCCTTATTTCAGGGAATTTCACTTGTTCCCTCTCCCCCTCCCAACTTAGAAAGTCCTTAATCTTTCCTCCAATTAGAAATCAGACTCCCTAATTTTGTATCCTGGTTAACTGTTTTCTTTTAATTAATTGGTCTTATTTGATTAATTGTTTTTAATGCTTAAAAATCTGTGTCCCATCCCCCATCCCCTGTATTCAGGATCCAGTTCTAAATTGAGAAAAGGACCTGGTCCTTATTTGTTGGGCAATTGGCACGCACTGCTTAATAAAGCAATATTCTTGGAAGCTTGAACTTTTGTTTCCTCAGTGATTTAATTTTTCACCCACCACAACAGGTAGTTGTTTGACAACTACATTGTGTTTACCCACTTTTGTGTCACAGTTTCAGGTCCAGGAGGAGTGATTGCAGTCACAAGGAAGCAGGAGGCCTTTCTGAGTAAGAACCAGAGGGCAGACTAAGAGATTAGTGATCCCACCTCTCTTTCAATCGTAACATGTTGGAAGCACCTAGGACTTCCAAACCTCTAGAACTAGCTCTGAAAATAGCAGTTCAAAAAAAGCCAGAAGCTTGGGACAGTGCCCCCAACTCACACCCCGAGAACAGAGTCCAACTTTAATATAAAATTCAAAGTCTAAAAATAGTGTGGGAAAATAATCAATTACAAAAAAACAAAAACAAAAACAAAAAAACAAAAAAACCTGATCATAAAAAGTGCTACTATGATGACATGGAAGATCAAGACACAAACAGAAAAGACAATGTTAAAATAGCTACAAGCAAGTCTCAACAACAACAAAAAAGTGAATTGGATGCAAGTCCAACAAAGATTCATTGAAGAGCTAACAAATGATTTTAAAAATCAGAGTGGTAGAGGAAAAATGGGGCGGAGGGAGTGGGAGTGGAATGAACAATACAAGAAAATAATGAAAAGACAATTAACAGCCTGGTAAAAGAGACACAAAAAAATTGAAAAACATGACACCTTAAGTAATAGAATTGGCCAAATGGAAAAAGAGGTACAAAAATTCACTGATGAAAATAACTCCTTAAAAAGCAGAATTAGCCACATGCAAAAAGAGGTATAAAAGCTCACTGAATAAAATAATTCCTTAAATATTAGAATTAGGCAAGTGAAAGCTAATGACTCTGTGAAACATGAAGAAACAATAAAACAAAGTTAAAACAATGAAAAAAGGAGAAAATGTGGGATATCTCAGAGGAAAAACAACCAATATGGAAAATAGATATAAAAGAGATAATTTAAGAATTATTGGACTACCTGAAAATCATGATCAAAGAACGACCTTAGACATAATATTCTAGAAAATTAGATGGGAAAACTTCCCCAATATCCTAGAACCAGAAGGTTAAAAATAGAAATTGAAAGATCCACCTTTTGAAAGAGATCCCAAAATAAAAACTCTCAGGAATATTTTAGCTGAATTCCATTGCTCCTAGGTCAAAGGGAGAATATTTCAAGCAGTCAAAAATAAACCATTCAATTATGGGACAGTCAGGATCATACAAGATTTAGCAACTATCACATTAAAGGAGGGCTTCAAAAACAATATTCCAGAAGTCAAAAGAGCTAGGATTACAACCTAAAATTATGTAGTTAGTAAAACTGAGTATAATCATTCAGGGGAAAATGCATATTTAGTGAAATAGAGGGCATTCAAGAATTCTTTTTTCTTTCTTTTTTTTTAGGCAATTGGGGTTAAGTGACTTGCCCAGGGTCACACAGCTAGTAAGTGTTAAGTGTTTGATCTGAGGTTGGATTTGAACTCAGGTCCTCCTGACTTCATGGCTGGTGCTCTATCCACTGTGTCACCTAGCTGCCCCACATTCAAGCATTCTTGATGAAAAGACCAGAAATGAATAGACAATCTAAATTTTAAATACAAGGCTCAAGAGAAGCATAAAAAAGTAAATGTGAAAGAGGAATCCTAAGGGACTCAATAAGATTAAAATGTTTATATTCCTATATGGGAAGATGATACATGTAAATTCTAAGAACTTTATCACTATTAGGGCAGTTAGAAGGACTCTACATAGACAGAAGGCACAAGAGTGAGTAAATTATGTTGGGATTATATAAAGAAAAGATGGGTGTGAAAGAGGAATGCAATAGGAGAAAATGGGGGAAGTTATCTTACATAAAAGAGGTTCACAAGGAAGATCTTTTACAATGGATAAGAAAATGGTAGGGGGCAGACAATGCTTGAACTTTACTCTCATCTAAATTGGGTTAAAGAGAGAAAAATATGTGTGTAAACTTATTCAGATATAGTAATCTATTTTACCCAATAGGGAAATAGGAAGGGAAGGGAATAAGGGAAAGTGGGAGTCATAAAAGGGAGCGAAGATTAAAAGAGGCAAAGGACAAAAGCAGAACATCCTTTTGAGAAGAGACAGGGTAAAAAGAGAGAAAAAGAAGGATAAACTAAAAAAAGTAGGATACAAGGAAAGACACAGTTAGTAATCATAACTTTGAATGCAAATGGGATGAATTCACATAAAACAGAAGCAGATAACAGAATGTATTGAAAACCAGAACCCCAAAATATGTTGTTTACAAGAAACATACTTGAATCAGAGAGACACACTCAGAGTTAAAATAAAGAGCTGGAGCAGAATCTATTATGCTTCAGCTGAAGTTAAAAAAAAAAAAGTAGGTGTAGCAATCATGATCTAGAAGAAAATGCAAAAATTTTAAATAAAATAGTAGCAAGGAGACCACAGCAATATAGCACACAGATCATATACAGTGACCAGGTGGGATTTACACCAGGAATGCAGGGCTGGTTCAATATTAGGAAAACTATTAGCACAATTGACCATATCAATAACAAGACAACAAAAATGTGATTATATCAATAGATACAGAAAAAGATTTTGACAAAATGAAATACCTGTTCCTATTAAAAACTGAAAAGCACAGGAATAAATGGAGCCTTTCTTAAAATGTTAAGTAGTAGCTAGCCAAAACCAAGAGCAAGCATTATTTGTAATGGGAATAGGCCAGAATCCTTCCTAATAAGATCAGGGGTGAAACAAATATTTCTATTATCAACATTATTATTCAATATTGTATTAGAAATGCTAGCTATAGCAATAAGACAATGAAAAGAAATTAAAGGAATAAAAAGGAAGGAATGAGGAAACAAAACTATCATTCTTAGCCACTGATATGATAGTATAGAGAATCCTAGAGAATTAACTAAAAATCTAGTTGAACCAATTAATTTTACCATAGTTGCAGGATACAAAATAAATCCATATAAATCATCACCATTTCTATATATTACCAACAAAACGGAGCAAAAAGAAATAGAAAGAGAAATTTCATTTAAAATAATTACCAACAATATAAAATACTTGAAAGTCTATCTGTCAAGACAAACCTAGGGACTGTATGAACACAGTTACAAAACACTTTTTACACAAATTCAGACAGATATAAACAATTGGAGAATATTAATTGCTAATGGGTATGCTTGGCCAATATAGTAAAATGACAATTCTACCTAAAATGATTTACTTATTCAGTGCCATGTCAATCAAACTACCAAGGAATTATTTTATAGAGCTATAAAAAAATAACAAAATTCATCTGGATGAACAAAAGGTCAAGAATATCAAGAGAATCAATGAAAAAAATGTGAAGGAAACTAGCCTATTAGTAACAGATTTTAAAGTATTTTATAAAGTGGTGATCATGAAAACAATCTGGTATTGGTTAATAGAGGAGTGGATCAGTAGAATAAGTTAGGTATACACTACACAGTAGTAAATGACCATAGTAATCTAGTGTTTGATAAACTCAAAGATCTAACCTTTTGCGGGTAAGAACTCACCATTTGACAAAAATTTCTGGGAAAACTGGGAAATGCCTTGGCAAAAGCTAAGTGTAGACCAGCTTCTTACACTATATAGTAATATAAGGTTAAAATAGGTTTAAACATAAAGCATGACTTTATAAATAAGTTAGGGTATCATGGAAAAAAGATTTATGGTTAAGAGAAGAGTTTATGACCAAACAAGGTATAAATTGGATCATAGAAAGTAAAATGAATAATTTTCATTATATGAAATTAAAGTTTTTGTACAAACAAAACTAATGAGGCCAAAAATTAGAAGAAAAACAGGAAATTGGGGGAAATTTTATAGCATGGTTCTCTGATAAAGGCCTAATTTCTCAAATATGTAGGTAACTGAACCCAATTTATAAAAATAAGAGCCATCCCCCCCAATTGATAAATGGTGAAATTGATAAAAGTATGAAAGTTTACAGAATTAGAAATCTTATGAAAAAATGTTCTAAATAACTATTGATTAGACAAATGCAAATTAAAACAAGTCATACCTATCATATTGGCTAACATGCCAGAAAAGGTAAATGACAAATGCTTGGGGGGGGAGGGGGATGTGAGAAAACAGGTACACTAATGCATTGTTGGTGGAGTTGTGAATTGGTCCAACCATTCTGGACAACAATTTGGAACTATGTCCAAAGGGCTATAAAGCCATGCATACCCTTCAACCCAACCTAGTTCTATATCCCGAAGAAATCAAAGAAAAGGGGAAAGCACCTACATGCACAAAAATATTTATAGTAGCTCTTGTGTTGGCAAAAAATTGGAGTTTAAGGGGATGCCCAGTAATTGGGGAATGGCTGAACAGGTTGTTCCATACGATTGTAGATAGAATGCTATTGTTTTATAAGAAATTTGTATAAACTGACATAAAGTGAACTGAGCAGAACGAGAACACTTACACAGTAACAACAATATTGTAAGGATGATCAACTGTGAAAGACTTAGCTACTCTGATCAAGACAATGATTCAAGATGCTTTTAAAAGACACATGATGACAAATGCTATCCACACCCAGAGAGAAAACTATAAACTCTGAGTATAGACTGAAGCATACTTTTTCCACTTTATGTTTCTTGCTTTTTATTGTTTGTTTTGTAACATGGCTGATATGGAAATATGTGTTGCATGACTTCACATGCATAATTGATATATTGCTTGCCTTCTCAAGGGGTGGGGGAGGGGTGGTAGGGAGAGAATTTGTTGCTCAAAAATTTTTTCAAAATGAATGTTAAGAATAAATAAATGAATAAAATTTGAAAAAGGTTAATCTGCTAAAGTAAAACAAATTATAAGCCAAAAATGGCTGTCTCAAAATGGTTATATAGAATTTCACAATTTATAACATTTTGTCATGGCAATTACATAGCAAATTACTTCTATAAATTACAATGTAGCTACTTAACTATTATATCTTTAATCAACATTACCATGTACTCATTAGTTTGCTGCTTTAGCAGCTAGCAGATGACTCATTATTTTCACCTATTAAATTCCTGACAAGTTTTTCCAAAATTTTGAGATCTTTAATTCTTCTCCTAAGCTTCTGGTTTCACATCTAAAATCAAATATTATATATCAGATAATAATCATTGCATAATCCAAGGAAAAATTAATGTCAGCCAAACATTTAAAAATAGCATTTTAGTATGTGCCAACAACAGTAGTTAGAAGAACTCAAAATAAACTGAAACCATTAAGTCAGCAAGTTAATTCCTCTTCCACCCATGAAAAATGGTCATGCCCATGAAAACATGTTGTGTACATTACAAAATGGTCAAGGAATCATAGATTCAGCTTTCAGGATTTTTGGAAGCAAACCTCAAAACCCATAGTAATATGTGATTTACTTCACGATGCAAGCAATTCTTCCATACGACAATTAACTATAGGATTCAGTATTTATTATTTATTCCAAAACATTTGAAATAAAGAGCTTCAATTATTTGCATTACCTTCCAGGTTGTTCTCAATAACTGATTTTCCTTTATCTCTGGTTGTGATCTCTTGTGGAAGCAGGGTCACCCATTGACTCAGGGTCTTTTGTTACTTACACTCAATCAACTCAATGGCACTTTGACTTAAACACATAATTTAAAATACAAAAATTAAAGACAACATTTCTCACACAAGGGAAAGAAAAAAAACAAATAAAAGAAGAGCTGACATTGATAGATTGTTTTAAGTTTTGCTAAAAATTTATGTACATTACCATACTCATTCTCATTTCTAGTTCCTGGTGAAACTGCCAGACTAGCAACTATGTTGTCCTTTTTTCTAACTTACTTTTGTAATGTGGGCAAAAGTATCTTCTTCCATAAGGATGCCCCTAACCTTTGCTGCTATGGATATCACTATGACAAATTTCTAATTCTATTATACATTATGGCCAATTCCTAATTCTGATTTGCTGTTCAGATGTCTTTACAGTCCCACATTTCATCACTAGACCAACAGAAATTCACTTAAAATCACACAAACTGATTACTTCAGATATTCTTCACTGAACATCATAAACTAATGCTGTAAGACTTCAGTATTAAATTGCCAAAATATAGGAAGGGTCAAAGTTGGAAGGGCTGTGGAAATACAGGTACACTATGGTGGAACTGTGGAGTGGTACAACTCTTCTGGAAAGCAATATAAAATTATGCTGATGAAATAATTAAAATGTCCATCCAGAGATTCTACTGCTAGGAATTTACATATTTATCATATACAACAAAATATTTGTAATAGCACTTTTTGTAGTAGCAAAGAACTGGAAACATAGTAGATGATCATCAGTTGCAGAATAGCTAAAAAATCTGTAGCACATTAATGTGACAGAATATTACTGTGCTGTAAGAAATGACAAACTTGATGAATACAAACCCTGACAGACTTCTATGAACTGATGCAAAGTGAATTAAGCAAATCCAAGAAAACAATATTTACAACATCTACATCAATATAAATGAAAAAAATAAAAACAAAACAACTGAATCTGAATGTTACAAAGTTATAAAAACATAATTGCATATAAAGAAGATATAAGAAAAGACAGCTCTTTCTGCCCCTTTGCGGGGGGGGGGTGGTCCATTGGTTCAAAAAATTACATAAAACATCAGGTTTTTATTTACTGTGCTGATTAGTTTTGCTGAAATCTTTTCTCTTTTTAAAAATATTATTTTTCATAATTGGTGACTTTGGGGATAGGAGAGAGAAGGTCCAAGGGAGAATGTATGTTATGTTAAAAACAAAAGCTATCAATATAAATCTATTTTTTCTAAAATTACATTGCCAGAAGTTTAGAAAGCCTTTCCCCCCTAACTTCCCCACTGGCAAACATTCAAGGCTGAAACTGATACGTTAAAAACCACAGATACTGTAACTTATATTTCCGGATGATGGTTCTGCTATTTAGAATTCCTTTCTCTACTCTCAAAAAAGGGGGCTTTTGCCACTGTTCAATTGTTTCCAGGATTCACCCAAAATTGGGGAAAATGACAAATGCCAATCAGGAATGGAAAAAAGGAACTCATATATTGCTTGGGGGTAAGAGACAAACCTAGGGGTTACCAGGCCAATGACCATCCCAGATTCTTGACTCAGGGTAGTTAAACAAAATAGCCAGTAATAACCATAATAACAATAATAATAATTATTATTATTACTGTTATTTTTCCTTATTAAGAAATGTCACAAAGTGACTAGTGATAGCACATTCAAATCTTGGGCCCACCAATTTACTAATTTTAAGACATAACTTCATAGCAATTTTAAACACATCCATAAATCTATCATCACATTTCAAGAAATATTACAAATCTAGCATTCATAGCTCTTTCCCAATTTAAACATAGAAATACTCCTTTAGAGCCTTGACAGAAACAAGAAACTGGAGCAAGTCTAGCCAAGACTATTACTATCTAACCAGGTCTGTAGAAACTCAAAAACACATGCATGTCCACATTTGTGCCGCTTGTGTCCCTGTACTGTTTATGGAAATGAACAGATATGTGCCTATGTTCATCTTCCATTAATAATTATTAACAAGACTTTTCTTGTGAACGTGTGCTTATTTTTCATATGTTCAAGGGTCTTGTGAACTTTGTGGGGGAGAGAGAAAGTGAAAGGGAGAGAGAGAGAGAGAGAGGAGAGGAAGGAGGAGGAGAGGGAGAAGAAAGAGAGGTAGTTGGAGATGGAGAGGAAAGGAGAGAAGAAAGGGAAAGGAGACAGAATTACACAGTAAGAGAGAAGAACTTTCCCTATCAGACTTGCAGTACTCATTGTAGTTTGGGAACAGGTAGCTCTGGAATACACTGAACACAAATTATTCAAATTATTCGGTCCCCAAGTCTCCAATTTAATAATTCCTTAATTTACCATTTTTGGAAGCATCCAGAAAAATCACAATAGAGAAACATATGAAATTCACCTTATACCCCCTCTGGGTAGGTGGAATTCTATTTTTTTTAAAAAAAAATCAATAAGTATGTATCCAATATGTCACTGATAATGAGTTTGAATTTCAAACATTGATGACATAGCCCCAAATTCCATTTCTATCCATTACAATTTACTGTTTACCACAATGTATTCAATAAGATTATTCCCATAAAGAATCCCAATTAATATAATAAAATGCAAATAGAAATTTTATATATGGAGACATTTTGAAAGCATGATTATTGTCAAAACTATCCTTTTATCTGAAGGAATTCCAATGTAAAAAAAATTCAAAACAAGTAAGCAGAAAATTAAAAAACAATAGAAAACAGGATTGAAATATTCCTTGGTTCTGTGTGTGAAAAGAAATTATTTTCAAATACAAACACATCCTTACATATACATTTACTAATTCCATGTAGCCTTCAAACACCATCAACTTAATTCTGGAGCTGAAACATCATCTTTGGTGTCCAAATGTAAGAGGATGAGTAGCTAAAACTTTGTAATATGAAGTTTTATAAACTTTGAGTGCCAAAAACACAGGATCTCTGACTAAAATTCAAATAGTAACTGTGAAGGCTTTTCTTTTCTTTCTTAAGCTGTCAGATTCCCCACCTGCCACACATACTAACTCAGAGTCTGGAGCTTGATAATTTTTCCCCAAAATGTTTTTTTAATCAACTTGTTAGTAAAAGGAATAGTAAGTTCTAAACCAAGTTCACTCCTAAGGTACTAGTCTTTACATATTTAAAGAGTAGGTTTACACATATCAGACATAGATACATATACAGAACATACACACTAAACCACAAAAATTATTAACATACTCAACTGCCAGTGGGATAGACATCAAGTCAGCAAAGGTGAAGTAAAACTCTCTTTCCTTAGTCCATCCAGATTTTCTGTTTTGATTCCTCTTCACAAGCACATTTCCTGGTGGGATATGGGAGGGAAGCAGTATCATTATCTCCTTTTTCCAGTTGCTCAGTTTACCCCTCCCTGGGGCTATCTTGATTTTGGCTCTCCATTCTATTCTCCTTTGTACACGGAGGGTTTTGCCTCTACCACTGATGAGCCTTTTAAAAAAAATTGATATCTTTTGTTTTGACATATCATTCACTTCCCAACCAATACCTTCCCTTACATAATACCTTCTTATAACCACCTGCTCCCAAAGCAAAACTGTCTAGTAATTTGATTGCAACTGATAGTACGATGTCATTTTTCATTTCTGTAATTTACTGACATTAGTCACTATATTTGACATTTGCTGTGGTCTTTTAGTGTTTTCTTAATTTGCATTGTTGTAGAAATTATGTACTCCTTTGATTCTGCTTTCTATATTCTACATCAGCTCATATAAGTTCATCATATTTCTCCAAATTTTTCATAATTGTCATTCCTTATACTATATATATATATTTTTACATTCATATACCACCATATCTTTAGCCATTCTCTACCTATTGTTAGTTTCTAGCTTTTTAATATTATGAATAGGGCCAATATAAATGTATACATGTGTCCTGTCCTTTTCATTGGCCACTTTGAGGTAGAAATTGAATGGTAGAATTATAGGATTGATGGGCATGAATAATTTAGTGCCTTTTCTCGCATAATTATACATTGTTTTCAAAAGCAGTTGGATCAATTAATTAATATCTTCAACAGTGATGAATCATCACTGATGAGGCAATTGCTAGTCAATTTCTGCCTGTTTAGAGAAAGTGAACAGAGATTCTTGCAGTAGGGTTCATTATAGAGGCATGTAGTACTGTAGTAAGCTCCCTGCGGTGGCAGGGAAGTTGTTGCTGTCCCTTTTCATACTGCACTTTATTCCTGAGGGATCAGATCTTTCCTCTTTTTTTTCCTACTTTCTTATACAACTCCAGGGAAGTGATGATCATTCTTCTCAAACCTTCCCCATTAGTGAATATATTTTCCTGGTGCCATGGAAAAACTTGCAAAAAATTAGTTTGTTGCAAAGCCATTACAAACTAGGAGTGTAGTCTTTCAACTCAGTAAGGGGCCATCATCGCCTTCCCTGTCACCTTCCTGTTTTCCCTTGTGACAGACTTCTCTTGCCTCACCCTAGCTCATAAGTTCAGTTCCTGGACATGGTATTCATTTGTGTCAGCCTGCTGTACTAATCTCCCAATGCTCAGGTTCAAATTATGAGGAACAACCAGCTATGCAATCATTGTGTGATCTGAACCAGTAGGTTTCTTTCTACTACACCATTGGCATTTGTTTTTTGACTGGGGAATATTCCTTAACTGGAAGGATTGTAGTTGTGTGTTGAAATCACTTTAGATGTTTGCTTAAAAACCTTGTTTTATTCTGTTTAAGGCTTTTTAAATGTCAATTTTAGTGCAAAAATGAATAATCACTTTTTTTTGAAAGAAATATCTTTGTTAGAGACTGTACAAAGTTATAGGACATCCAAGATTTTTAGTATTTAATAAGTAAACCTAAGAATTATGCTGATAAAGAACACCATAAACTTTTACCTATTTAACTAAGATTGATCTGCTGATGAAGTCTTTAAGTGGAACATTTTATTTATTTTTAGTTTTCAACATTTACTTTTATAAGATTTTGAGTTCTAGATTTCCCCCGCTGCCACCCCCCCAAGACAGCATGCAATCTAATATAGGCTATACATGTATGATCATATTAAACATATTTACAAATTAGTCAGGTTGTGAAAGCAGAATTAGACCGAAAGGGAAAAACCACGAGAAAAAAAAAAACAAAAGCAACAAAAAAAGAGAAAATAGTATGCTTTGATCTGCATTCAGACTCCGTAGTTGTTTCTCTGTATGTGGATAGCATTTTCCATCATGAGTCTTTTGGAATTGTCTTAGATCATTGCATTGCTCAGAAGAGCTAAGTCTAACAAAATTGGTCAACACACAATGATGCTGTTACTATGTACAGTGCTCTCCTGGTTCTGCTCACTTCACTAGTTCATGCAAGTCTTTTGAGGTTTTTCTGAAGTCTGCCTGCACCATTTCTTATGGAACAATAATATTCCATTACATTCATATACCACAACTTGTTCAGCCATTCCCCAATTGCTGGGCATCCCCTCGATTTCCAATTCTTTGGCATCACAAAAAGAGAGCTGCTATAAATATTTTTGTACATGTAGATCCTTTTCCTTTTTTTTAAATCTCTTTGGGATATGGACCTGGTAGTGGTATTGCTGGATCAAAGAGTATGCACAGTTTTATAGCCCTTTGGGCATAGTTCCAAATTGTTCTCCAGAATGGTTGAATCAGTTCACAACTCCACCAACAATACATTAGTTAAGTGGAACACTTTTGATGGGGAAGGAAAACTGCATGATTTATTCATATTGCATATGTGCATATGCACTGTATATGACTTTTTTCAGTTTCTGCCAATCTGTCTGAAGTAATGCTGAAAAGCATATTCTTCCTTGAGCAATGAAAAAGGGAAGAACTAAAAACAAGATGGAGAAGGTTAGTAAAGAACAAGAGAGTTAAATACTACTGATAGAGAAAGATGTGGCATTCAAAATATTACTTCACCAAGGAAGTTAAAAATCTGCTGTAGAAGAAAGGTGGTACGGTTTTGGACACTTGGAAAAACCCTGGAGCCAAATACAAATCTTGAGTGGAGTTTAACTCCAAGAAAGTTTAAGGATGAATTAGAAAGGGTGTTCTTCCTAAAGCTTCCGTATAGAACTAAGGGTAGGCTAAGCATTGATAACTATTCAAAATTAGTAAGGAAGGTACCCAGTTGAAATTGTTTCTCTTATTTAACTTGCCTTCTAAATTACAAATGTAATTTATATATAAAACACTAATTTATATATAAATGCTAATTTATATATAAGTATACTAAAATATTTATGCTTGTTTATTAATAGAGCTATTTTATCAAAAAGTAAAACTGTGTGGGAATATGGGCTACAGTCTATTTGAATTTCCTTCTCATATTTTCCTCTTGAAATTCTTCATACCCTTCAAGTTTTACCCCAAACCTTCCTCACTGATGCCTTTCTCTATCTACTTAATTTGGAAAAAAATCTTTCCTTCTTCAGACCTAGCATAACATCTTGCTTTGTACCTTGCTTATTTTACTAAGGCTGGATATAAAGGTATTATGTCCCACCTGCATTATAGTATTTGTTATATTACTATGAAACAAAGGTTTTTGAAACATCAAGCAATATTTAAGTGAGATTTATGCTCTTTTTAACATCCTTCACCTTGCACAATATAAGCAGCCTCAGTGGTAATAAAAGAAATCTTGTCATCTTACTCAAAATAGGAACGGACATATTGAATTTAAGCAAAACATAATAATTATTTCCCAAGCCTTCAACTTTAAATCTTTATGAATCTTTTTTTGGAGGTTTTTCATGTGTGCAGCAAATTACTGAATTTTCAAAATCTATCTGGAAACCTAATTCTGTTTTATGATTAAGTTTATCTCATAAATATACGTTTGTTGTTATTGTTGTTCAGTTGTTTCCCTCATATTTAACTCTTTTTTTTTCCATTTAGAGTTTTCTTGGCAAAGATACTGCAGTGGTTTGTCATTTCCTTCTCCAATTCATTTTGCACATGAGGAACTGAGGCAAACAGGGTTAAGTGACTTGCTCAAGGTCACACAGTTAGTGTCTAAGGCCAGATTTGAACTCAGGAAGTTGAGTCTTCCTGACTTTAGGCCTGGCACTCTATTCATTACACCACCTAGCTGTCCCATGAACATATTGGTTTGTAGCAAATATAAGTCACCACATTTGGGCTTTAACATTGTAGTCCCAATGTGCTTATAGGGGAGAAGAAACAATAATAAACAGAACAAAGATGTGAAATGGAACAATATCTGACCAAAATTGTATAGAGGAGATCCATACTGGAAAGAATACAATTGTACAGTTCTTAGAAAGTTAAGATGAGGCAAAATTTAGACATTATTATTTAAAAATGACCAATAGAGCACCAATAACTTGATCTGTGTGCTACTTTCTCATTTAGAAAAGATTCTTGTGAGATTTATCTATTCATTAAGGAATACTTGATGAAAGGATATTACAAATCAATTAATAAGCATTTATTTAGTGCCTACTGAGTGTCAGGCAGTGTACTGGGCACTAGGGATACAAAGACAAAACAATGAAACAATCACTGCTCTGATAAGTTTACATTGTATTGGAGGAGACACATATATCCATATAAGCTTATACAAAATAGATATATACAGGTTAAATAAAATTAAACATAAGGTACCTAAAGATAAGGTAATATTGTAGGAAGAGCACTAGGAGTTGGAGAGGTCAGGAAAATCTTTAGGTAAAAAATGGTGCTTGAGTCTGGCTATATGAATATGTATTTCATCTTTCTAGAGATAATAATGAAGCTCATGGGAGCTAATGAGGAGAGGAGGAGAAGAAGAAGAAGAAGAAGAAGAAGAGAATATAAATGTAGTGCACATATATTTATATACATATGTGTATATATATTGCTTATTTTAAAAATATAGAATTACAAAAAAAGAAATATCTCCTCCCATTCTTCTCTAAGATGAAAAAAAAGATTCTGTGACTTTTCATATTTAAATCATGTATTCATTATGAGCTTATGATGGTATATGGCATAAGATGTTGTTATAAATCCAATTTCTGTCCAATTGCTTTCTAGTTTTTTTTTTTTTAGTAATTCTTATTGAAAGGTAGTCTTTTCTCCAGTAAGATATGTACTTAGAGGGCAGCTAGGTGGCACAGTGGATAGAGTGCTGGCCCTGGATTCAGGAAGACCTGAGTTTAAATCTGGCCTCAGACACATAACACTTACTAGCTGTGTGGCCCTGGGCAAGCCACTGAATCCCATTGCCTAGTCAAAGAAAAAAAAAAAGAAAGATACGTGGTTAGATTTATAAAACACGGGGCTATTGTTTGCAGCTGTTTTTTATTCTTCCTTATCAATTTTATTCTAGTATTTTCTTTTTGTTTTTTTAAAAAACCTTTTTCAAGTAATTTTGAATTTCACTAATTTATAATATAGTTTGAAAACTAGTGATACTATTCCCCTTTATTCACACATTTTAACATATTTCCATTGTGATTACAGACTTGTTTCTTTGAATGAATTTTAAAATCTTTTTATTTTTGGTAATTTGATTGACATAGAGCTAATTTATTATATGCACACTGCCTAACCATGAACAGTGAGCAGCCTTCTAATTAATTATGTCTCCTTTTATTTCAGTAGAATATTTCTAATTGTACCTTGTCTGCCTTGACAAGTTAATTACTAGATATTTCATGAATTTTTGTATTTATCATGAATATTTCTCTTATTATCATTCCCCCCAGTTTTGTTAGTATAATATGGAAATGAAATATTATTTTATGCCTTTATTTTGTATCCTCAAAGGCAGTATGATATGTTTGAAAGAGAGGTCTGGCCTTGGAGTTAAGATTTGAATTCAAGTCCTGCCTCTGATACCTACTGGCTGTGGGATAATAGATGAATAACTTAACCTCTCAGGGCCTCCAAGAAACTCTTTAAGACAAATTTATAAGCTGCCAAAAATTTACTTAGTGAGAATTTCCTTACTGGGACTCCTGATCCAATATCATTGGAAGTTCAGAGCCAAAAAACCGAAAAGAAAATCCTTCTAATTTACTAAAGCTATTAACTATTGGTCAGCTAACAAGTATTTATTAAGTGCTTACTATTTATCAGGCATTGTGCTTAGTCTTGGAAATAGAAAGAAAGAAAGAAACAGTAGCTGTCCTCAGGGAGCTCACATTCTAATGAAAAAGAAAGCATGTAAACAACATAAATAAAGTGTAAATTGGAGGGGATCTCAAAGGGAAGGCACTATCATTAAGAGGGTTGGGGGAGGGAGCTAGAAAAGCCACCTGTAGAAGGTAGAATTTTAGCTGGGACTCCAAAATCAATTGTGAAACTCACACCTCCTCAGTACCCCCAGCCCTTCTCTTCCTTTAATTAGAGTGGAGGATGGACACTAGAGAGCTCTCAGATCCTCTATTTAAAGAAGGGGCCTAGGGCAGATACCTTACAATTTCCAACCTGGCTGTAAGATCTTCAGTACCCCTACCATTCCCCCGTCTTTTCAACTTTTCTTTATGTACTGATTTCTCCCATTATGTTGTGGGTTCCTTGAACACAAGAACTGTCCTTTGTCTTTTTTTTTGTATCCCCAACATAGCACAGTGCCTAGCATATGGTAGGTACTTAATAAATTTCTGACTAACTGACTTGAAGGAAGCTAGGAAAACAAAGAAGCAGAAGCAAGAAGGCAGAGCATTTCAGACATGGAGTATGGCCAGTGAAAATAAACAGAGTAGGGAGAGGGAATATCCTATGAAATAGAAAAAACGTCTGCGTCATTGGATTGTAGAATTTGGGGAGTGCATTAAAGTAGAAGAAGATTGAAAAGAAAGAAAGGGGGTAGGTTATGAAGGACTTTACAGAACTAACAGAGGATTTTCTATTTGATCCCAGAGGTAGTAGGGAGTCATTGCAGTTCACTGAGTAGGAGTTACTTTGGCCAAATGTATGCTTTAGGACTATCACTTTGATAGCTAAGTGGAAGAAGGATCAGAGAAGGGAGAGATTTGAAGCAGGGAGGGCAATCAGAAAACTACAGCAATAGTCCAAGCATGAGGTGATGATGGCCTCCACCAGGGTAATGGCTGTGTCAGAGGTGAGAAGGGGGTGAATATGAGAGATATCAAAAAGTTGGGATCAGCAGGCTTCCTAACAGATTAATAATGAAGGGGTAGGGGAATAGAAACTGAGGATGACCATTGCTGCATATTGCTGAGGTGGCATAAAGGAGGTCAGAGAAAATAAATATATTCTGGAATAGGGAAGTGACAGTATTCAAGGGTGTATCATTATGTATAAGGGCAAGAATTGGGTGAAAAAGATATATGTGCGTATATATATATATATATACATATATATATATATATACACACATATACATGTACAATTTTATACCTCATTGTTTGCTGCTTTAACTCTCACATCTTTCGTCTCCCTGGAGGTATGAGAGATGGGAAGTTGAATATCTTGCCCACCCTGCTGCTGCTTCATGAGGGGTGTGTCCTGCCACCTTCTTCCTTTCCATGTGATTTCTCCTCTTTTTGAATGTGATCTCTCCTTTTAGTCTTGTCACAGTCCAAATCATGTGATATTCCCTTACCTAAGGAGATGATAAAACCTCTGAATCTCAGAAATCTATACACATATAGAACCTACCCAGACAATGCATAATAATAATGCATCTTTCTAAGGGCTTAAAGAATATCTTTTTCCTGGTCTTTGCTTTTATCATTATGTTTAGCATGTTTATCTTATCTGAACTTTCTGTATAAGATAGTCCTCTTCCAAATTTAATGATAATATTTTATAGCAGGAGAAACCACTTCTAAGAATTCAGTTAAAGGATTCTTTTTTTGATCAGCCAGATAATTTTAGTCCTGACTATGCCTAAGGGAGAACCGCTTAATTTCTTTATACCTCTCTTTCCTTATCTTCTCATTGGAATGGCTAGATTTTTTAAATGAGGTCTATAAAGCTTCAAGAGAGCTGCAAGGCAAATGACAAGACCTGTAACATTCTTGGTTTGGCAGAAGGCTAGCAGATAACTTCCAAATGAAAGAGTTATTGAGAAACTTTTTCTGAAGTTAAGCAGGTCTTAGAAATGGTCCTCATTTGCAAGATGGGGATGGAGTTTCTGAACCTCAGGATTCTCTTCTAACAGTGAGTAGGTCTTTGTGTTATTAAATTACACATGACTTCTTACTGTGAATAATAATAGTAAGAGCTACAATTTCTATAGATTACTAGGTTTCATAAAGTGATTTATAGATGTTAGCTGAATCTTCCACAGAGCGGATATACACAGGCACAATATTAAAATATTAAAAAAAAACCCTAATGTCTGAACCCCTTGAATATTCTCCTAATACTTCCTTTTTGATTGTATGTGATCTAATTCTCACGTGATTTTATGATCATAGAGTTCTCCGTTAATAATTAACATGCTTGAATAACAAGAGATTCTTAATCACTGCTTACCTGTTTGCTATTCATTTCCCCCTCTCAATTTATAAGATCTTGAACTTTCTATAGAGCCTCTGGGTGTATTTATACAATTTAAAAGCATAAACAAGATTACCAGCTGAATCACAGTTGCTTTGGCAGTTCTTGGAATACTAAACTTGGCAAGCTCTTCTTTTCATTGTTAAATTTGTTCTCTTGTGAGGACACATATAACAGATGTCATGCTAGCCCTAAATGGTTTCAGTGGGTTGTATAAGTTCACTTGCCAATGTTATTGGCCACCTTAATTCTGAAATTGGAATGTGGAGGGAGAACTAATTGACTGTGTTACTTCTTGGGCTTACCTAGCACCAAAAACCATGGTTTTTTAAATTCAGGGGTGGTCATTGGGTAGAATTTTCAAATTGGACCATATCTAACCCATCCAATAGGAGATGAAACTCGATCATATTTTGATAGCCTTCAGAGAAGATGTTATTGAAATTCGTATTAAATCATTCTCAAGGCTCTCAGGAAAATTTTCTGGTAAAACCTAAATAACTTTTGAGAAGCAATTTCCATATACATGTATACATATACATACATTTTACTTTACAGAGTACCTTATACACATTACCTTATTTGATCCTTACAACAGCATTGTGAAGTAGAAAGTACAAGTAATATTACCCACATTTTAAAGATGAGAAAACTGACACTGAGATTAATTGCTTGCCAAAAATCACAGAGCTAATAGTGAAACCAGAACTTAAACCAATTTATTTCTTCTCAATCCAAAGCCAGAGCTCTTTCCACCACATCTCTCTATCTCTCTCTGTTTCTGTCTCTCTGTCTCTCTGCTAACCTCTTTGGTCACTTTCCACTTAGCCCCCCCCCTTTTTTTTCCTCTGGGTAAAATAGTCTAACTCCTTTAGTTACTCTTTATATCTTTCTTTTGAATTTTCTTAGTATCTCTCCTCTTAACCCTCTGCTCAAGTTCTGGAGTCTGAGACTTGATTTGATATGTTAGTAATATCATGACCATTGAGGGGTACATGGATACATAAGCTAAGCTCAATAAATAGTTGTTGAATTGAATCACATTTAAGCTGTTTGTTTTCTTAATGGTTTCCCCCCTCTATTAGACTTCATTTTCTCTGTTTAAGATTAATCTGCCAAGGCCATTTTGAATGTAATTTTTTGGCCTCCAGCTTGATGATCATAATAAAGAGAGGTGATGCAGATTAATTGCTAAACAATAAACTGAAAACTCTGGACTCACAGTGGCTATTAACTTTTTTTTTTTTGCATCATGACTATTTTTATCTTTCAGACATCTAGAACAGGATGTCAAATAGACATTTAAAATTCAACATATCCAATACTGAGCTCATTATTGTTTCCCCTACACCCTTCCTACCTCATAACTTCCCTATTAGTGTAGAAGATAAAACAATTCTCCTAGTACATCAGGCTCACAATCTAGGTATTATCCTTGACTCCTTACTATCTCTCACCTCTTATATTTGACATCTGTTGCAAGGCCTATTGATTCCACTTTTGTAATGTCTCTTGAATATACCTTCTCTCTTCTGACACTGTCAATACTCTGGTGCAGACTTTCATCACCTGATGCCTGGACTACTGAAATAGCCTGCTGGTGGGTCTGACTGCCTCGAATCTCTCCCCATTCCAACCTATCTTCCATTCAGAAACCAAAATGATTTCATCCCCTGCTTCATTCCCACTCAATAAACTCCAGTAGTTACCTATCACCTCTAGCATCAAATACAAAATCCTCTGTTTGACTTTCAAAGACCTTTATAACCTAACCCTTTCCTACCTTTCCAGTCTTCTTATACCTTATTCCCTACCATATAGTCTTAGATCTAGTAACATTGGCCTCCTTACTGTTCATGAATAAGACATTCCATCTCAGCTCTGGTAATTTTCTCTGGCTACCCCCCTTGCCTGGAACACTCTTCCTTTTCATCTCTGCCTACTGGCTTCCTCTAAGACCAAATAGAGTTCTAGCTTCTACAGGAAGTCTTTCCAACCCCTCTTAATTCTAGTGTGTTACCTTATTTAAATTCTTATTTAACTCCTATTTAGCCACTGTATAGCTTGTTTATACATATTTATTTGTTTTTTGTCTTCCCCAATGTATTTCAAGCTCTTTGAAGGCAAGGATTGTCTTTTGACTCTTTTTGTATCTTCAGCCCCTAGCACAGTGCCTGGTATGTAGTAGATACTTAATAGATGTTTATTTACTGATTGACTTCACCATTTTGCAGTCCAGTAAAGCCTGTGGATCCCACCTCAGAATATTTTTAAATGCATCAAGGTATATAGGATTACAGAAGAAACCAATTATATTGATACAGTTATCTATATCTATCTATCTATCTTTTTTGGTGATGCAATTGGGGTTAAGTGACTTGCCCGGAGTCACACATCTAGTGAGTGTTATGTGTCTGAGGCCAAATTTGAACTCAGGTCCTCCTGACTCTAGGGCCAGTGCTCTATCTGCTGACATCTAGCTGCCCCTAAAAATAGATATTTTTAAAAGTTCATAGTCCCAAGGTTAAGAACTTCTGTAAGTCTCATATTTTGGGTAGGACCTGACAACTCTGAAAAATTTGCCACAGGTGATCTTTTTAAGTGAGATAAGTGAATTCTCCCTGTCCCCATCTATTCCTTCTGAACCCCTTTCTCCAACATGGCAATGTTCCTCTTGCTCTTCCCCTTATCAAGCTTCCAATGCCAACATGCTTTCTATTGTATCAAGATATATCACCAGAAAAGAATCTCTGGTAATTCGTTCTATTATTGGTATGAATTTTTCAGTGTTACCTCTCCCAGGTATTGCATTTGAACCCTATCAATAACTGTAGGGAAAAAATTGAAGACCCCATTAAGTGCATTACCTGCTACCAATAGGACTTTTACGTTCAAACTTCTTGAGCTTATTTATGATTGATGTATTAAAAGTTGCTGAGAGTCTATTTATCTTAGAATAGTATATTTGTAAAGGACTCCAGGTCCTTTGACCTTCTTGGTAAAAAACAGTATTATGCTCAACACCAGCCATGGCCCACTTGGAACTAGCTTTCAATTCTGGTTTAATAATTAGGATTAGTAACTAATTAGGATGAATTAATAATTAATAAGGATTAACAATAGTATCTAGCACTTATATAGCACTTGGAACTAGCTTTCAGTTCTGGTTTAATAATTAGGATTAATAATTAGTTAATAAGGATTAATAATAGTATTTAGTACATACATAGCACTTGAAGGTTTTCAGAGCACTCTGAAGATATCATCTCATTTGATCTTCACAAAAGCCCTCTAAGATCGATGCTATTATAATCTCCATTTAAAAGATGAAGAAATTGAGGCTGAAAGAAATAAAATGACTTTTCTAGGGTCACACAGCCAAGTTAAGTGTCTGAGGAGGAATTCAAACTCAGATCTTCCTGATTCCAAATCCAACTCTCTATTCACTTGGTCACCTCATTGCCTCTAAGGATTAAAAATTATCTGAGCAGCTAATTTCCTAGGACTATTATTGTTCCGTCATTTCACCCAGGTCCAACTCTTTGTGACCCCATGTGGGGTTTTCTTTAGCAAAGATACTGGAATGGTTAGCCATTTCCTTCTCCAGCTCATTTTACAGATGAAGAAACTGAGGCAAACAGGGTTAAGTGACTTGCCCAGGATTGCATAGCTAGTATCTGAGGCCAGATTTGAATTCAGGTCCTACCACTTAGCTGCCCAGCACTTATTACTCATGCAGATTTATCTCAGAACCAGATCTGAGGGTAATGAAGCAGATCAATTAATATCGCATTTTATGTTGTTTATCCCATTGGCAATGTGTGCACCCTATTTGTGGAAATTTATGTATATCATCTAGCAAAAACACTAGGCAAGGATGGATTCAAGACACCTAGATTCTACCATAACTAGCTGTGCATAATTACTTAACTTCTGTTTGTCTTGGTTTTTTCACCTTTAAAATGAAGGTGTTGGAAAAAGTCATTTCTAAGGTCTTTTCTAGCTCTAACTTGCTGATTCCCAATGGGGTGGAAAATACTGGAGGCCTGGGGGCCTTTTCCAGTGCTCATAAATCATATTCCTTCTCTCAGTCACCACCTACTCCACCCTTGTGTAAAGGCTGGCCCTGGCAGTTATGATACATAGTCACATCTGGGTATCATTCATACATCAATCGTTATTTTCTGTTTTGTTGGTGGATTACACAGAGTTCAAGCTGTAATCTCTGTTCCCTTAACCTCACTCTTGTTTAGTTTCCCCTGCCAGAATAGGGCCCAGAGGTATAAATGTATTTATCTATGGAAGCCATTTAAAAAGAAATAAACTGGGCTAATATGAATCATCACCTCCTCTTTATCTAGTAAAGGAATCTCTAATAGCAGTCCTTTGAGTTATTAGGCAAGAGCTCAATCCACCCATTACTTTTGTTTATGAATGAACTATTCATTCTCTACTGAGCCATAGTTTGTATAGTAAGCTCCTTGTGAGTAAGGATTGTTTCATTCATCAAATCTGTATCCTCAGCACCTAGCACAGTACCCAGAACATAAGTAGGCATTTAATAAATGTTTGTGGATTGATTGATGTTCGCACTTATCCTCATTATAGGCTGAACAAAGCAAAAGAGCCATGTGACTTCCTTTGCTATTTGCCTGGCAGTGCAGATTAATATGCAGTATGGGCTTTCATTTTCAAAATCTGTAAGAAATGAGAGGTTAGGCAAATAAACATTCTAAAAGGAAATATGTAAAACATAAACCCTCTGTTTTAGCCAGGCATACCACATGTTTTCAGGTTGAAGATGCTCACTATGGCCCAGTGCTGAGGGAAGGGTAAGTGTGGAAAGGGATGATAATAGTATGTTTTGTAGGATGATTAAAGAAAAAAACAAAACCTAGCCATGAGGTAATTTAGTGTTTAGTTTTGCTAAAAACAATCCAAAGCACAGGAAAATTATTTTTTTTAGTAACATAGGAAACTTTTGGGATCATTTATTGAATAATATAAACACGGATTATGAAAAGAGAATGCCAGACAATAAAGTCTAAATCCAAGAAAACCGAGGAATAAACTAACTCAGACACAGGGAAAATGAACGAGATTGATTGTGCTTGCTTTTGATAAGTTGTTAGATCTGCCACTGATGTGAAATGCTTCCTGCACTCCATCATTACTGGCACTATGTATTCTTTGGTGATAAAAGGAAGGGAAAAAAGGTACTTACATGAAGCATTTTTAATTATCTGTTAATTGGATGAAATGGCAATTAAAGTGCCTAAAGGCCAAATGCATATTCATAGATTGTCTTCAAAGACTACAATTACCAAAGCACATGAAAGAGATTATGAGTTAATATTGGATTGTGAATTGGGGTGGGGGTGGGGGTGGGGGTGGGGGAGAAGCCCACAAGTTTAGTGATCCATCCCAAAATGGCTTCTAAAATTAATTTGTCTCTCTGTTTTTATATGACTATGTGTAGTGCTACAATCTGCCTAAAAGCACTATATGTTTGTAAAAAGAATCTTTTCCATAGAGGAGCAGTCCGTTGATAATTTTCATGAAATCTCCAATTGTATAATACTTGAAAAAGAGGGGGAAGGAATGAATTTCCTATCCCACCCAAAGTTTACATATTATTTTCCATGACATTTAAGCGTCTAATATTATTTCTACTGGAAACAATAAATTTTGCTTATAGTAAGAGCTCAGTGTAATATTCCCTTTGTGAACTTCTGTGACAGAATGAAAATAGTTCTTTAACAGTAGTTCATAAAAATTTCCTTTCAGGGCTGGTAAAAACAATATGCAAAAGAGATTTTGTAACTTGAGCTTCGGTTTTCTCACTGACTTGAAGAGCAGAGGTTGAAATTGTATTCTGAAAACAACTATTTCTTTATTTGGTTTCCTGTTGGCACTACAGTAAGCAAAAAACATCCTTTGTCAAAGCCTCAGATGGTTGAGTGCTATAAAATATTTATGCTGAGTCTCTTCTATGTTTCTGAGGGGTGAGGGTTGGGGGGAGAAAGGTGTTTATTACATGAAGAATTAACAAGTAGTAGAGATTATAGAAGAAAAAAGAAGTAATTATAGGAATGTATCAGCCAGTGCACCTGGATTTTCTTTACTGTTTTCCTGACATTGAGGCCAACTCAAGGCCATTAACTGAGTTACAAATACCCAGGCATTAAGAAATTGGGATGTCTTAAGATTCACGTGCCCAAAACAATTAGGGATAGGCTAACAAAAATTATTTTCAGGGGTGTTTTGGAATTGCAGTTTCAAATGGCATAAAGCTTTTCTACCACTATCCCTCAACTTCTGTTTTCAAAACAGTTTAGTAATTAAATTCCCATGGACTGTACTTTTTCCTGCAGGGACATACAACTCAATACAGAATATTAGGAGATAATCTCACATTCTTCTCTATTTAGAGTGATAGTTCCAACAGGTCTTATCCATGCCCAGCAGAGCTATTGTAATGCTTCCACAATCTAGAAGGTAAGCCACCACAAGTCCCGAGATCCCAAACACTATAAACTCAAAACAAACAAATGAAGAAAGCTTTGTAGAGATAACTTGCTGGTCATAGCAAACACTCTTTTCCAACAACCTATAAAGTGACTCCACTCATGGACGTTATTAGGTGGTCAATATAGGAATCAGATTGATTATATACTTTGCAGCCAAAGGTGGAAAAACAGCTAAAACAAGACCTGGAGCTGACTGTGCCTCAGGTCATGAACTTCTTATTGCAAAATTCAGACTTAAATTGAAGAAAGTAGGGAAAACCATTGTATTGTATAGGTATGACCTAACATATCTTGTGAATATGAAGTGGAGGTGATGAATAGATTTAATGGATTAGATCTGGTAGACAGAGTGCCTAGAAAATTATGGACAGAGGTTCACAATATTGTACCAGAGTCAGTAACAAAAAATATTCCAAAGAAAAAGATCAAGAAAGCAAAATGGCTCTCTGAAATGGCTTTATAAATAGTCAAAGAAAGAAGGAAAGCTAAGAGCAAAGGAGAAAGGGAAAAATAAACCCAACTGGATACAGAATTCCAGAGAACAGCAAGGAGAGATTAAAAAGGTTTTTTGAATGAGTAACACAAAGAAATAGAATAGGAATAGTAAATAGAATAGGAAAGACAAGAGATCTCTTCAAGAAAATTAGAGATATCAAGGGAACATTTCATGTAAAAATGGTCATGATAAAAGACAAAAATCGTAGAGACTTAACAGAAGTAGAAGAGATTAAGAAAAGGTGGCAAGAGTACACAAAAAACCTATACAAGAAAGATCTTAAAATCACCAATAAACACAATGGTGTGGCTACTGATCTAGAGTCAAACATCTTGGAGAATGAAATCGAGTGGGCCTTAGGAAACATTACAAAGAGTAAGACTAGCAGATGTGATGGAATTCCAGATGAGCTATTTAAAATTCTAAAAGATGATGCTGTAAAGTGCTGCATTTAATATACTGGCAAATTTGGAAAATTCACCAGTGGCCACTGGATTGGAAAAGATCACTTTATGTCCCAATGCTAAAGAAGAACAATGTCAAGGAATGTTCAAATTACTGAAGAATTGTGCTCATTTCACATGCCTAGAAGGTTATGCTTATAATTATGAAAGCTAGACTTTAACAAAATATGAACTGAGGATATGAACTGACGCTGGTTTTTGAAGAGGCAGAAGAACTAGAGACCAAATTGCCAACATTCACTGGATTATGGAGAAACCAAGTGAGTTCCAGAAAAATATCTACTTTTCCTTCATTGGCTACACTAAAGCCTTGGACTGTGTGGATCACAGCAAAATGTGTCAAGTCCTCAAAGAGATGGGAGTACCAGATCATCTCACTTGTCTCCTAAGGAACCTGTATTCGGACCAAGAAGCAACAATTAGAACCAAACATGAAAGAACTGATTGTTTTAAGGTTGGAAAAGGAGTACAACAAGGCTGTATGTTGTCACCTTATTTATTTAACTTATATGCAGAATACATCATGTGAAGTGCCAGGCTGGGTGAATTAAAAGCCAGAATTAGGGTTGCTGGGAAAAATATCAACAATTCCAGATATGCAGATGATACCACTCTAATGGCAGAGAGTGAAGAGGAATTAAGAAGTCTCTTGATGAGGATGAAAGAGGAGAGTGTAAAAACTGGCTTGAAGCTTAACAAAAAAATAAGATCTTGGCAACTTGTCCCATCAGTTTCTGGCAAACAGAGGGAGAAGAAATGGAATCAGTGTCAGATTTTATATTCTTGGGCTCAAAGATCACTGCAGCCGGCAACTGCAGCCATGAAATTAAAAGTTTTCCTTGGAAGGAAAGCTATGGCAAATCTGAACAGCATACTAAAAAGCAGAGTTATCATCTTTCTGACAAAGGTCTATATAGTCAAAATTATTTTTTTTTTCCAGTAGCAATGTATGTCTGTGAGAGTTGGAATCTAAGGAAAGCTGAGTACTGAAGAATCAATGTTTTTGAATTGTGGTGTTGGAGAAGACTTTTAAGAGTCACTTGGACAGCAAGAAGATCAAATTAGTCAATACTGAAAGAATTTAATTCAGGCTATTCACTGGAGGGTCAAATACTGAAGCTGAAGCTTAAATAATTTGTCTACATGATGAGAAGACAGGACTCATTCAAAAAGATCAACCTGATGCTAGGAAAAATTGAAGGTAAAAGGAAAAGGGGATGTCAGAGGATGTCATGGATAGGTAGTCATTGAAACAATGAATGTGAACTTTTACAGACTTTGAGAGATAGTGGAGATGAAAGGGTGTGGTGTGCTATAATCCATGGGGTCTTGAAGAGTCAGAAATGACTGAACAACTGAACAACAAAAAACAACAAATATTATCAACTATATAGGCCAAATGCAGACGTGATTTTCTTGAATAAGGATTATTCAGTCAGTTATGAAATGGAATTATTTGCCCAATATGGAACTTTATTGATAGGGGGAAAAAAGTGACCAAGGAATCTACTGTGGATTCATACTTCTTTGAATGCAAATTGTACAGATCAATTTCTGGGGAAAAAAAGATGAATGCATGATTGTTGCTCACTACAGTGATTTCCCTGTTTGTCTCACACATCCTACCTTTGAGTTAAAATATTCTGGTGAGGAATTTCTTTTTTTTTGCCCACATAAACTGCTACATCTTTGGGAGCTTTCTTATTCATATTGTTCAAACCTTTCTCACAAATAGTGAGGGTCTCCACTTGAAAACTTTGATTTATGAAAGGTTTTTCTTGGGTATCTAACTGACTGAAGATATTTATATTACTGGGAGCTTTTATCTAAAGCACTGCTGTTTCTAGCTTGGGCATAAAGATTCCTATTAACTTAAGCAGTTTTCCTCTAGAGAGCTTCTGTCGTCCTGGCTTGTCTCTCTTTGATAGTTTCTGACAGAAACGTTGCCAGCAAGAACATGCTTGTGGTATTCCTGGAACTGCTGTGTAAAACTAATTTATTCAAGGTATTTTGAGGTCAAATACTGAGAATTATCTTCTGTTCAGGATTTTTTGCTGAATATACCACGATACACACACACATACACACACACACACACACATACACACACACACACGCTTATGTATTTTCTAACCTTGAGCTTTCCCAAGGATAATTTGTGAGTTAGATGTTAAGTGGTGAAGCATTGAGCCTCTACAAAAGATGTTTTGTTTGTAAGAGTTTGGATCAATTGACTTATCAATTTTCTGAGTGGCTCTTTCCCAGGTAAACAGTACTGAATGTCTCCTATGTAATTTTTACTTAGTTGGAAGAAGAGAGGTGATTAGTTTTGTCAAGTATTCAGTTATGGTGGTAGACTCAGGTCAAACTCTACTCAATATTCGTCTTTATTAAAAACCTTTATAGACTTCTAACAAAATTATTATTTGAGGGCTAGAAAAGGACTTCTAGAATGCTATACATTTATGAATGTTCATAGAGATGAATATTGATAATTGAGAATGATTCTACACTTCACACACCAGTTGACTGACATTGATACTTCAATCACCCTGTGATTTAATTGATGTGGGTTCTCCTTATAATGCTGCAGACTGTAACCTATCATACCTTCCTATCCTGTGCAAGGCTTATTGCTATTCTATGGGCACCCTCTTTTAGCTCCCTTGACATCCTGTGGATCTCGGTGGAGCACATGTGCTATAATATTATATGAACATATTACTTATCTCTTACTCTCACTACATGTTTGGCCATCTTGTTTTTCATAATATGTCTCTGAATAAATCCTTTATGTTGAATGATGAAATGTTTTTTGAAAATGGATATTTTGCTGGTAAGATACTTCTAGTAAGATATAATGTCCTTCAACAGCAATGAACAGAGCCATTAAGTTGTTTTATAAATTAAACATAATGGAGAAATTATAGAAAAGTAGCTCTAATCCTTTGAATTGAAATTCTCTCAGTAGTGACTTTATTCATATATTCAACATTTGGAATCACAGAATTTCAGAGAAAGACAGGACCTCAGACATAATTTCATGCTACCTGGACTAGAATAAAAATCTGGCCTAGAAATTTACCCAATACATTCATCCTTCATTTGAAGACCCATTGTCACCTGAAGCAGCCTGTTTTATTTTTGGATAGGTCTAATTATTGGCAGATTGTTCTTAGAAGAAGCCTCAACTGATCTTTCTGTAATGTCTTTTCATTATTAGCATTCATTTCTAGGATAACTTGAAAGACATTGCTAAGTTACTTCTTCATTTCATCATCATGAAAATTCTGTCTCACATAGGCTAAACTAATAAATTTGATATATGATAAAACTATTGGATTTGGAATAAGGATCCTTCATCCAGCACCAGTTATTTGATTCCTAGTAAGTAATTTAATTTCTCTGGGTCTTAGTTTTCCTGTTTGTAAAATGACAAGTTTAGTTAGACTCACCTGGATCCTTGTGTTTCTCTTCCAACTGTAAAATTTTACAAACAACTCACGGTCAGTCCAAGAAGTTCCTAGAATACTCTAGGATACACTATACCTTAGAGTACACTGAGTATGTTAATAATGATCATTTTCATTATGCCATTGATAATTACTATCTTGGAATATCTTACTTGGCTTAGATTTCACTAGATTTAATTTTTTTTCTAGAACAAATTTTCTTAATTTGGGTTCCATGAACTTAACAAATGTACTTGATAACTGTATTTCAATATAACTGATTTCTTTTGTAATCCTACGTATTTTGTTTGATACATTTAAAAACATCATTCTGAGAAAGGGTCCAGGGGCTTTGCCAGAATGCTAAAGGGCTTCGTGATATAAAAAGGTTAATAACATCAGTTATAGGAGCACGCTTACTCTCCCTTTGGCCATAAATATTGTACTTTGTCTTTTTAATGGCTGACATTTATTTCCATTGAATTCCCTAGCAAGAAGACTTAAGAATTCTAAGTTAAGTTCTTTTCCTTTTTCTTTATTTGCTTCAGACTCTGCACTTCCACTGGCGACATGCCCTCCATGCCTGGAATGCTTTCCTTCCACTCTTCAGCATCCTAACTGTTCTGGTTTCTTTCAAGTCTCAAATAAAGTACTACCTTCTGTGAGAAGCCTTTTGGTCAATCAGTCAATAAACATTTATTGAGAGCCTACCATGTACCAGGCACTGTGCTACGTCTTTCCCAATCATTCTTAATATTAATGTCTTCCATCTACATTTATCTCCAATTTATCACATATGTATATGTAAATACGTATATGGACAATTATATTGATACAAAGGTATATCTACATATAGATATATCGATTATATATATTATTCATACATAGTTATTTGCATGTTGTCTTCTTTCTCCTACCCTCACATTAGATTGGGAGATCCTTGGGGGCAGGAACCACTTTTGCTCCCCTCCCCTTTTATCCCCAGCTTTTAGCATAATGCTTGCTACATAGTAGGTGTTTATTAGGTGCTTGTTGAATTGACTTGACTCATAGTGAATGTATTTGTATAGGGAAGTAGAGCTATCAACCTACTGAATTTTTATCTTTATGTTACCACAACATTTCAAATCCTTTTGTTCTTTTTCCCATATGGGACTGTACTAAAAATCATCTCATATAGGCTTGAAGATCTACAAGATAGGATATGTATGTACATACATGTATATAGGTGTAGGCACACATATATGTAAGCACGTGCACACATATTTACATGTACATATACACATTATGCCCCAAAAGTCTTAGTGCAGTGATAAGCTATAAAAGTTTTGAGATACTCTGTATATATGTGCATATATATTTGTGTAGCTATTCCTTTCCCCCCAATAATAAGTATTTATTTTCTGTCCTGCCTGATTCCCCATCATTACAAAAAGAAAAAAAGAAAACCTTTTAACAAATATACACACACATGTACAGATATATATATATATATATATATATACATATAGTCAGTAAAATATTTCCACATGGGACATATAAAAATCTGTTTCATTATTTATCAAGTCTACCATCCTTCTATTAGGAGGTGAATAGCACATATCATCATAGGTCCTCTGGAATTGTGGTTAGCATTGGTCAGAGTCAAAATATAGATCTGATACTATATTTAAGTGTCTAATAATCCTTATCTCAAAAAAAGCAAGAAGAAGCAAAAAACATTTCATTTCCTGGAATAAATGAATGTGAAACATTTATCTCCTCATTTCTCTAATTCAAATGAGTAGCTCCTTAATTTCTCCAAACAAATATTACTAACTAGAAAACTTTTAGAAACTATTGTAAAAATGGAGAACAAGTGGTCAACCAAAGTCACCAAATTAAAGTTTATTTAAGTCAACCAAATCACTCCACGCCCACTGAAAGTATTATGTGACAAATGCTAGGTCCTGATATGTTTGTCAGTGGAGAATATGCAATCATTCCCATCAAAGGCATGAACTGGGTGTGATGAACATGACCTAGACATCACTCATAAAAGAAATGGCACCGTACAGGAAATCTGTAAAGTTTGTTTGAGAAATTTGGTCACATTATATAGGGCTCATATAAACCCAGTAAGCTAGTTGAAATCTGAGATTTGAGTAGCCAAGAGCTTAGCAGTAGAAGCTGCTGCCAAGACCCTGAGGAATTATCTGGGGAGGTTGAAGAGAGCACCTTAGTCTCTCCTCCTGATCCCACACATATACATCTGGGCTAGAAGAGCCCTTATGAACTGGATGATTCACAAAGGATATGTTCACCACATTCTAGACTATTTGAACAAGATGGTATCTATCTTATTTATTTTTTTTTAGGCAATTGGGGTTAAGTGACTTGCCCAGGGTCACACAGCTAGTAAGTGTCAAGTGTTTAGTCTGAGGCTGGATTTTAACTCAGGTCCTCCTGACTGCGGGGTCGGTGCTCTATCCACTGTGCCCCATAACTGCCCCAGACAGCAACTATCTTAGATAGCACTTTATGGTTACTAAGAGTTTTAATATCTTACTTCATTTGACCTTCACTATAACTCTGTACAGTATAAATTACAAATATTTTAATTCCTCAGTTGGTGAAACTGAGGCACAGAGAGATTATGTTTCTTTCCCAAGGCCACACACATACTAAGTGGTAGAATCAGACATTAAACTTAGATCTTCTAACTTTAAGTCCCATTCTCTTTCCACTAAATAGAAACAGAGAGAAGTAGAGTTTTAATCCTTTCTCTGATATTTGCTAGCTGTATAAATTTTGGTAAGTCATTTAACCTCACTATTATCTGTAAAATGAGAGGGTTGGATCAGATGATTTCTAATCTCTCTTCTGACTCTAAAACAACAACAACAACAACAACAACAGCAACAAATGCAACACTTAAAATTCATAACCTGGAGAGGCTGAAATGGTAGAATATATAAACAGATTCAAAGAAAGAAAAAGTAATGATTGATACTCTAAGTACTTTGAAGACCATAGCATGGAAGGAGCTAAGATCCTCTCCCATAACATATCAATTAACATGATAGATAAATTCTTGAAGGCTATATTAGTGGAGTGGAAACTTGTCAGGTTCTCTTATACTGGAAAGGGTTGGAGTATAGTCCCAGGAACAGAATGAGTCTGCTTCCTAAAGAGCAGGCTACCTAAAAATGGAAAGGATTGTTATTAGTTGACTGGACACTTAGTGATGAATTCTTCAGCTATGGCAATAAGGAAAAATACAAAACGGCCCTCAGTTCTGTATAGTCTTCTTCTACTTCTGTAGTGATGTTGGTAGAATGATAGAGAACAGAGGTTGTTATCAATCACACAGCTTTAAAACTATCTATAAACTTTAACTTAGCTATTACTGCTGCTTAAAATGCAAGATCCTTGTCCAAAGACCACTTAGTGGACATACTGCTGAGTTGTATCTTGATATTCTCACTGTAAACAAAAGCAGAAGACAGAAGGAAGTTTCAGCTAAACAGAAGGATGGTTAACAGGTTCTCCTTGAAGAAGCAAATAAATGGGTTGATTTTGGCATACATAAGAAAAAAAAAACAACCCAGTGAGAAACACCATTTTATTGGACATTTGGTCTTCTCTACAGCCAGGTCCCAATAAGGGCAAATAATTAATTCCCTGAATAGTCACATTATTCAAATTCACACTGCACATTTCCTTTGAAACCAGCTATCATTTTTACATAATTATAATTTTAAACAGTGTGAATTTAAATACATGGAATCACTTCATGGGATTCATTATTCTCACCAATTAAGACTAGCTATATTTGCAAAAAGACCACCATGAAAATTGGAGCCTTACCCATCAACATCTGCTAAAGAAAATGAAGGGTTGGGGAAATTCAATTCAAATTAAATGAGGTAACATAGGTAAAATACTTACAAACCCTAGAATCCTATGTAAATACTCACTATTTATTATTATTAAAAGGGAAAATATCAAAGGATGACCAGATTCTCAAATCTTATAAATTTTAAAAAATGCCACTGAGGAAACATCAACAACTAGCAATTCATTTGACTACTTTCCCATCTATATAAAATATTTAAAAGAATAAAATAAATATATATTTATTATCCTTAATGAGAGTGTTAGTAGGGAATAAGGAGGCTTTTGCAAATGATATTCCATGACAGACCACATATTTATTGTCACATAATTGCCTGAAATATATAGATAACGTATGAACCTACTGTGCTTATTGTTCATTGACCATTTTTTTACACATCTCTAAAATACATTTTTAAAGGCTCTTTTCCAATAAGGTGACTCCCAGGCACATGTCAATATTATGGAAGATTTCTTGGTAGATATAACAATGGGAATAACCTTGTTGATAATCCTCTGATCAGTAGAATAAGATGAGGCATAAAACTATGGGCTCTATGCTTGGCAAAAATGTTTACCATTGTCAAAGTGATATAATACAGAATCCAAGTTAAAGAGAGATTTTCTTTGGGTTGCAATATTCCATAGATGTTCCTGTTTATAGATGTCATTTTGCTAGTTGCATTAAGGCCCAGAACACTGTAGAGTTACCTGTACAGGAACAATAACCACTCAGATGAGTCTGGCCTAACCATCCATACAGGAAAAACCAAATAGATTAAGAATACCTAGTATCCATTTCATGCCATGCTGTTGGATAGACAACCTATAGAGAATTGATCCCTGAATGTATAACACGAGGTTCATTGGTCTCTCCCAAAGTCACTAAGGATAGTTTGTGTGTACACATGTATTTGTGTATGTGTGTTGGGTTGATGCTACAAATGGACAAGTTGAACCCATGGTTTCATCAAAGAAGAAAGGCATATTATCTTGCCTATGAGAAACTGTAACACTCTTTTAATGACCTCATTTTAAAAAATACAAATATTCTGCTGATACTGTTAATAAGATCATACACTTAGACCACAGAAAGGACCTCAGAGGTCACATAGTCCAACCCCCTCATTGCAGAGATGAGGAAACTGAGGTACAGAGACATTATATAACTCACCCAAGGTCACACATGAAGTAAGTTACAGAAACAGGATTTAAACTCCTTTGACTCTGGATACAATGCTCCTTCCATTCTCAATACCTCTCTGTGTTCTCTATCATATGTAACACTACACGCATGGGAGAGTTAAAATTGAGTATTGCTCAATGGATTAGACACATGATGGGTGCAAATAGACTGTACCCCATATCCTAGGGGCAGGGAACCTGTAGCCTTGAGGCCACATGTGGCCCTCTAAGTTCTTGGGTGTGGCCTTTTGACTGAGTCCAAGTTTTACAGAACAAATCCTTTTATTAAGGGGATTTGTTTTGTAAAGTTTGGATTCAGCCAAAGAGCTGCACTTGAGGGCTGAGAGGGCCACATAGAACCTTGAGGCTGAAGGTTCCCCACCCCCACCATAACCAGTAAGAAGTTATGGAGATGAACCAGGGTGAAATATATCATCAAGGCAATGTATGATCAAAAAGATAGACCATCCATGTGCTCTACTGTGATCTTCGTAATGTGAGCAAGAAAATGAAGAAGGTGCTTGCATTTTGGTTGGACTTCATGAGGTGAATTTATGTGAAGATATCAAGAAGAGGTCCCTAGAATGAGCAGGCATTGATGGGTTGAAATCTGCATCGATGGAGTGAATGTACACATTAATGTGATTACAAATTCATTTGAGTGTTAGAGTGAGCTTCTTGTGTGCAAGGACTGCCCATTTACTTTTTACATGTACCAATTCACAAGTCTCCTACATAGAAAACAGGAGGCACAGGGGCTTCTCAATCCCAGTTCTAAATTGAGCCTAACAAACAAGATTTCATATTTTCTGTTAGTACAGATGCTCAGATTTTTAATGTGGATAAAAAAGATAAGAATTTTTATGCAGTACACACTGTAACTTCTAACTTAACTGTGAACATTAGTATAGCCAACCCTGAAGTCTTCCCATAATCCCCTATTACTTTGATTTTGTGTCTTGTCCTTATTTTGGCTTTTCTAGAATAATCTAGTTTTCAATGCTTGAGCAGTTGGAACATACATTGTCCGGTAAAATGTAGTCCCTAACTTTTACTCCTTTTACTTAACATATTAAAACCATCTTGTTTCCAGTGATCAGAGAAGTTGGCTTTGATTTTGGTTGCTAGGATTGCTCCAGATTATTTTTCATATCACAATTTTGGTAGGTTTTCTTTTTTTAGTTCTACAAAATTACTCTCTTACCTTCAGAGAAGCCATCCAAGACTTTGTTCCTACCCTAAGTCTGTTTCCAAGGCTCAATTTATCCCCTTGCACAATGTTCTCAGGTAGGGAGCAGTAACATGGTGTAGTAGAAAGGGTATTGAGTCTAGAATCAAAGCCCTGGAATTTGTGCTCTTCCATTTGTGACCTTTGAGGAATTTAGCAGGTTATTTTCTCTCTCTGGGCCTTGGTTTCCTGAGTAAAATTCGAGGTGGCCAAATAGCAATCCTGAGAGATGAACATTTCGAAACTTGGTGGTTACCTAGGGGGCTTGGGAATTTCTGGATTCCTGATTTGGTGCATCCTACTAAGACATTGCTTCTCATTAGAGAAGATGGGCACCTTTAGGAAGATACTGCATCTGGAAGACCTGAGAAAGCACAAAACCATGTTTGTTCTGGAAGACCAGAACTTGTGACTTTTCAGAGAGGCAGGTTTGAAGTGAAAGTCAAATATGTCAAAGTAGACTTTACCTCCCAGGAGAGTATAATAGATACAATAAGGTATTGTTTTATGTTTTAACTATTTTTAAAGTACACATATTTTAAACATTGTGGGTGTGTTGGAGAAAAAACATAGTTGTTTTATACATGATAGCTACTTTGTGTACTGAGAGGGACCCTGTTAATTGCTTTTAGGAAAGACCCTAAAAATGAGCCATATCTAAGCTTTGTTGTAGAGATTTTCCCCATAATTCCCTGAAACTCTGGGGTAGAAGCATAATTAGCCAGAAAGTAGAAAGAGGAAAAAGCCTTAATTTCCCTCTTTGGGATCAGGCTCACCTAGTTTGTGTGAGCCCAAAGCTAGAGCACATTAAGGGTCATAAATGAGGGGTGACTTCACTGAAGTGGAAAGGAGGAGACAGGAATAGAATGAGTAGGGAGAGAATGAAAGAGTGAATAGAATTAATCTGAGTCTTTTTTTTTTGTGGGAATGAGGATGTGTGGCATTTTGTAAAAAATATTAGAAAAGAAATTGGGAAATTTGGGGGTTTTGTTCTTAGCTTTGCTACTGTTGTGTGTGACCTAGAGTAAGTCACCACTTTTAGTGCTAAATTTCATCTAGTCTAACTCCCCTCATTTTACAGATGAGGCCCAGAGGTGTTATATAACCTAACAAAAGGAATGTGGCTAATTAGCGGCAGATCCAGGACTGAAACCCAGGTCTTTATCCTCCTAATCTGCTGTTATCCCCACTACCATGCTTCTTGTACTTCCCTAGTTCTTAGTTTCATCGTCTATAAAATGAAAGAGTAAGCTAGATAATTTCTAGATAATTTCCTCCCTTAATATTCTATGATTATATAAAACAGAATAGCAGCTTGAATTTAATTGAAATTGTCACACAACCTAAGAATTGCAAGAATCTGAGGCCTTCTAGTCTACTTTTAGGGATAGATACTTGGTCAATGTTTTCAGCGATATAGGTAGCATCCTGGTGAGGAGACTTCTACCTGCATGTGGGAAGGTGCATGTTAGCACCTTCTCTGCAAGTTATAATGTTTCAGAGTTGCCTAGGGAATCAAGAAGTTGAGTAACTTGCTCAGAGATGCAGTGCCCATATTCATGAGCTGGAACTTAAACCCAAGTCTTCTTGGTTCTTAGGCCAGCTGTCTGTCCACAATGCCATGTTATACTTTTTAGATGGAACTAACTTCTGAGAAGTTTTCTTCTACCTATTTTTTCTTGTTATGACTTCTGGTGCCAAAAAACAAAAATCAAAGGTCAGCTCTCTTTTCCATATGACAACCCTTTAAATATCTGACAACATTTTTCACGTATCCCTTAAGTCTTTGCTAGGCTTCCTCAATTGACTCAACTGTTCCTCACATGGCAAGGTCCTTAGGTCCCTTCATCATCTTGGTTGTTTTCCTATGGACCTTCTCTCCAACTCATCAATGTCCTTCTTGTAATGTGACACCCAGGTATGAGCTCCATCCTTCAGATGGTAGCATAGTACAAGAGAACTATCATCTTAGTGATTCCTGGTACTCTGTCTCACCTTTGCAGCCCAAGATTGCATTACCTTTTTTGGCCACCATATCACACTGTTGACTCATACTGATATTGTAGACTATGAAAACCTCCAGATCTTTTTTTTTTTTCCAGATCACTCTCTGTTAAGCCACACCTCCCCTACTTTGTAATTATGGAGTTGATTTTTTGAACTCAGTATTAACACTTAAGAAATCCCTTTCAAATTTCAAGTTATTAGATTTGGCTCACCATTCTAGGCTGTCATCATCTCTGGATACCTATTCTGCCCTTTGAGCTATCTCTCCTAGTTTTTGCAATATACAAATTTGTTAAGCACGTCACTGATGCATTCGTCTAAGTGACTGACAAAAATACTAAACTGTATGGGGCAAAGGACAGATCTTGAGGGAACTCAAAGTCTCTTTCTGGGCTGGCATCAGAACAAGAACGATGGATCTGGCCATACACCTACTTCTGCATTTGTCATTTAGACTCTAAATGAAGTACCACCAAGCCTGGCATCCATCACTCCATTTTTCCTATAAGACTAGTAGGAGGAGCCTTGTCAGATGCTTTGCTGTCTAGATTATTTATATTTATAGCATTTCCCTGGTCTACCATTTGTGTATCAAGTCAAAAAAGGAAATGAGCTTCATCTGGCATAACCTGTACTTTATGAAGCTTTGCTATTTTTTCATGATTGCTGTTGTCTTTTCTACAAGTATACTGTGATCTCTTTAATTTTACATGTAAACATGTAAAATGTAAAAATACATTTAAGAAATTTTGTCAGGAATCAAAGTCAAGTTCACTGGCCTGTAGTTTGTAGGTCCCATTCTCTCTCTCTTTTAAATCAGGACAATGTTTTCTCTTCTTTAATGCTATAGCACCTCTACCATTCTTGACAGTCTTTCAAGTATCACTGAGAGTGGTTCAGAAAACACACCTACCTATTCTTTCAATATCTTGGGATGTAGGGGAAATCAAAAGACTGCACAGAGAAGATGAGCTCCCTTTACTGCTTTTGGTAGATTTTTGATCCTCATTTATTTGCTTAAGTTTCTTATCTCTAATATGGGGAGAGTGAGTGATCCTTTTTGTATTTACATTTACATATACTATGGGGAAATGGTATGTATCCATTCTGATTCATTCATATTTTTGAAATTACATTTTTGCTTGGGAAACAAAAGAGAAGAAAGACATATAAAGTCATTAAGAGGATTCATGCTTCAAACATGATCTTGTGAATAATAAATCATGTCAAGACAATTTGCTTTCCTTCTCTGTTAGAATGAAAAGACATGCAGACAGAGATGAGATCAAATACCTGAAAAACAAACATCTTTTGTTCCTCATGAAATTCTCAGTGGCAAATTGAGGTCCAACATAGAGGGTGTTATGACAAGAATATTATGACAAAGAAAGAATATACTAGCAATATTTACCTCTGTGGTAAATATTAGGTAGGATAAATATTAGCCTCATTTCACAGATGAGGAAACTGAAACTCCAAGACATTAAGAGCCTGTTTAAAATCACATGGCTAACAAGTGTTGGAAGACGAATCTGCAGCCTTTCTTTCTGATTTCAAGTTTAATGCACATTCTGTCCATATCACACGTGTACATAAGAGTGAGGAAAAGGAATGAAAAGCCAAGTAAAACAACATTTTATTGGCTTGAAGAGAACAAATAAAAATATAGGAAGACACGCAGTAAGAGACTGGTTAAAAGAAGGCAGGGCATAGATTGGATGGAGGTGTTATTTTTATTTATTTTGGGCTATGAGTAGGTACTCACTTAATTCTGAGATCTTATCTGTATACCGTCATGCAAAATGAGACAGTAAGTTCTTGTACTAAGGATTAATCCAAACCACAAATTCTTTGATAATCAAGAATGAAAGATTAATGTTAGTTTTTATGTAACATTCATTGCCTAAATCAATGTATGTATGAATAGGCTTTCTGTATCAAACTTAACCTATTCAACTTCATCTTAGTAAGCCATGATGTTTATTATACTGTATTTTGGAGTATACATATAACCTGTACGTCACCCTAGTTGATATAAATAATGTATTTCTGAACAGAACTGCTGTAGTGTCACGTAAATAGCTCTAGAATGGGCATAGTCAAGGAACAGAAATCAGGATAACTTGATTAGGGAAAATGCTATTTGGTTCAAAACTTTTTCAAATAACCTTAGTAGGTATCAATTGTCATTCAATTTTGAGAAAGTAGACAAAGATGTAATAGCAAATGTAATAGTGTAGTACTACTAATAGCTCAGAGGTCAGCCTGCAGCTTTTCTCCTCTTGAATTGTTGAACAATTAGGGCATTAATATACACTGTCCAGTGCCCACAAATAAGAATTTCATCCACTGAATCCTTTATAATAACTAGTTGTTAAGAGACAACCCTTTGATCATTTTCATAATTCAGCATTTTAAGATATCTTAAAATAGTGATTTATTCTTTTAAATTACTTTTATAAGTTTGAAATGGCTCACATGGTATTGTGGCTTATTTTCTTTAAAGTGTTTGGTGCACATGACTCAATACATGCTACCTATTTTTGAATTCTTAATGGAGTTTTAAAAAAATATATACATGAATTCTTTTATCAGTACATTTTATACATTGAATCATAACAATATTCAAAACCTTTGAAATATTGAGATGGTCTAGTTTAATGGCTCACAACCTTATCTATGATAACCATGACAATATTGTAGAAGTGCTTTGTACAACTCCATAATTCTCTGCGAATCTCATTTTTCTAACTACCTAATCAGAAAATTTGTTTTCCACCAGATAATTTGTCCAGGATCTGAATGCAGTCTCATATCAATATAGTGTGCTTATTGCTACATATACCCTTATGCCATTCCAGAGGTAAACTGGGTTCCATTTAATGCCAAGTCCATTTTTCACTTCAACATATACACATAAGGATAGAATAGGGATCTAAGATCATTAAAAGATTTTTAATTGAATTCTGCCCTTCAGACTTATAGGGATGACTGCCTTTTGTTAGTAGTTTTGTGATCTGGAGAGAACCAAGTTTCTACCAATTACACACAGTAATAGAATCATCCTCTTTTAAATATTTCAAGTGACCTAAGGCACTCAGCATTACATTTTCTCACAATGAATTTCTTCTTTTCAGAAAGTGATAAAATAATGCAGCATTGGTAAGCTAAGAAAATTAGCATGTGTCCATGTATCTTCTAAAATAAGTCAGGATGGTCTTCATAAAAATGAGGCACTGAACCATGATGAAATTTAACAAATTATCTCTATTCTTTCTATAGCATTTTTGCCTATTTGTAGCAGGTAAATTGAAACTCTTTGGGGGTAGTAAGATGATAACGTTGTAGTAGATGTTCATTCTTCATTTTTTTGGGGGGCTAGGCAACAGGGTTAAGTGACTTGCCCAGGGTCACACAGCTAGTAAGTGTGTCTGTGGCCATTAAGTTTGTCAGGTCACATCAAGGATGATGTCTTGACTTGCTCGTGAATTGGATTTAAGTGAGGCAGGGTTGCACAAAGTCATCAGCCACACTCTCCAAGAGTCATCAAAATTCCAGTGGCAAGACAAGAGTCAAAAATACTGGAGATAGCCCAGGATGCAGTGGGTACCCTTGGTTTCTTCCATGTCTGACCAAGCTCTAAGTGCTCCACAGTGCCTGCTTCAGCCTCCTTCATGGCTGTTGGAACAAACCATTCTCTGGATGTAGTAGATGAATGAAACAGGAGATATATAAGAGAACACAGGAAAAGATAACATTTAGAAGTACCAAAAGGGCTACTGAACTTTTTAATAGCTTTAAAAATTGTTGATCCTCTATGAGACTGGTCTGAGGTTATGTGAATACGTGGTGAATGATTTACAGTGTGACTTGGCCGATGTATATGCTCAGGCAGCCAATACTGATCACTACTACCATATCAAGCATGAGACAATCTGTACTGATGGTTCACACCGCAATTAAAGGATTAGTCACATTGCCAACAGTTCATTTCACAACTACAGGCATGACCCATGCCATCTCCCATCCGGGAATTTTACAAGTTTTTAAAAGACCAGATTTATGTGGCAGTTGTAATATTTGACTTAAGAGTGGGAAATAGGAAAGGGCTGTCATAGCAACCATTTATACTTACATCTTCAGGAAGGCAGGTAAACAGTCATTTGGTCTATGGCCAAACAAGATTTTTCCATTTCAGCTTTAAAGATAGATAAAGAGCTCCTGTATTCCTTTAATTCCCCTAATAAAGAGGATTGCAAAATAATAAACCTAGCAATTTCTCAATGGTTTCCATTCATTCTCAAACAGCAACATAAACCTCATGCTATGCAACAGGGTAAGAAATACAGATTTGTTTTCCTATATTTCAAGAATGTTACAAATTACTTGAAGATACTGAGAATCTCTGCTTTTATGACACCCAAAGCCATTTGTACCTAAAAGACACAATTCTAAACTGGCACATTCCTTCTTAGGACAAACCTGAAACATTATCCCTAAGTGCCAACTTTAACCATCTGTCTCTTCCATGAAGTAAAAAACAAAACAAAAAACCCTTCAGGTAGCAAGGTGGCACAATGGATGGAGCACTGGATCTGGAGACAAAAAATCTATGTTAAAATCCAGTCTGAGATGTATATTCTGAGGGTAGCTGTATAAACTTGGGCAAATCACTTTAACCTCTGTTTGCCTCAGTTTCCTCAACTGTAAAATAGGAATAATAACAGCACCTACCTCCCATGGTTGCTGTGAGGATCAAATGAGATAACATTTGTAAATCCTTTGCAAACCTTAATGTGCTATAAAAATGCTAGCTATTGTTATTGTTGTTGTTGCTAGTTGGTTAGCTTTTCTCTTATGCCCGCAGTAGCTATGACAATATAGCAGTTACTGTTCCTATAAGTAGAAAAACAACTCAAAGCATATACTGACATTATCATTTCAATGTGACAATGAGGTACAGTGGAAAGAGTACTGAATTTGTAGCCAAAAGACCTGAATTTGCATCTTTCATCAGTATTTACAAGCTATGTGACTTTGTGCAAGCCATTATGACTCTGTGATTCTCGGTTTTTTACAAGTAATTTCACTTAAACTGAGTCCTCTCTCTTCCTCTGCCACTTTTCCATACTACCTTGCTATTCACATCTATTTGATGTGAAGATGGGCCTAGGATAAAGAGACCTTACCCATGACTCCCCTCTCACCCTGAGTCAATAGCCTTGCCATCTCCCTAACTCATCCCTAAGTTCTGCAATAGAGGATATGCACCTATGTCCCAAGTCTCTTTCCAATCAACTATCTCCTAGATCTTGCATTAAAAGGCGAGGGGAAGAGATTACATTTTGTATTTTGCATGGTAAATTTACATTTATAGTTTATTATTTTACAATTTTCTCATTTGTAAAATGAAAGGGATGATGTCCAAGGCCCCTTCTAGCTCTCAGATTTTATATGCTTTGCCACTTCCGTGATTGTACCCCCTTTAAATGTCAGCAGCCAGTGCCCAGGAACCAGCAACTACTTCATTCTGGTCTTCTTCCTTTCCTGTCTTTTACCTTCAAAGATTTCTATTTCTTCTTCCAGATGTAAAAATATGAACTTGTAATGACTGTCTTAACTTTAAACTCTCAAAGTCAAGATTGACATATGAGCATATCTCCTTTTAACCCCTGCCTGCCAGATTTGAAGTTGCATTTACGTGGATATATTTATTCTTCTGGTTTTCAATTCATTGTTGAGTTTGGACTTACTTAAGGGATGGGTACAGGCTATCACTCAATTTAGCAATGCCCCCACTCTGTGTGGTGATGTCACCAGTCAATAGCTGTTTCTCACTGTTGGGGCCCATAGTATCCTAGGATAGGAGTACACAAACTAGGTGTCATCCTTGACTCCTCATTATCTCTTGCTTCCCATTTTAAATTTATTGCCAAAGTCTGTTGATTGCACCTTTTCCTTTGATACCACCACTTCCCTAGGGTGGGTCATGCCTAGACTTCTACAATACCCTGATGGTTGATCTGTCTGCCGCAAGTCTCTCTGAACTCCAGCCCATCATCCATTCAGTCACCAAAGGAATTTCCTAATGCACAGATGCAACTATGTATCCACCCTACTCAGTAAACTCCAGTGTTTCCTTTTCACCTCCAGTATTAAATATAAAACCTTTGGTTTGACATTAAAAACCCTTCATAACCTAGCCCTCTCCTACTTTTCCAGTCTTCTTATAGCTTACCCCCAATATACATTTTTCGATCCAGTGGCACTGGCCTCCTGGCTGTTCCATAAACAAGCCTGAGTATTTTCACTGGCTGTCTCCCATGCCTGGAATGATCTTCCTCCTCATCTCTATCTCCTGTCTTCCTTTAAGTCCCAGCTAAAATTCTACCTTCTACAGAAAGCTCTTCCAGATGTCTCTGAATTCTAGTTCCTTACCTCTCTTGATAATTTCCGATTCATCCCGTATATAGCTTGTTTATACATAGTTTACATCTTATCTCCCCTATTAGATTGTGAATTTTTGAAGACAGAGACTATTTGCCTTTCTTTGTATCCCTATCACTTAACACGGTGTTTGCTATATAGTTGCAAGTGCTTAATAAATGTCCCTTGACTGACTGGTGCAATTCTGCATTGGCATGTCTCCTATGTCCTTCCTACACTGCTAGTCCAACATTTTGCTCCCCTGGATTCTCTTTCCATTACAGATATGGATGTTATAGATGAATCAAGAGATTCTTATGTCTGAATTGATGCTGTAAGCTCAAAATCCAGAGGCTGGGTTCCTACCATTAGAGGAGACTCACTTTCTGTTTTCTCTTTCCTAACTGTGGAATTTGGAGCAGAAGTCCTGAAGCAGAAAGTATGTTAATCATCAATCAGTTAGCCACATTTATTCTGCATCCAATGTAATCACAGAACACTTTACCACAGGTCATGGGGGAATTAGAAAGCATCAAGCAACAGCCCCTTCCCTTAAAGAGACATTTAAGACCTAGTTGTGGAAAGACAGAATAAACACACCTGAGAAAGTCTCAAAAACAATCATCTCACTGTATCAACAAATTAACAAAGAACGCTCCAAGTTGCGGGATTAGAATGTAACTTTTCCTTTCAGTGCAAGTAACCAAATGAAAAAGTAATGCCTCTATCACAATGGACACTTTGAAGATGACAGGACAGAATTTGAAAGACTCTAGGGGATTTGACAGATTTGAATATTCCCTATCTGGGACTCCCACAAAAAAATCCTCAGTCCCTAGTGCCCTCTTACCTTATTTACCATACAGTTGTTTTGTTCTTGAACAATAGGTGGTGCTAAGCACCCATGTTTCCAGGGCTGTCAGCTAGACATCCTGATTTTAAATAATTGGAACCATATGACAGCAGTTGAAAGAGTTATTCATGAAAGTCTACAAATCATGTAGCTGCAGAGTCAGAAAAACCTACATCAGTTGAATTAGAGAGATGGTTTCTTTCCCACTTTATTTCTATGGCTGCCAGAAGCAGGACATTAAAGGGTTCAGGTTGGTTGCTGTAATTCAGTTAAGAGGTAAGTGTCTATTAAAAATCCGCCAAATAAGGAAGAAGATTTGTCTCTTGGCTAAACTGCAATAGCTATATTCTTGGAAAATACCAGAATTCTGGCCTCCCCGAAACCTGCTTAAAGCCACCAAACACACACTGAAATCACACAGTATGCAGAATTGAATGAGTCTTTATAAACTGAAGGAAATCTGCAGAAGTTAATGAAATTTTTCAAAAATTCCTCACATAAATGTTGTTGCACGAGCACTTTCTAATATCAATTTGCTAACATTTAGCAAAATACTGGATCATCAATTCTCAGAGAGCAGGTCCACATCTGTTTGATTTAGCTTTACAGCCCTGAGGGCATGTGGATTCTTGATATTTGATGACACTGATGATTTCAGATGTTGTGCAGTGATAATACAGCAGCTGATTCCTTTTCGCGTTCTATATTCAACTCTAATCAGTTCAATTTAGTATAAAGATGGTTGATCTTTTTCAATCCGCTGCTTAACAGAATACAGTATAATGTTGCACTGTGATCTCTTAAGAGCCGCAGAGATTTATTAAGAGAGGAGAATGAGGTGTGCTAAGGTCTCAGGGAGAAATGTTTGAGGAAACATTCAGGAGTGTTTGAAAATCTCAGTCTTAATCTCTGTTGGGACTCTTATTTCTTTCTTTCTATAATCAGAGAATTCAACGTACTCATTTTCTAAATCATGCTCACTCTGCATGATAAACATTCTTCAACTTAGAGAAGAGAGAAAACAGGTGATGTTTGATAAGAGCACATTTACTCTCATAAAGCAACTAGAAACTGGCAAATATGGAACATTCTGAGACTCAGAGAATATCAGCACTGGAAACACTGATAACAGAAGAAATGTCAAGGGGACAACTTATAATGTCAAGGAGACATGTCACTTTCTTTCAAGTAAATAACTTCTCAACCTCTTCTGAGCACAATTACAAACCTTCCTGGAAATGACAACCCTCCTTCTTGATCACCCAAAAGTGGCTCCTTAAAGACTTTCCCTCACATTGTCTCCTAAGTATGAAAAAATAGCAAAGAAATGTGCAGAATGGTAGTTGTGGGTAAGAGTCTGTATTTAAGTTTCTCATCACGGAGTCACCTATTGGTTAAATGTAGGGAAGTCTAATTGAGAAAGCATAGGTGTGCGAAAGGCATCCCAGATTGTTGTTAACCATTTTAAAAGAGGAAAGAAGAGGGGAGTGGAAGAGGAGAGAGATACGAGTAATCAATCTCTCAACTAATCACTAAAAAGACTCTGATCTGATCCAATCAAGCAAGCATTAAATAATAGTTATATACAAAAAAAAGCAGTGCCGTATAGGGGATACAGAGCTAAACTTGAGGTCCTAAAGATCTGAATTCAAGTGCTGCCTCTGATACCTACCAGTTGTGTGACCTCAGCTAAGTAGGTCACCACCTCTCAAGGGTCTCCAGGGGTGGTTGAGGCCATGTGTGGCCTTTTAGGTCCTTGGGTGTGGCCTTTTGACTGAGTCCCAGTTTTACAGAACAAATTCTTTTATTAAGAGGATTTGTTCTGTCAAGTTTGGATTCAGCCAAAGGGTCGAGCTTGAGGACCTAGAGGGCCACATGTGGCCTCGAGACTTCAGGTTCCCCACCCCTGGTTCTAGGCAAATTTCCAAGACTATATGTTTCTGAGAAGGTACCCACCTGCATTGGTAGATGAAATCTCAGCTAGTTCCTAGACCAACAAAATCATAGTTCTAGTACTTAAACTGTTTGCATTTTGTCTCCCCATTAGACCGTGAGCTTCTTGAGAGCAGGGACTCTTTCCTGACTTTCTTTGTATCATTAGTGCTTAGCATAATGCCTGGCACATAGAAGGAACTTAATAAACGCTTACTGACTTGACAGCCCTGCGTACAAGACACTGCTACTTGCCCAGAGGTACAAAGGCAAAAAAAATTTTTTTTTTTAAGACTCTAAAGTTCATTCATCAACAATCCAGAAATAATGAAAGTAGAAAGATTTTAAAATACTGGAAAATTACTGAAATACAGTAAATAGGCTCACCAGTAGGTTAAAAAACTGCCCCCTAACCACTTTTAAATGTTTGTTTAACTGTTGGGTCCAGTATGATTTCTCTGCTAACAATAAATAATACTGGTGAGCATATGCCATTTGAAATGACCATAGTTCTAATATCTCCTTTTTGCCAGAAGGTGTTGCTATAACATAACTCTGTTTGGGGACAAAGTAATGTGGAATGAAATGTGGTAAAACTGGATAAAAAATGTAAACCATACTAAGTATATAGAATTTAGACACAAGGATTTCTATTATATGGGGAAAAGAGGGCCTTTACTGTAGTGTGTGTCCACACTATAAATAGTTCAGCAAAATGTAAACATGAAATATTTCCACAGTGATCTTTGCAGCCTTATAAACAGTAGCTCTACTTTTCTTCTCATTAAGTCTCATTTTTAATAAAGGGATTTCTGTGGGGTGAAATTTTAGGGGAAAATAGCAATGTTCTGTAACTTTTATAACAGTGTATACAGTACATGGATAAAAAATGGTGACATTTAAAACCTGTAGGTTTGTTTTTTTTAAGCAGCAAAGTTTCATATGGTATTAAAAGAAACTCAGTGTATGCATTAAGGAAGACAAACCTAAGAAGGATTAAAGAATCCAAAAAATAGGGATGCTTCTAATATTGGTAAACAAAATTTAAAATGAATAATCCTATTTGAAAGAAAAAAAAACCCCAAAACACTATTTGCAAAGACCTTGAAAAGTATGTTAACAATAATGTTTTTAAATTAAGATCAAGTGAACCTACAGGCTAAACTAAAGCATATAATTTTACATTTAGTTCAGACCACAATAATATATATTTATAGAAGCATATTTATGTACATACTCATATAGTTTGCCTATGAGGATTGCACTACAAGAAAGGCAAAGAAATCAGAAATTTTGAATATTTGACTCTCCTGCTATTAGCCATGGTCATTTTGAGCAGAAATAACATAATGATAATAATAATAAAAAAATCTTTAGTTGATTAAGGTTTGTAAAGTGCTTTATAATATTATCTCATTTTATCTTCATAAAAATCTTATAAGGCAGGTGCTATTATTAATCTCATTTTACAGATGAGGAAACTGAGACAGACAGAAGTTAAGTGACTTGTCCAGTGTCACACAGCTAAATGTGTCTGAAGTCAGATTTAACTTCAGGTCTTGCTGATACCAGGACCAATGTTCTATCCACTGTGCCACAAAGTGGCCACGAGTAACTTCTAATGGGAAAAATTCAAACAAGAAACATAGATAATCCCATTATGAGACAGTCCAGTCTTTCTGATCAAGAAAGTAAAAGTACTTACATTCAAGAAGCAATAGATTCAAGCTGGACCTGAAGGCAGAAAGACCTGAATTCAAATGAGTCTGTGGGCAAGTCTTCACCTAACCTTTTTGAGTCTTAGTTTTGTCATCTGTTAAAAAAAAAAAAAGGAGGAGTGGGGTAGGTGCGTGGGTAACTATAGCAGCTATGTCCCAGGGTTGTTAGGACAAAATAAGGTGATATTTGTAAAGTGTTTTGAAAGCCCTGGAGAGCTATATAGATGGTTGCTTCCTCCTCTTCCTCCTCCTCCTCCTCCTCTTTTTTTTTGGTCTGGACCTAAAATTTCATTGGTAAAGGGAGTTCCCATTGAGGTAAATCCCTCTGCTAATGCAGGATTGCCAACTGTTCTTCTACTTATTATTACCTATAGCAACTCCATCAGGCTCAGGATCCTATTATTTACTCTTATATATTCTTGAGAAGTTGCTTAATCTCCATGGGCCTCAGTATTTTCATCTGCAAAGTAAGCAGCATGGACTAGATGATCTTTGAAGGAAATTTTTTTATTGCTATAATTTTTTTTCAGAAATGATGAAAATGAAAAACGTGTACCTGATTGTGTGTGTGTCCATGTGATACGTGTGTTGTCCTGCATACATGACATCCTGGGCAAGGATGAAAAAGTTCAACTTCCTCTGTCCATCATTCAGGACCCTCCATATTCTGGCACTGCTCCACCCTTCCATCCTTAGCTCAAATGATACCCCTTTACACATTCAAAGCTCCAAGAAAACAACTACTTTCTTTTTCCTGAAACATGCAGTGTGTTGTCTTGGGGAGTACTATGGACAGAAGGGTAAAGTTGGAGTTGCCAGACTTGAGTTTGGATTCTGGCTTTTACTATCTGATTGTTTACTACCTAATTTAACTTGAACAATGTCAGCTGGTTAACAAGCATTTATTAGGTGCACTAGGGGTACAAAGAAAGGCAAAACCAGTTCCTGTCCTAAAAGAACTCACAATCTAATGAAGAAGACAACACATACATAACTAGGTACATACAAGTACCTATGGTGGAGACAGAAGGCGACAAGAGGGGGAACACATTAAGCAGTGGATGGTTAGGAACCTCTTATAGAAGGTGGGACTTGAACCCAAACTTGGAGGAAGCCAGACATTTTGAGAGGCAGAAGTGAAAGGACAGAACATTTCAGACATGGGGGACAGCCAGTATGGAAATGGGAGCTGGAGTGTAGTGTTTAAAGAAGTGTAAGAGCGCTAGCTTTGCTGGATCATAGAATCCGTGGAGAGGAGTAAAGTATAAGAAGACTGCAAAGGTAGGGAGGGGCCAGGTTACGAAGAGCTTTAAACGCTGAACAGAAGAGTTTATGTTTTTTGACTCTGGAGATAACAGGGAGCCACTGGAACTCACTGAGCAGGGTGGTGACACAGTTAGATATATGTGTTAGAAAAAACCATTTTGGCAGCTGAGTGGATTATCACTTCACTTCTTTGGGAGTCAGGTTTCTCATTTGTAATATGAGGGGGACTGAAATGTATGGAAAGGTCTTTTCCAGCTTTGGATCTGTGGTTTTAAGATCGTATTACTTTGTGTTCTTTTGCTCAAGCTATTTCCTTCATTTGGGATGATTCTCTCCAACCCCTTTAAGTTGTTGAATTCCTTTCCTACTGGTCCCTTAAATCCTGATTTACATGCCACCAATTTCGTGAAGTCTGTTCTCATCATCCTTAGATCTCACCTAGAACTTTGTTCTGTAATTCTCAAAGTTATTGATCGAATAATATTGGGCATTATCTGTGTTGATGGAGATACCAACTATAGTAGAAGGTATGCTATATGAGTCTAGGAATAACTTTTAATTTAAACTTAGTATCTCCCAGAGACTAGAGTGTAGTATACTCTGTAGAACCGGCACTTGATCAATGTTTGTTATATTGCCTTATGCTGTATTAAGTTGATATATTAAGGCACAACAATATTAAAGTTGTATCCACACAGCATAAAGGGAAGATGTACACTTAGAATGTAATTAAGATAGAGGGCCTTTTTCTTTTTTGGTTGGACCTATGATTTCATTGGATCTCACTGGGAGATGCCTCTACTAATGCAGTATTGCTAACTATTCATGTGTAGGGCATGGAGAGGTTATGATTTGCTTAGGGCCATGCAGACATAGACTTGAACCCAGGACTTCTCGACTCTAGAAGACTAGTTCTCTATCAAATATACTATGCTACCTCTTTCAGAGAACCCTCTGGGCAAATAAACCTCCCAAATGATCCAGTTTGACTTTTAAAAATTGACCTGATAAATTGGATCATAGCTATTTCGTTCCATGCTATACAGACTTAGCTCAAATGTATAGTTTCTCCAAAATATTCCCAATGTTGAAAAATGTTAACAGCTATTATCTAATTCAATGATTTCAACAAATATATATTAAAAGTTTACTGCTATGCATGAGCATTCTGTTAGGTATTGGGAGTTCAAAGATTTGAAAAAAAAATATGAGTAAGTTATGGTTCTTGTGAATCTAGGAGCTTACAACTGGTGTAATCCAAGTGCTATGGAGTTAGAAAATAATATTTAGTAGGAAAGCAGTGAGCATCCCAGGAATAGAAATCAGGTTTCATAACTTGTAGATCTTGGGGATCTCTTGAGATTGATTTCTTCTAAGGGGAAGAGGATACATGAGGATAGTGACGGGTCAGGGGAAAAAAAAGGTAAGAGAACAAGACTGGGATTAAAATCCCCAAAACCAGAAATAATGAGGGGTAAGAAGTTTTTGAAAGGAGCCAGGCAACACATAAGACACTGAAAAAGAATAAAGAAACAAGTGAAATGGGACATGAGGACACAGTAAACCAGAAATTTTGGCAGATGTTAAAAGGAAAATATACATATATACATATATATATATATATACACACAGGCACACAAATATATACATATAAAACAACATAATGGCTTCATTGGATTACACTCAAATTATATGTGATTTCTTCATAACAAGTAGATTTTTTATTAGCAAATAACAAACAGAACAAAATGAATTTTTAAAAAATGTTGAAATGTTGCCACATGGCCTAGTCACTTCTACTCCTCAACAATAACTGACTTTAACTTAACCTAAGCATTTTGGCACAATTCCCTAATAATTTTGCTATTCTTTGATTTCTTTCCTTAGAGAAAATTCTTATTTGATGTGCTAAACATCATATATACATAAATTGTAAGTATTAATCATTGTGACCAACATGAGAGTTGGAACAAATTATATCTTTTAACAAACATTGAATAAATACTAGGAAAACCCCCCCAGAGCTCTGTTCCTCATTGTAACAAACATAAGTGTTTTTCTTTTCTAACACTTTTTCAATGGCTTTTGGTTTTAATGCTTGCTTAGAGAAAGGAAGTGTAATTGGGCAAGAAAGAAAGTGTCACGATCATGGAAGTTCACAATTCCTCCAGTGGACAGACTAATAAACACATTTTATTTTAAATATTGTATAAATCTACATCCTATCACAAGAAATACAATGGTACATCTCAGCCCTCTTACAAATGGATAAACGTAAAGTTGAGAGCACAAGCTCTCACAAGTGTATCTACTCACCAATTCAAACACCTGAACATTTTCCATTTGATCAACAGCAAAATCAGAGACAAGGAAAAGTTTTTGGAATGAAAATAAAATAACTGTGCCTGTGTTTGTAGGACAAACATTGGTTTGAAGACTAGAAATAGTGAAATGACTGTTTCTGATCCTACTGAACCAATTTTGAGACAATTTTTAACTTCTCTGATCCTCATCAAAAATCAATGAAATTTTTAATTCTTTTTGGCATTTTGCATAAAATCTCTTCTCCAGAATAGGAGAATTAGGTATTCCAATCACTAGACTTGAGGCTTATCACAGAGTCCAACAAAAGGTTCTTTCCCCAATAGTGATCTTTCTTAGATGTTAAGTAGTCATAATGGCTCATGCAACTATGTCACCACATTCTCTGCAATTATCCTAGGAAGTAGATAGTACAAGCATCACTGCCATTGAATCATAGAATATCACTAGCTAGAAGAAATCTTAGAGAAAATTTAGTCCTTCCCTCTTGTTTTATGGAAGGAGAAACTGAGGTCCTGAATGTTAGTGCTTTGGCTTGGTCATAAAACAGAGCCAGAATTAAAATCTGACTCCATACACACTGCTTTCCTCACTATTCTATGGGTTTTACAATTGAGGAAACTGAGGTTCAGAGAAGTTAAATGTTAGAAGTAAATTTACGCCAAAGAGTATCAGTTGTGGGACTTGAACTCAGGTCTTATGACTTAAGGCTCAATGTTCTTAGATGTATTCAGAATTGGCTACTGTAGCTATTAGTAGATGACAATACAATAATATCAGAAATATCTCTTGAAAGAATGTACATGACTTCTCCCCCACCTCTTCTATATTCCTTTACTCTATGTCATTAATTGAGACTAACTTGTGGCTATTGACTTGTAACAGAAGAAAAAAAAGTCTGTTTTTCTAAATATTGTACATTAATCTCTCTGATTTCTTTTTTTTCTTTGTAGAAATGCTATCTTTCCCTACCTCTGAAACACTGCAAGAAGATAGTACAGTGTAATGTGGCCTTCCAAAAAGCCCATGTTCCAACCTTGTTAGTGCTTCCCATGTGAAAATTAGAATAACTTTTCAGTGTAAAAACTTGACTTGTTCTACCATTTCTTTTGGAAGTTGATTTTCCCTTTGCCTTTGCTTCCATATCTGTCAAGTAAAGGCATTGGACTATAAGGCCTTTAAATTTATTTCCCGCTCTAAATCAATGACTTCTGAATTGCCAAAACATTAGCTCTCAGAGGAGAAAAACTATCTAACTTTTGTCTTTGTATACCCTGAACACAGCACTTTCCTGGCACACGGGGTATTAACTCTTCTCTTTCAGACACTCAAATAGTTCGATAATCCCATTGATTTGAGAGTTCCCTCAAGTAGGTGCTTAATAAATGATTATTGATTGGTTGATAATTGAGCTCTGATCATAATGCCAACAAAGCATAAGAATGAACAAAAATGGGTCATTTCCCTATCTTTCTCCTTTATTTTTCTTGTATTGAAACTTTCAAATGTGGTGCTGGGTGGTACTGCTCTTTGGTGTCTCCTAAATTTACCCAGAAGACTTCGAGGTAGGCCAAATGGAGTTGAACAGAGAGAAATTAAGTTTGCTTTGCAAGGCATCAGGCCAATGTAAAAGGCAGTTTGACAATTACTCCAGTGGGCTAACTAATGAACACATTTCATTCTGAATACTGTACAAATCTACACCTTGTCACAAAGGAGTCCAGAGGCACATCTCAGCACTCTTATAAATGGGCAAACATAAAGTTGAGAGCAGGAGCTCCCATCAGGGTAACTATGACCCACAGACCAATTCAAATCTCTGGACATTTTTTATTTGATCGACAGCAAAATCTGAGACAAAGAAAAGTTTTTGGCATGGAAATAAAATAACAGTGCCTTTGTTTGTAGCACTTCACCCATATAAATACCACATCCTCAAAGGAATACCAAGTCACAGTCTGCCACCTCCTCCCTTTCACCACCCCTTTCCTCTACACCCCTCCCCAATAATATTCAGGGAAAAGCAAAGCCAAGAACAATTGTGTGTTTCTTCCAGTCCAGGCAAAGTCACAAGTAGAAAAGAGTCCACCTGCCTTCCAATCATATGATAGATCATCTGACTGTGATTCCATGGCAATAGCTTTTCTCTGTTCCATTTCCCAGCATTTAGCTTACCACAACTTTGAACAGGGTTAAGATAATGAAGACAGTGAGGTATAACGGAAGAGGCTGAGAATAAGGAGACCTCAGTTCAGTTCCTGCTTTGCTAAAAGCAAAGGTGAAACTTTATTTTGGAGTTTATTTTACTTTTGATGACCTCAGTTTTCCCATTTGTAAATTTAGAGGGTTGGATCATTGATCTCTCCTAGCTCTAAAATTTTTTGTGAATTTTAGGTGCTTCTGATGAGCATGAGGTTTTTACGGAATAGAGGCATAAAAGCTATTTCTATTGTTAAATGGGTATTTGGATTCCAAATTTTAATTGAAAAAAGATTAAAAAAATTTACTGAGTAGTGGGGTAGTAGAAATGAAAATGAAAAGAGAGCCAATTTTCAACAAACTCATAAAGTTGACAAATTTTGTAAGGTAAATGGCCTATCCTATACAGATTGTTTGCAGAATTCAGCATCAGGGTAGAGCTAGCTGTGAATCTATGCTGTTTTCAACCACTGGTCCTCCCAGAAATCAGTTCGGTGCTTTAGAGGATACAGGGATGAATCCAGTGCTGCCCTAATAAGGGATTAAGATGAGAATGTTGTTTCTACAAAAGGATATTCTATAAACTGTGACTTCCTCATTGCTTTTGATAAAACATTTTGTTTATTTGTTTTCCTGCTGAAACAAAGGACTGAGAGTGGGGATAGAAGTCCAGGACTAATAGAACAGTTTTTCTCTGAGACTTGAACTGAGTCTTTTTCCTCATGTTAAAGACTACTTTTTTTTCTTTTTCACAAACCTCCAGAAACCCTATATCACGGATTTATGAGTTTAATGGAAGGATAATGAAAAGTACAATTTTGCTAATGGCATTAATCAAAACGGCATCAATTAATAAAAAGAAAGTTATACCCTGACTTTTTTTCATTATTTACCTTCCTTCTATTTTACCTCCTAACAGAAGCAATAAGTTCTGTCAGATAGCATTTCCAGAAAACAAGTGATCCATTGGGTAAGAGGGCAAATAAACCTATTAGATGTAGTAAGTCTTTTACAACTTTAGGAAGAATCTTAATTGGCATTACTTCTCACCAAATATCTCAACATTTGCTAAATGACCATTGTTTTTAGTATTAGAAAGCCATGAAGGCAAGGGGGCAATATATTGGTGGTTATACACAACTGGTATGCTATGGGAAATCAAATGGTAAATTGCTCAAAAAAAGATTAATGAATATAATTTGAAGATGATGAGTATTGCACAGTCATGATATAAGAGGTTATTGAATCAACTTTTCAGGTTTTTGTGTGACTGTGTAGCCTTAACCAAACCTTTATTACTTAGAATTGGAAATGTTTTTGCCTTGGTAACTGAATGACATAGCTAAATGCACAAACAACAATAAAGTTTCAACTTTAATCTACAGAGATTTCAGAAGCTGGAAGCTACTTTCACTTTGTTTTTGTTTTTGGTGGGCAATCCGGGTTAAGTGACTTCCCCAGGGTCACACAGCGAGTAAAGGAAGCTACTTTCAGATAGTAAGGGATAGCTAGGAGGCACAGAGCCTAGGAGTGCCAGGATTGGAGTCAGGAAGACCTGAGTTAAAATACAGCTTTAGACACTTAATAGCTATGTGACCCTGGGTAAGTCACTTAACCCCTGTTTGCCTCAGTTTCCTCATCTGTAAAATGAGCTACAGAAGGAAATGGCAATCCACTGTAGTATCTTTGCCAAGAAAACCTTCAAAAAGGTTGACAAAAGCAGACTATGCCTGACATGACTAAACAACAACAGTGGGAAAATGGAACAAGTATTTGTTGAACACCTAATATGTGCCAGGTACTATGCTAAGCATTTCACTTTTCTCATTGGATAATTCATGCTAATGGAGGTGTTGATATATAAAATAAAATCACTCTCTTCCACTAGGTGATTTGTAAAGCATTATCCTAGGAATTAAACAGTCCTGAAACTAACTGGATGACAGAAACAGCAGCCTGAGAAAGAGCTCCCTGGGCAAGGTAAGGTGCATTGAATATCCAAAGACCCAAGATGGAGAAAAGGCAGCATCAGAATGGGAAATCCTGATTCTTTCCTTGATGCCTTCACCAACTATTCTAGCCCAGTTTGACCTTGCTCTTCCATGACCTGAGACAGAACTAAATTATATATTGTTTTATTCTCTGACATGTTATTATGAATAATTCTTCATTAAAGAATCCAGCCCTTAGCCAGTACGTTGAACAAAGTAGGTCTTTGAATTCTATTAGACTGCATATTTACTATACATATGTGGTTTTTGTGTTCAGTTGTTTCAGTTATGTCTGACTTTTTGTGACTCCATTTGGGATTTTCTTGGCAAAGATACTGGAGTGGTTTGCTATTTCCTACTCTAGCTCATTTGACAGATGAGGAAACTGAGGCAAACAGGATTAAATGACTTGCCCAGGGTCACACAGGTAGTGTTTTAGGCTGGATTTTAACTCAGGTCTTCCTAACTCCAGGCCTGGTGCTCTGTTCACTGTGCCTTATATAACATGCCTTTTGAAAGGCAGTGTGCATAGTGGAAGGTACTGGCCTTGGAGTCAAGATGATCTAAATTCAATTCTCTTCTCAGTCACTTATTATCTGAGTGATCCTGGGTAAGTCACTTAACCACTCTGATCCTTGGCTTCCTTATTTATGATGCATGTATCTCATCGTTTTGATGAATTTAGAAGGGCTGTGTGAAGGCTGATTTTATCAAAGCTGCAGCTATGCCAAATACCAACCATTTCAAACTATTCAGCAGCTCTTTATTAAGTTTGAGGATTATTCTGGACATTGCTTCTTCTCTTTCTCCTAGTCTCTCTGCCTGCCCTTTTCAGTACCTATTAATACTTCTAACAGAGGTTGAACAAAGAAGGTGAAATTCAGCTCAGCATATCTTGATTTCTTTTTTTTTAAGATTAAATACAAAGATATGGAGGATGATTTAATGGAATAGATAAAATTATTTTGGAAAATAAGCTGGATATTTAAATTACCAAGACCTTTTTATCCCTATTTTCTAACATAGGAGTATATGCTTGATTGTACAGTTGATATGTAGTTGGATTTTGGTTCACGAGAGGAACAATTTTTTTCCTATCATATAGAATTAGTTAATAACAAAGATTAAAGGGCCAATACTTAAAGAATAGAATTGACATAATTAACCTTAATATTAATAGAGCTAACCGACCTAAATCAATAGTGCATCTTCCTATTTATGAGCTAATTCACTTAAATCTACGGGTCATATATCCTTAGAGCAGTTATTGAATGTTTATTTATGTGAGGATTAAGAAATGTAGATTGTGGACAAGGGAAAAGGTTGGATAGATTTTTTTTTTTTTGGTAAATAGTATTTTATTTTTTCCAATTGCATGTAAAGATAGTTTTCAACATTCATTTTTACAAGATTCTGAGTTCCAAATTTTTCTCCCTCCCATCCTTCCCCCAACCCCAGCCCAAGATGGCAAGCAATCTGATAGGGATTATGCATGTGCAATCATGGAGACATATTTCCACATTTGTCATGTTGTGAAAGAAGAAACAGAACAAAAGGGAAAAGCCACAAAAAACAAAAGACAAAAAAAAAGTGAAAATAATATGCTTCGATCTGCATTCAGACTCCATAGTTCTTTCTCTAGATGAGGACAGCATTTTCCATCATGAGCCTTTTGGAGTTGTCTTAGATCATTGTATTGCTGAGAAGAGCTAAGTCAATCATAGTTGATTACTTCACAGTGTTACTGTTACCGTGTGCAATGTTCTCCTGGTTCTGTTCACTTCATTCAGCATCAACTTACGTAAGTCTTTCCAGGTTTTTCTGAAATAGGTGGATGCATTTTTAAACAAGTATAAAAGAACCTCCGGAAGGTTGTCAGGTCCCTGGAGATATGCAGATCGACAAAATGGGTGTTTTTTTAGGAGCGTTGTAATAATCTTTTTCTCCTTTTTAAGCTGCGTAGAATGATAGTGATTTCTGGGCCTTGTCTGATGCACATACTGATAAGCAAAGAGGTTTGTCACTTTTTGAGGACCTTGGTACACCAAAGGGTTTTCCATTTTTCTCTCCAACTCCTATGAACTAGGCAAACTCTAGAAGTGCTCTCTGTCTAGGGTATGGGTGTAATGGAATACAGTAGTATTGAAACCACTCCTAACCTCTTTCAGAAATTATTCTGGAGCTAGGACTGTCAAAATAAATATGTTTGGGGTCTTCAGTGAATTTCTGACGTGCTTGGGGCTAAGGAGTTGCTGGATAGAACCTAGCTTGGTTTAAGTGTAATTAATTTGGGCCAATCAGAAGCCTAGGAAGATGTCCTGGAGTGTGACATAGTAGGCTAAGAATTTCCCACTATTTTGTAGGACTAGTTAATGGAAACAACATTCCTGAAGGCTACAGCTTCTCCAACGTGAATTTCAGGAGTCCTTTGTTGATGCTCGAATGTTATTGCCCCATATACAGAGGTGAATTAAAGGGGGACTTCTGTTATTAGCCTAGCTCTGGAGAGTAATTGTTCTAGGGTTAGGTCAGTCTTGCGACAAAACCTGTAAAAACCCTCAACAAAATATGGTAGTGACACCGGCACACCAAGGAGTCATTTGAACTGCCTGCATTCAAGTCTATATCCACAAAGCATGAAAAATAATACAGAATTAGATGTGTTCTTATAAACCAGGAGGTTTTTTTTTTAAATATTGGAACAAATAGTGTCCTAAATTGGTGCCATAATTAAGGTATGCAGAGCTTGGCTCCAAAGATCCCTTATGTCTGTTTTAAGGGAAGCTGTTAGTGAGTAGATAATTGTATATAGTAGCTGCAGAGCCATTAGACGAGCTTAATCTATATAGAAAGCTTTGGATATTAGGCGCTTCTGGGACCCTGCTTCTACTGTGATGTTTCATCTGCAGATATTATCCCAAATAGGTACTTTTTCTCTTCTATTTTTTTTAAACTGTAGAGTTTGCATTTGGGCACAGTTGTGTAAAAAGATGAATAGGCACCCAAAGATACTTTGATATCAATGAAATATATTGGATGAAGTGAGAAAAACAATTAAGGTTTCAAAGATAAAGGTCTCTGAGTCTGTAGAGCGTATATGGGTATTGAGATGAATTTCAAGGGAAATTCCAGATTTCAGCAGCAGCCCAAATTCAACATGTGCCTGGGAGGTGTGTGGTTTCCTAAGGTTCAGAGAAAAAAAAAACTATCGAGGTCATACTGGGCAGTCAGTTTCTAGCCTCAATAGCCCCTGTGCTAAAATCAGCAACATCTAGGATAATAATAAGTAATAAAGTTTAAGCAACCAGAAGGAGGAACACCAAAGAAATCGGGCAGTGACAGAGTTAAAGAAACAGAGCAACCATTATGCCCAACCAGTTTAAGTAATTAAGGATTATTTTTCTTAGTGTCTACTCGTGTTCATGATGTTTTTTTCCCCCTTTTTAACTTTTACAATCTAATCTCTTGCATAACGGGCACAAAAAAGCCTTGGTTAGTCACCTCCTCCTTGCCTGTTGCAATATTTATAAAGCCCTTTCTTTTTAACACACTGTGAGAAGGGCTTAGTAAAACAAAGGACATTATAATTTATTGTTTTAAGATTATTGATTCAATAAATTAACGATAATTTCCATGAAGGGTAGGGGCCCTGGTACATAAAAGTTTATTTATCCCCACTTTAACTAACATTGATTAGAGTATTCAAATTTTCCCCGTGCTATATAATCATTCTTTATAGGTAGAATGCCCTCTGCCATGCAGCAGACAGTAAAATAAACATCCAGCTAGAAGTGACAATGGATCTTTTAAAAGCCAGAAACATTAGAATTTTTTTTTTCAGGGGGAAAGAAATAGTTTGGATAGCACTTTTAATCCAAATTGCGGCCCTGTCCTCTGATATATTTATTGCAAGGACACCGTTTTTAAGGGCTATTGTGATTGATAGGAAATGCATAGGGCACAAAAGTAAATTTTCTATCCCGTACTTCAAAGAAAGGGTTTTTATTTTTTGTTTTGCTTCATTTAGGCTAAAAGTATCAGTCTACATTGCCTTTAAAAACTAGTTGGAGATTTTTTTTTTCTGGGCACTTCCCTTCTCCCCCTCCCCCAAGACCCCTTGTCTTTGTTCTTTGAGTGGTGACTAAACCCGTTCAAGGTAACTTGCTGAAGGCATTCATTGTCAAACTGGTAATAACTTGAACAAACAGGCACTGCTTTTTGCTCCATGGCCACGGAGCAGATTAGTTTGAAGTAACTGCATGAAGAGAAGAGAACAATTGGCAGTCTAGCTCATTAGGCCCTGTAGACCTGCACGTGGCTATGCTACTCTTCAGGATCAATTCATTTTTATATAATACAACTATGACAGGGTCATCTTTCTTTTTTTCATAGATTCACCCATCCTTCTTTGTGTTCTTTGACATTATATATTTTGAGCCATAATGTTACTTTTTTTCTCTCATGGTGATATTATTATTATTATTATTATTATTTTTTGTTTTGTTTTCTGTTCAGCAGGAAAACCTTATGCTGAAATGTGACTTGGAAGTGGGAGATTGCAAGAATGAAAAATAAAATGAAAGAAAAAACAAACAAACAAAAACCAGATCAGTGACTCGGCAGACTTTAAATGATTGTGCTCAATTGTTTCTCAGAATGCAACTCAGGAATTTGAAATTGTCAGATTAACTGCTGTATTTACTGGTCTGTTTGATTAGGTGAGCATAGTTTTATATTCCCTCTTGGAGACCTAAATAGCAACTATTTCCTACCAAAACAGCATTGGAAACAAAGGCTCCATTCACAAGGCAGTGGGCAATGCTCTATGGCCCTTTGTATCTCAGAACAACATAGTTACTAAGTTCCTCTAAGAGAAAAAGGTGCAACTATTTTTTTTTTTTTTAGTGTACATGCAAAAGGCAGAGAAGGAATCTTATTGCCTACCAAACAAATATATTCCATCATAAATGAATAAGGATCTTTGTACTGCTGGACTTCTTTTAACACTATGGCTCAAAGATCGTTGTGGTCAGTTCGGGAGAACATCTGACAACAAAGTAAAATAGGCAGGAATAATCTGGCCTCATCATTTTAACTGCTCGTAAATATTTCCAGGATTTATTAACGTGGCGAAATTCAGCCTGTATAGACAGCCAATCTGGACGATTCAAGCCCCTATGTATATCTGTCAGTAATATACTTCGTGTCTCAAAGTAAATCTCCTCTCACTTGCAACATGTACTTTATGAGCTTGAATTTCCCAGGTTAGTTGTCTATGCTGCATCAATTTACCAGAGTTGGCAGAGTGACCTAAAAGCAAACTTGATTGTGTGAATGTTCACTCAGGCAGAGCTATGATACAATCACATTACTACAGGATTTTCAAAAATTGAAATGCTTGATTTTTTTCCCTCTTTGTAATATTTGAGAGACAGTAACCTTGTGGCTGAGTAAAGGAAATGATGGGTCTCTCACCATGGCTGTCTAAGGGGTATATTTGTGTGTCTGGTGGGAGGGGGCACAGAGGGTGTCAGTAATAGGTAGGTGTTGGGCATTTGAAACAGTATCGAATATGCTTTAAAATTCAGTGAAAACTTTGTCTTTTTTCCCTTGATCTCAATTGAATGAATAAGCCACCATTCTGGCAATATCGCTCCTGGACAAATCAATCAAAGAAAGGGAATATCTGGATGCATCCAGTGTTGAAATATCTACATATGTTGGAAAAGCACATTTTCTTAACCTATCTGGTATGTAATTCAAGAGTGGATTATTTCACTTCTTGACTTCAAAATGAACACTCTGGCTAACCTATTAGCTTGGCATTGCAGCTCCACACATTTCCCAAGGTTCCAGTTTAAGTTCCAGGATTGGATCATTAATTCAAGGTAGAAGGGCTAGGTTTTCTGGTGAGACTGCCTGAGTTTTCACCCCAGTCAGGTGGCACACCACCTCTCTCTCACCAAGGATTAAGTAAAATGAATGGCACAGTATTCTCATCACATTAGCCACAAATGGATCACTGCAATCTGGGACCTTTCTGAGGGTGGGATTAGTTGGAAAAGAGCTGGGGCAAAATTTCCAGGAATTCTGCAGACCCCTTTAACAAAGTGAATGAAGGCAATATGAAAAGGGGGAATGAGCCAATCTTTGCTCCATGTTTGTATTATTGTTTGTACTAAAAATATAGCCTTGCCCAACAAATGTCTTTTTGTCCTATTACCTGAATAGACTAAGTTGTTGAACTTGGTAATTTGTTGAATAGAAAATAATTTTTTGTTTTTAGTCCATAAAAGTGGCTTTTTTATTCCTTTAAAATATTCTTTTAGGTTGAAGGAACCATATATTTGCCAACTGGCAGAAACTGATCCCATCTTTTAGGATCTGTGTTTCTTGCCACGTGGGCTTCTCCATTTCATAGTAGACTAAAAAACCTTCCTCATCCCATTAAAAAAAAAAGAAGCCCTGGTACAAGAAAAACATCATCCTTTAGAATTCTTCCCTTAAGATTGATAGCCTTGGTTGGCCCAATTATTTAGAGAGTATCTTTAAAAGTGTTTACACACTTTTACCAGAAGAGAGATTTCAGGAAATTACCATAGTCTTAATAAAAGACTCCAGATGTAGGGGCAATCATAGTAGAGAAGAGATTTTTCCCAATTCAGAAACTGTGCATATGCAAAAAGATGGCCACCAAAGGTGATGTTATATTTGTGTGTGTAGTTGATTTGTGGATCACCCCTAGATGATTGGCAGGAGGGTATACAACACATTTTCACAATTGTGCTAACGACTTCTCTGTAGAACCAATAACTTGGTGAAACAGAGAGGTGGCTATAATTGGAGTATTTATATTATGAAATCTTTTACTTCACATTATAATTAAGTAAACATATATGATTTCAGCATTAGTTTCTCTTGAAATATACATATATGTATGTATATCTACGTCTATACACACATTCATTTAATATAGACTTTTGGTTCTATATGCAGTATGTACTGTGATTTCATTTGCAATGCCACTCAGGGTGGAAAAAATGCAACACTTATTTAAGCAAACAGGCTTCTTTTCACAGTGGACAGAGAATACTGTTAAACAGAGGAAGCACAATATCCCTTTTCATAGCAAGAGATCAAATGTCTGCAGAAGAGTTTAATTTATACCTCTCCGTGTGCCAACGCTGAATCTGAGACATTGCAGCATTTCAGCACTCTCAATCAGGTCATAGTTTCCAGCATGAATGACTTCATCCCTTTTAAAATAGAACAAATAGAATAAATGGAATTCCACATCATGCAAGGGGTAGGGATTATAGGAAATTAAAGGGCATATTGAAAATGGTGCTTAGTACACTAAATAATTGTGACATCGAGCTGAGAAAATAAACTTTGTACTGAAAACTCTTCTTGATAGTTAACTGGTGAAGAGATTTACTCCAGCTTTCTAGGACAGTAGAAGGGGAAGATGGCATTGGCATTAATATGTATATTTGTAAAGGCAATCTCATAAGACAATTACCAATGTATATGTGCATATATAATATGTACATATGTGTGAGTGTGTGTGTGTACACATGTGTTTATGCAAGTGAGAACACTATTGTCTCTATATACTTATGTTTAACTGCTATGGAGGGTAATATAGTAAATATATGCAAATATCCACAAATGCATATATTTACATATACATTTGTTTTTGTCCTGAACCATGATTTCATCACTATAGAGAACCCCCAGGGAAGAAACTTCTACCAATGATGCTTGGCAACTGTTCTACAACTTAGAGCTTTGGGAAGTAGTCTGGGGCACTGAAAAGTTAAGTGATTTATTCAGGGTCACAGACTCAGTATGTGCTAGAAATTAGTTTTGAAACCAGGTCTTCTCAAATCTGAAGATATTTATCTGTACAAGACACTATGCAGCCTCTTAAACATATTTGTCCAATATTTTTATATGGAGAATGGGTTTACTAATTGCATATATAATGTGATATTTATATGTTACATTATATATTAATTTATATATTACATTATATATTATGTACATAATATATATATTGCAATATGATGTAATAACATATGTTTTGCATAGCTATACATAAATATACAATCTTCATTATATAATAATGTGATTTATGTCACATGCACACACACACATATATACGTCATACCATACTAGAAATGTGAGTTGGATTCAATGAGGTAACCAAATAGAGCTGTGATTTGAGTCTTACATGACCTGATTTATTACTTTTTTAAAAATAAATTTTTATTGCTGGACATTATTGTGTATATCTGTAACCCTAACTACCAGAGAGACTGAGGCTAGTGGAACTTTTGAGTTTGGAAGTTCTGAGCTGGATTGGGCTATGCTGATAAGGTATTCAAACTGAATTAGCATTAATATGGTGAGCCATAGAAGTGGGAAACCACCAGGTTGCCCCAGGAGGGCTAAATTGGCCCAGGTCAGAAACAGACCAAGTGAAAGCTCTCAACTTATAATGATTTTAGGTCCATGAATAGTTCCTGCAGTTCCATCCTGGCTAAGATAATGTGATCTAGTCTTAATATAACAGCAATGAACCACAGCAACAAATTTTTATTGAAAATTAAAAAAAAAACACTTAAATATCCCCTTATATTCCTTCCCCTCTTTTTCCTCATCCCACAGAGCTGTCTCATATAATAAACACATTTTTAAAATAAAAAGAAAAACATCTGAAAATGTGTACAATGTTATACACTTGTAGACCCTCCAGCCTGTAAATCGGTGGGAGGAGGTGTCTTCTTATAGCTCACCTATGGCGTCAAGCTTATGCTTTGTAGTTTAACAACATGCCTTTTCAATGCTTTTGTGGTTGTTATTCTTTCCATTTACACTATTGCCATGGTTCATATTGTTGTCTTTTTTGTCTTTATTGACCAAGAGGGCATTGGATTCCAGTAATCATGTAAATGGACAGATTTGGATTTGGAGTTGGGTGTAGTTGGCGAAGTTGAAGAGAATCCTATTCAACTTCTCCTAGGAGACTCCTAGTCTCCTAGTATTTCTATTAAAGAAATGTGACAGGATTTTTCTTTCTTTCTTTCTTTTTTTTTTGGGGTGAGGCAATCAGGGTTAAGTGACTTGCACAAGGTCACACAGCTAGTAAGTGTTAAGTGTCTGAGGTTGGATTTGAACTCAGGTCCTCTTGATTCCAAGGCTAGTGCGCTATCCACTGCACCACCTACCTGCCCCCAGGAATTTTCATAAATACTCTAAAAAACTAAGTACTGCTGTGATTTATCATTTGCTTTGCTGGACCTATTATTTTATTAATTTAAGTATTCCTTCTAATAGTGCATGTCATAACCCACCAATGCCTTCTCATCCTGTGAGACTTTTGACCATGTCCTCCCCTAAATCTATATAACATAATGAGAAGCTTCCTCTCAATCTCTTTATATGATTACATGGATAACAATGGAGCACATGAGGTGTTCATCAGTTATAATTGTGGGGATAAAAATTATCCAACCTACAATAAGAGAAACTGAGGCAGAGCTCTGTGACAATAGCACTTTATTAAAGGTTTCATGGTCCCCTCTAATGAAGTGGACCTCAGATCTTCCTCATGATCTGAGGTGCCCCCTCCTTCCAGAGCTCTAGTTTTCTAGGGTCTAATATGTAAATGTTCAAAAACAACTACATGAGATACAGAATAATTCCATTGGTTGACATATGATGTATAAGCTAAAATAAGCAAAACAATATATCATCAGGGCTATGAGTTGGGCAAAGCAACGAATATCTCCACTGATTAGGTGGTCATAAAATGGTCTCAAGATGGCCACCTGCTCATGTTGGACAAGAGAGAATGGTCCTGAGGTACAAAAATAATTTTGGGTGATTTTCTATGTAGTTGAGTCACCTCTGCCACACTGGGCTTGGTCACCACAACAAGGAAAAACAAGGGTAGAGGGCCTCCAACCAGCTTCCCATGTTTATGCAAGTGATCTTATCATCTACTGCTCACAGCTTTGGGGCAAATATACAAAATGTATAATCATTTCAAAATGATTGATATTGATTGGAATAGAGTAAGGGGGTCTTCAATGAATCAACTTCCTCATAATTCATTCTCACGATGTGACTGGCCCACTTCCTTCTTTTGGGAATACACTTCAAACACTTCCTTTGCTCTGCTTCTTCTACAAGATTTTTCATCATTTATATAGCCTAAGAGCATTAAATTTGGAGAACCATCATTCTATTTAGTTGTGACTGCCTTTTGTCCTCTGGTTTTGTTTATAGTAATAATGTCAAAATTGAAAAGATTTGGCTCCTCTGGTAACATTTTCAACTAGTTGTTGGTCATTGGACAAGGATTTCACATTCACAGTGTTGTTGTTCAGTCATTTTTCGGTTGTGTCCTACTCTTTGTGACTTCATTTGGGATTTTCTTGGCAAAGATACAGGAGTGATTTGCCATTTTCTTCTCTAGTTCATTTTATGAATGGGGAAACTGAGGCAAATAGGGTTAAGTGACTTGCCCAAGGTCACAGAGCTAGTAAGTATCCGAGGCCAGATTTGAACTCAGGAAGATGAGTCTTCTGACTCCAGGCCTGGCACTGTATCCACTATGTCACCTAGTTGTCCACATTCAGAGTACCAACAGCTAAATTTGTTTATAGATGTTCTAAAATCCATGTTATTCTTAGCCTCCTCTGTCCCCTTTTCTACTACTCTGCCAACATCACTTCAGAAGAAGGAAAACATACAGGACTGAGGGCCATTTTGTGTTCTCTTGGTTTATCATGGCCAAGTAATTCATCACCAAGTTGCCAGTGAGCTATTTGTGATTAACCTTTCTTTATTTAGGAAGACTGGGCCTTGGAAAGCAGGTATAGTCTGTTAGGAACAAACCTAATAGTGTATTTTAATTAGCTTGTCCAAAAGTTTATTTAGAAAATGTAAAAATATTATGATAGGGGCAAAAAGGAAGGGAGGACCTGTCATTCATAATTTAGATTCTGACTTACTTTCATTTTATTGCTGCAATTTTCTATACAAAATAAAGCAACGTTTTTTTTTCAACCAAATGAATACACACCAAATTCTACTAAAACTGGTATCTTACATATAAGCTTTCTGCTGATGAGGGATGAAAATACAATATTTCTCTTCTGCTTTGTTCTCTTTGCAATCATGTTTGTGGCATTTGATGGCTGTGTAAGTGAGATTTGCATTCCTTTTTAAAAGAGCCCAATGTACTGAACCTCCTTTTGGAAAGATTACTATTGAAAAAAAAGCATGGGGCTCTGTGAAAAAGAGGGAGCACAAATCCATTGCAGGTGAGCTAGCAGAACTTAATCAAATAATATATATTATAATATATCCCTAGAAATTCATGTTTGCTTTGAATCTGCCTACCAGTTAGGCCACTAGGAGATAGAAATGACTTACATTGGATTCTAGCCCATAGAAGCTGAGTGCATGTTTATTTCTCCTCACAAGTAATCAAAAACAAAGGAAGGGATAGCAGTAACTCAAAGGATTTTGCTAACATGGAGTCATACAGGTGGGAGTTTGTAAGCTTAGCACCCCCTAAGTTTTCAGCCTAGTTTGAAAGATTGTTCTGATAGTGATTTGCATTGCTAGGACTTCTTTTAAAATCCTAATCTGGTTCACAGGAACAAACTAAATTTATAGATTCTAGTGTAATCTTTGTCTACATCAAAGATTGATCCAACAAAAGAGAATGATTTCCCTTTGTGATGCAACACTTGACTATTCTGGGCATGCTTGTAGGTCATTATATATCTCAAAGAATAACTAACTCAAACCAAATACTTCTGGTAATCACCAGCAATTAATGCCTGACAAGGCAAGGCTAATAGGTTCAGTGACTTTTGCTAGAGTCCTCCTATAAATGCAATTCTAGATCAATAGTAATACTTGCTCTTCTGTAGCACCTTCTCAGAATATTGGAGAAATAAGGATTACACAAACAGATGGGGAGAAAGATCCAGTTTGGATCTTTGAAAAACTGACTTGACCTGGCCAAAGTCAATATAGCTGGTCAATATGCAAGCTGTAAGGAGGAAATCCAGATTGTCTAGCTAGCTGTTGCGGGCATTAATTTTAGACTGTGTAACCTTGAGTTCAGTAGAAAGTATGATGGGGTGGTGGTCTTAAGGACATAGAAATGAGAGACAACCCAGTGTAGTATGTGAAACAAACAATGCAATCCTTACTCTTTGTAAGTGTTGCTTAGAATACGGGAGAAGAGACTAAGAAATGTGTGTATCTTGTATGACAGAGGTAGCTAAGTAGTATGGTGTGTAGAGCCCTGAGTTTGGATTAGGAAGATTTCAGTTCAATACGGCCTCAGATGGTTTATTGGCTGTGTGACGCTAGGTGAGTCATTTAACCTCTGTCTCAGCTTTTTCAACTATAAAATGTGGATAATAATAGCATTTTTTCCCCTTCCCATAATTGTTCTGTGGATTAAATGTGATTGTGAAGTGCTTAGCATAGTACCTGACGCATGTAAGATACTTAATAAATGCTTATTTCTTTCCTTTCTCTTAGCAAGAGAAGGTTTACTAGAAAGAGGCAATTTTACCTAGGTATAAAACAATTTTCATCTCTTGAATTTTTTTTATTATAAATATTGACTTTTTAAAGTAAAGAAATAGGATGGGAAGAGGAGATATTGGTAAATTTTCATCACAAAATGATTAAATACATGTACATGATTACAGGGAACAATGTCTAACACATGATAGGAACTTAATAAATACTTGTTGATTTGACCTGCCAGGGACTGGACCTGTGATTTCACCAGCATATGTAATTCCCTGATGAGGAAGCTCCTTTTACCAATTCAGGTCAGCACCTTCTTTGCAACTTGAGTTACCTAGAGTGCTAAGAGAGTGACCAGTATGTTCCAGAGGCAGGACTAGAACCCATGTCTTTCTGGATCAAAGGTTAGTTCCATCTTCTACATCACTTTGTCTCATATAATCATTCCCACACTAAAGAAAAATAACACCACTTAACACTGGTCCAAAGTCTAGAAAAATTAAAACATAACTAAATAAAAGAAGTCAATAGAAACAAAAGAATTCATATAAAGATTGAATGATTACTATAAGGCATATTTTCAATTAACACATTTATTGAGCAACTATGTTTGATGTACATTATCACTGGTTAAAATGGGTATAGCTTATGACTTTTTCTGTGAGAATTTTTAATGTGCTCCAGTTTTAGAGGCAGAGGAATAATTGTATGATTTACAGATGTACTATTTCCCTTAACCCTCCCCCACCCCAATATTTTTTATTAATACCTTCTGTTCTCACCACCAAAGTCCTTGGCACTGTCAAATGGTTCAACATTAGACACTGATATCATTTTATTAATGGAAATGACATTAAAAAAGATTCATTACCATCTGCTTTGCTGCTACACCCTAAAGACCATAGGGCCTTTCTATCTAATTTACAGCTGAAATCTCCTACGTATGTTCTCTCCCTATTAGAATGTGAGCTCCTTGAGAACAGGGACTAACATATTTTTCTATTTGTATCCCCAGCTCTTAGAACAGTAATATAGTTTTTGCATATGGTCAGTGCTCAATAAATGCTTTCTCATTTATTCTTCTGTAACAGTCATTTCTATATAAGCCACACGCATCCCTCTGCACAAGAAAAAAAAAAGAAAAAATAACAGGCACAGTTTCTGTATCAAACAGTATGTATAATGTTCTAAATGCATAGTCCCCCATCTATTTGCTGAGAGGACAGAGGCATAGCAGGGGTATGATGGAAAATATTTAACAAACATCTCTCCAAAAAGTATGATATACTTTTAAGTTTGATTCGAGTTTCTAACATTTTCTCTATTAATTTAAAAAAAGTATGCACTTTTACATTTGACCTGAATTAACATTTTTCTCTGACTTTCTTAAGTCTAGAAAATCAACAAAGCTATAAATCAAGCTTTGTTTTATAGCATTTGCCAATTTCTTAGGCATAAATATTCACAATGAAAATTTAACAATTGGCTCTTAGTGAGCCTGGGAGCTGGCTCTGTTACACCCCTGGCACTATGGTATATTATCTGTTCTCTGGGACCAAGATTGGTCATTAAAATTGCCGGCAATACTATTTCCTTTCAGTAAGCAGCCATTTTGTTTATTATAGTAGTCATTATGTATTTTGATCTCCAGTTCTGCTTACTTCTCTCTGCCTGAGTTTCTATCTTCCAATGTGTCTCTGAACTCTTTATATTTGCCATTTCCTTACTGCACCCCAATATTCCACTTCTTTATTACAATATTGCTTGTTCAATCATTCACCAATCAATGAGCACCTGGTTTGTTTCTGTTCTTTTCTCTTACAATAAAGACTATTTTGATATATGTGGGGACTTTTGATCTGTGTTTGACCTCCGTGAGGGCTAGATGACTGGGTTAAAGTCTATTAACTTCTATTTAAAGCATGACAAGTATAAGAGGCAGCATTTCTTCAAAACTTTGAAAGTTTTATGATTTCATTATAGGTTCAAACCAAAAAGTAGGTCTTCCCTCCACTAATACAGATCACAACTATTCTAAGTCTATCTGGCAACTAGGTGATTCAGTGGGTAGAATGCTAGACTTGGAGACAGGAAGCCTAAGTTCAAAATAGGCAATTTGCTTAACTGCTACCCTCACTTTTTTCATCTGTACAATGGGGCAATAATAGCACCTATCTACCTCCCAGGGTTGTTGTAAGGATCAAATGACTTAATATTTGTAAAGTACTTTGGAAACCTAAAAATACTTTATGAATTCTAGTTGTTGTTATTAACTAGCTTTTCTTAAAAGATTGTCTTTATGTGCTGCCATGTACAGAAAAGGATAGAGGGGATCATCTTTGGTGGCAAACCTTCCGATGATTTGCCTCTCATAATTCACAGTACTTATGGAAGTTCATGAAGGCATTATCTAGGACTGTTACAACATGAATATGGAAAATAAAGGATAGATTTGATATACATTGTAGAAATAAACCGGATAGAGGTTGGTGATGGGATGTGGGGAGAAAGAGCAATCAAAGGTGGTTACCAGGTTTTTAATTAGGTAGCTATTGGTCAAAAAGTAGTGCCATTAACCAAAATTAGGAAGTCAAGAGGAGGGCAAGGGGAACATGATGATTTGTTTTAGATTTATTGAGGTTGAGATACTGATGTGATATCCATGGGCAGTTGGAAAGGAAGGACTTTAATTAGGGTCTCTCACTGTAGTAATTAGAAAAAGGGGTCTTTTAAGTTCAAAGAATTTTTAAAAATGAAGAAAACACTTGACCAGCATCTTCTACAATTTCAGGTCCATTATTTGACTGCACAATTATCTTCAAGTGAATATTGTGTAGTAACCCAACTGGGGCTGAAGAGAGAAAACACATGCATAGAACTTAACGTGTGAAGGAGGTTTATTTATTAAATGTGTGCATGCATAGCAAGTCATATTTAATTCATTTACATTTTTCAGAGGGAGGAAAAAAGCACTGGAAGTTACAAAATCCCAACAGTTAAAACCATATCCTTATACACATAATGAAAAAGGAGTATAGAACTGCAGATACTTGCAGAGAGCTGATTATTAAATTTTCGGTGTGAGCATTTACACCTCAGGAATCAGGAAACCATAAATCAGGGCTTGATTTGTTGTTTTGTTTATTGTTCTAGACTTAAGAAAGTCATGGAGAAAATGTTAATCAAGTCAAATGTAAAAGCACGTTATGCAATTTTTTTTGGAGAGCCTGTTGGTAAACATTTATCAACAGTCTTTGCTCCGTCCCACTATAATTTAAGCCAAGCCACTCACCCTCAGTCTACGAGAACCAAATGGGCCCATCCCAAAGTGAGAATGATGGATACCTATTACATTGTAATAGGTAGATCTTTTATGGGAGATCTGGGGGAGAACATGAAAGGGAATTATAAAAGAGAGGAAGACAAGTATGGTTTAAGAGGCTACGTTACATTCTGGAAAGGATCTTCCCATCACAATGCAGGCTTTCTCTGGAATCTGTTAACATTCCGTGGGTAGTAGTGCAGCACTAAAGTTGTGCTCTTTTTATTCCTCATTCTCACTTTGGGAAAGGCCCCCTCCCTTTTCCAGTCAAACATTTCCTAGAGCAGAGGTGTTAAATACACAGTCTGCTGGCCACATGTAACCCACAGGAACTGGATTAAAATGTGATTGGGAAAAATTTAACAAAATAAATAAAAATACTGTAGAACATGGATAACATGACATTTTCAAACTAAGTCAATAAAAGCCTACAAAAATCTTTCCATGTGGATTAATTGCCCATGTTTCTATCTGAGTTTGACAACTAGATGGTATCTAGGTGATATCTTTTCTACCACTGTAATTTACATGTAATTTATCCCTGGCAATATGCTAGAGACGACTTTCGTTTGACTCTATCCAGCTTGAGAATAGTACAGAATGTGACAAAAGAGATGAACCTAGAAATCCACACAGGAAAAAAAATAAAACAATTAGGTAAAGAATGCTTATCATATGTCAATCAACAAACATTTATTAAGCACTAACTATATGCCAGGCGCTGGAATAAAAAGATAAAAATGAAATAGTTTCTACCCTCAGTGATCTTACGTCTATTGTGGGAGATATCTGCACTTACAGATATTATCACACAATATACATACATACATACATACATACATACATACATACATACTTATGCACCAGATATTCCAAAAATCTTAGTGCAGTTTTAAGCTATTAAAGCTTGTGACTGCACTATGACTTTTGGGGTATCCTGTGTATATGTGTATACATGCATGCATGTACATACATGTATATACATACACACACACATATATACTAAACAAATATATATAAAATCTCTTGTACTTATTTCATATATTATGTATATATTTGTTATTTTTATATATTTAGGCATTACATATACACATATATACATATACATATACATATACAATACATATATTCACACATACATACAAGACATCTCAAAAATCTTAGTGCAGTTTTAAGCTCTCAAAGCCTTTGAGACACCTTGTGTGTGCATGTGTATATGTGTATACATATATGTATATATGTACACTAAGTAAATATATATATGTAAAACCTCTTGTACTTACTCCACCTATTTATTCATACGTACTTATTTGTTATTTTTAGATATTTAGGTGTTTAATATACATACATACATAAATATGTAAGAAATAAATTCAAGAGGTTAATTAACTTGCCAAGTGTCACATAACTAGTATGTATGAGAGGCAAAACTTGAACCCACATCTTTATGACTCTGAGGCCAGGTCTCTACCACTATGCCATATTTGTACCTGACACTGAATCAATTGATTCAAGCTTCTAAACCCTGTAAACCCTCCTCAGAATAATCCTCATCAATGTGAAAGAAAGTGATCTGATGACCCATACTAGAAAACAAAGATTTTAAAAATACATATTTTCCAGATTGCAATATTCAGCTGGATTGACAGGTTGTCAAGATATTCTATCTCTATCTTAAGGATGGTTAATGAATTGGGCCCAAAATTGTCCACAACAAGGAAATTGGCCTGAATCATATTTTGGAAATTTTGAGGCAATTTTAACAAACCCAATCTGTTATATACCACAGAAGACTGACCCTCATCATCATCATCATCATCATCATCATCATCATCATCTTTACCACCACCTCCAATCATCATTATCATCATCACCATGGAGTAATGTATAAATTGCTGGACTTGGAGTCAGGAGGCTATGGTTCAAATGCTGCCTCAGACACATCTGATGTGTGGTTCTGAGAAAATCAATTAATCTCTCCATGCCTCAGTTTCTTCATCTATAAAATGAGTGGATTAGACTCAATGGTCTCTGAGTTCCTTCCCACCTTTAAATGTATGAGCCTATGATATCATTCTAGCAGCACTGGAACAGGATGGGATAACTGCAGGAAGTACTATTCTGCTTCTGCTCATGACATGTGAAATCCTCTCTCTTGTTCTCTCCTAATTGAATCAGTCTACCTTCAGTTTAGAATTAACGGTAAAATGAGCAGTGAATCATTTTCATAGATGTAGAGCTGGAGAGAACTTCAGCAGTCACCTAGTACAGACTCCTGATTTTCCAGATGATAAGCTCAAGGTCTGGAAAAATAAAGTGATTTACTTAAGGTCACAGGTAGTAGTGGCAGCATAGGGCCTAGAGCCCAGCTCTTCTGACTACAAGCCCTACCACACCACTCATTCTGTTTACATATCCTATAGCATCAAATAAACACATAGGTTTCATTATTTGAGATTTTGTCTCAAACTCAGTAGTTGGATGAATTTTTTCTAATACTTCTAGGTTTTTATTAGTTTAGGATAAGTTTCTCTCATGTAATGAGGAATGAAGACAGATATCATTTCATCCACTACCTTTAGCCCTGACAAAAATACAATATGTGCTCATGAACCCAGATATGAAAGTAGATTTCCTGGGATTTCACCAAATTTGAGGCCATATTATTCACCTGAGTTCTTCCAGGTCAGGCTTCAATCATGAAAAATGACAACAGCTAATCTTGTGCTTGTCTACAAGATTTGTGACATGTTGCATTATTTGTAGTAGATGTGGGCACATCTCAAGTATAAAGGCTAATGAAGCTATTTTTTGAAAAGCTGAGGGAGGAAGAATGTGGAAGGAGATATATGGAAATCAAAATTAAAAAAAGATGGTTAAAATTTTTGTTCACATGTAATTGAGAAACAATAAAATAAAAATGAAATTAAAAAAAGTTGAGGGAGAAGAATAATACACATACACACACACACACACACTCGGGATTTCTGACATTTACATTTGTTGGGGCAAAGAAAGGTAACTGGATTAAAAAAAAGACCCAGTTTGTCTCAGATATTTAGGTATTTTTTTAAATATGCAATTCTTATACCCTGGCCCAAGATCCTATCTACTTTGCTCCTCAGACTTAACTGCCTCGTCTTATGAACCTCATATTTTCATATCCTCTGGCAGCTCCCTTTTTCTCTTCCTGTCTTCTCCCTTACCACAAACTCTCAAGCCCCAGTGCACTTTTTACAGACTAAAGTTACAACTTACCATTTAATAGCCAAGAGTATTTTAAGTGCTACCAAAAAAAAAAATAGACCAGAAGATTGGAAACTGCAAGGCTCATCAACTTCCTCCTTCAGTCTAGGAGGTCCTTCTCAATCCTTGCTCAGTATCTGTTATCAGACCATGTCATGCTTCTGGAAGGACAAACAACAATAGGGTGCAGTGACCGTCTTTAAAATCACTTCTGGTCACTCCTTGAATGCACTATATACCCCAGCAATTTAGGTGGTGTTTCATTTATAAAGCTCCATCTAATCTCAGCAAGTTGCAAACCCCCCTTTTTCAAGTGGGCATTGGTCCTCCTCGAATAAGCACCAAAGAATCTGATTGCCCCCTTGACTATTTCACAGGCCTATCTGCCTTCTTTCAAGGAAGGGATGAAAGGGGATATAACACATTACCATGAACAACAGAGATGAGGTTGTTAGGGAAAAAGGCAGACCCTAGTATTACAATCAGAAGACCTGGTTTCAAGTTGCAGCTCCATCCTGCCACTTATTAGCTATGTGACAGTGGGTAAATGACTTAACCTCTATGGGACTCAGATTCCTCCTTGTAAAACTTAGGACCCTTGTATTATCAAACTCACAGGGTTGTTCCAAGGTAAGCAGTATGCAACTATGAATCATCATTATAGCAAGATTAATACAATTACTTTCAAAATACCCCCAAAGTTCACAAAGGACACCGTGATTTATTATAAGGGAGCATTTCTTGCAAGTTTTATATGATTTCCTAATAGCCACTAGGAATATTTCTGTAGGGGAGGGGTTAAGAGGAGAGTAGTTGCTTTTATTTGTTTCCTTAGGGTCTTCTTGATTTGAGGGGAAAAGAAATGGATAGATGAAAACAGAAAAATGGGGAAAAAAGACAAAAATTACTAAATTTTTACATAAGAAAAACTTTTTATTTTTTAAAAAATTTAGCTTATTTTATTCTGAACTTAAATAAAATAAGCATTTTCATAACAGTAGAATAGAAGAAAAGATGATTGTACATAAAACTGCAAATGTTATGTACAACTTGCTGTTCCTTTAAAATATGTAATGAAGTTATCATGTAAATTTATTTTTAAAATTTTTTTTGTTTTGGCTGAAGATTTAGTCTAGCTCATTATGTGAAATGTCTTTTTTCTTTTCTAATATACTTCTTTTCTAATACACTTCTTTAAAATTTTTGATATCTTTTTTTCTAATATACTTTTCTTTTTTCTTTTCTAATATACTTCTTTAAAATTTTTGATATCTTTTTCAAATCTGGCCTCTGACACTTACTAGCTGTCTGACCCTGGGTAAGTCACTTAACCCGTTTGCCTCAATTTCTTTATCTGTAAAATGAGCTGAAGAAGGAAATGGCAAATCACACTGGTATCATTGCCAAGAAAACCCAAACAGGGGTCACACAGAGTCAGAAACAGCTAAAAGATGATCCAACAACAGAAGTAAGACCCCTAAGATAAAGAAAAAAGGAAATGACCTATATATAAAAAATATTCCTAGCAGAATTTTTATTGCGTGAAGAAATAGAAATTAAGGCATTATTCAATAACTGGAGAATGACTGAACAAATGATGGCACATGAATGAAATAGAATAATATTTTGCCTAAAGAGATAGTAGACAATCTCAAATACAGAGGGGTGAAAATTGTCAAAAATGAGAGCCATTCTCTGAATGATAAATGGCCAAAGGATATGAACAGGCAGTTTTCAGAAGAAGGAATCAAAGCTATCAATATCCACATGAAAAAATGCCCTAAATCTCTATTAATTAGAGAAATGCACATTATCACCTCATACCTATCAGATGGCCTAACATGACAGAAAAGGAAAATGACAAATGCTGGAGATGTGGAAAAAATAGATATATTAATACATTATTTGAAGCAGCTAGATGGCTCAATAGATAGAGTGCTGGTCCTGGAGTGAGGAAGATCCAAGTTCAAATTCAGCCTCAGATACTTACTAGCTGTGTGACAGTGGGCAAGTCACTTAACTTCTATTTGCCTTAATCCACCGTAGAAAGAAGTAGCAAACTACTGCAGCACCTTTGCCAAGAAAACGGCACAAACATTATTGGTATGGTCCAATGGTTTCACAAAGAGTTGGTCATGACAGAACAACTGAACAAAAAGTACTGTTGGTGAAGTTGTTAACTGGTCCAACCATTCTAGAGAGCAATTTGGAACTATGCCCAAAAGGCTATAAGACTGTGCACATCCTTTGACCTAGCAATACCACTACTAGGTCTGAACCCTAAAGAAACCAAGGGAAAGAAATCCATACATATAAAACTTTTATAACAACTCTTTTTGTGGTGACAAAGAATTGGAAACTGAGCAGAATGCCCGTCCACTGGGGAATGGCTGAACAAGTTGGGTATATGATTGTGATAGAATATTATTGTGCTGTAAGAAATGATGAAGGGGATGATTTCAGAAAAACCTGAGAAGACTTAAACGAGCTGATGCAGAGTGAAGTGAGCAGAACGAGGAGATCATTGTACACAGTAACAGCAATATTGCAATGATAATCAACTGTGAAAGACTTAGCTATATTAATCAATATGATGATATAGGAAAATTCCAAAGTACTCTTGATGAAAAATACTGCCCACCTCCAGAGAGAGAACTAATGAACTCTAAGTGCAAATTGAAACAAAATTTTTCTTTCTTTCTTTTTCTTTTCTTTTCCCTGCTTTCTTGGTGGCTAATGAAGAAATATGTTTTGCTTGATTTGATATGTATAATGGGTGAATATTTTATTTTTTGCTGCCTCAACAGGTGGGGGAGGGGTAGAGAACTGAGAATTTGGAATTGAAAATAAAAATAAAGAAACATTTTTTTTTAAAGATCTGAGGAAAAGAACACATTTGGAGAAAGCTGGTAGGACTGGCATGAACTGATACAAAGTAAAGTGAAAAGATGATTATAATAACAAAAAAGAAAGCAATTACGAAAGACTTAAGAACTATGATCAACGCAAAGTCCAAGCATGACTCCAAGAGACAGATGGTGAATCCTATTTTCCATCTCTTGGCAGAGAGGTGACAGACTACAAGCACTAAATTAGACATATACTTTCAAACACAGTAAATGGGTATATTTGTTTTAGTGGACTATGCTTATTTATTATAACTGGGGTTGGAAGAGGAAAGAAGTGAATTCATACAGTTTCAATTATGTGCCAGGCACATACAGAACAACTTCTGGTAGGTAGGTGCTGTTGTCATACCCATTTTACAGTTGAAGAAACAGAGGCAAATAGAGGTGAAGTGATTTACCCAGGGTCACATAGCTACCAAATGTCTGAGGCTGTGCACTAGAACTCAAATCTTCTGGATTCCAAGCCACTGTGCTACCTATCAGGGGTGTGTGTGTGTGTGTGTGTGTGTGTGTGTGTATTCTAGTCAGGAGCAGGGAGAGTAATAATGATTCTGAGAAAAGAAAGAAAAGAATGTCAAGGAATCATTTAAAAATACACAGAAGAGAGCAGAAACATGTGTCTTCATTTCTTTCCAGGCTGCACTCTCGACTCTCCACCTGATTTTCTCTTCAATATCAAAATAATCTTTCCACTTAGAAAGTTCAATCTGGGCCTGGATTTCACAACATTGGAAATCTTTCCACCCTTAGGACTCCTTCTGAATGACTGATTCCTCCCAGGTCCTCCATTTTAAGGATGACATCCAGACGACCCATGTCTTCATTTGTCTCCAGAATATGACTCTTCTTCTGGATTCCCTTGACAAGCCGCTGGCCTGGTACCTTCATCCCCCAAGACTTTTCTAGCTTCCTTTTATGTTTTTTTTTCCCCATTAGAATGTAAGCCACCTGAGGGCAGAGACTGTTTTCTTTCTGCTTATACTCGTATTTTCAGTGCTTTGTACAGTGCCAAGCTCTTGGTAAGCACTTAATAAATGTTTGTTGACTAAACACAGAGAAGTAAGTTAGTATAGGACCTACTTTGTTAAATCTGAAATATAAAAAAAAAAACTGTACATATTGAAGATAAACAGTTTTATATATAGCCCTCTTTTTCTTTTTGTAGGGAAATATTTGTGTTTGCTGATGTTCATCAAATTCATTATTATAAAAAGAAAACTTATAAATAAATAAATAAATAAATGATGACCTTTAGAAAAGTAAAAAAAAAAAAAGCAAACAGAAAAGTGTGTGTGGTGGAGGATTGAGGGATTAGAGAAAAAAACACTTCTTTGTAAAATATAAAGATGGAAAGGACCTTAAACATAATCTAATACAATTTTCTCTTGTTACAGATAAAGAAAGCCATTCCAGAGAGTTTAACCAATTCATCAATACGTATGCCAGGCCTTGTGCTACTTTCTAGAGATACAAATGTAGTACCTGCTCTGGGACACCTCAACATCTTGACATTCACAGGTTGGGTCTCCAGAGATTGACTACTCATGGGTACCACAGGGGCCTGGCGTGCCTGTACTTATGAAACTATAGTACAGAATCTCATGCTGGTGAGCTCAATCTTTAACTGTCAGCGATTTTTCTTCTTGTGATGTCCTGGGTGGGTCATACACTAAATTCCTTGGGTGTGTGCCTTTCTGCAGCACTATTCTTGAATGTCAGTGCTAGTTTTCTCTGAATCTTCTTTGTCTAGCTCCTTGAAGTTGCTTTCTGATTTCAGTTTCTTTGTACCTGACTCTCTTGTCTGTTTCTCTTTCTATATCACAACAGCAACTTAAAGATGTGGTGTCTCTTACTTGGTGAGTAGCTCTGCTGCAAGATGCTATGGTCCGTTGAGGGAAGGAGAAGGGAGAGAAATCCTGTCTCCATCTATTATTGTCTGGCAGAGGCACATGGGTCATGCTCCACAAAACTAGCCCCTACCCTCAAATGTCTCCAGGGTTAGTAGGCTTCATTAAAAAAAAAAAAGACTCTCTTGGGCATGGTCAGTCTTTTTTTTTTAAAACTAATTTATTATTTTTTAAAACATTCATTTAAAAAAATTGAGTTCTAATCTATCCTGCCCTACAGGAAAATAGAAGGGGAAGGGGATAAGAGAAGGTGGGGTGGGGAGGGATAGAAGGGAGGGCAGATTAGGGGAAGGGGTATTCAGAATGCATACCATCTTGGGGTAGGGGTAGGAGTGAGAGGGGAGAAAATTTGGAACTCAAAATCTTGTGGAAGTGAAAACTAAAAATAAATAAATTAAATGTCATAATAAAAAAATTAAAAATTAAAAAAGAAAACAAATGCTAAAAAAATTTTAAAAATTGAGTTCTAAATTTTCTCACAGCCATCTTTACCCATTGAGAAGGCAAGAAATGTGCTATGGTTTATACATGTGAAATCATGTAATACATATTTCTATACTAGCCATGTTACAAAAAAAAAACCTACAAGAAAAAAAGGTGAAAAATTAAGCTTCAATCTGAACTCGAACTCCATCAGTTCTCTCTCTGTAGGCAGATAACATCTTTCATCACAAATCCTTTAGAATTGTCTTAGATTACTGTATTGATCAGAATGTCTAAGATCATTATACAATATTGCTTTACTTCGTACAATGTTCTCCTAGTTCTGTTCACTTCACCTTGCATGAATTCATATAAGTCTTCCCGCACTTTTCTGAATTCATTCTGCTTACCATTTCTTATAGCAAAATAGAATTCCATCATGATTCTATATGACAACTCAGCCATTCCCCAATAGATGGGCAGCCCCTCAGTTTCTCAGAAAGAGCTGCTATAAAATGTTTTTTCTTTTCTTTTTCTTTGATCTCTTTGGGGTTCAGACTTAGCAGGGATATATTGCTGGGTCACAGGGTAAGCACTTTATAGCCCTTTGGGCAGAGTTCCAAACTGTTCTCCAGAAAGATTGGACCAGTTCACAACTCTACCAATAGCTCTTAAGTGTCCTAACTTTTTTTTTTTACATCTCCCCCAGCATTTGTCCTTTCCCTTTTCTGTCATATTAGTCAATCTGATAGGTGTCAGGTGAGTTATTTTAATTTGCTTTTCTCTAATCAATAGTGATTTAGAGCATTTTTTCATATAACTATCGATAGCTTTTATTTCTTCTGAAAACTGCCTGTTTATATCTTTTGATCATTTACCAATTGGGGAATGACTTGTATTTTTATAAATTTCATTCAGTTTCCTGTATATTTGAGAAATGAAATCTTTATCATGGAAATTTTCCAGAAAAAATTTCCCTATTTTATTGCTTTTCTTCTAATCTTGGTTTCACTGGTTTTGTTTGTACAAAACCTTTTTAATTTAATGCATTCCAAATAATCCATTTCGCTTCCTGTGAGCCTCTCTATTTCTTGTTTGGTCATAAATTCTTTCCTTATATATAGATCTGATGGGTAAAATTTTCCATGCTCCCCTAATTTACACATGTTATCACACTTGATAACTAAACCATGTACCCATTTTAACCTTATCTTGATATATAGTGCGAGATGTTGGTCTATACCTAGTGTCTATCAAATTGTTTTCCAGTACTCCCAGCAATTTTTGTCAAATAGTGAGTTCTTGTCCCTAAAGCTTGGATCTTTGTGTTTATCAAACATTAGATTTACTACATTTACTAATGTGTTTTGTGTTCTTAATCTATTCCACTGATCCACCACTCTATTTCTTAGCCAGTAGCAGATTGTTTTCATGATTACCACTTTGTAATATAGTTTGAAATCAGATACTGCTATTTTTTCCTCCACATTTTTCCAGGAATAGGGGATAGCCATTGTGAAAGCAGAGAGGTGTAGTATTGTGTGTGAATGACAACAAGTAGGACTGTAAAGTACATGGAGTAATATGTAGGAATCATGCATAGGAAGCAATGTATAGGAATATTGGACGGATAAAAAGGGCTCAGTTTGTGAAGAGATTTAAATCTCTTTCTCTTTACTCGTAGAAGTAATATGGAGACACTAGTTTACTGACTACACGTGGTCGGAACTATACTTTAGGAAAATCACTTTGGCAGCTGAGTGGAGTATAGATTGGAGTAAGGAGATACTTGAGGTAAGAAGACCAATTAGAAGTCTATTTCAAAAGCCTAGCTCAGAGGTGATGATGAGTATTCTAGGGTCAGTTACAATTAAGTGACTTGTCCAAAGTCACAAAGGTGGAGTATGGCACTGAGTTATAATTTGAATGCAGGTCCTCTGACTTCAAATTTACTGTCTATCCACTAACCACTCATCATAGCTTAAGGAACCTAAGGCCAACACTTTTACTTAACATAAGAATCAAGGACACAGGGATAGCTAGGTGATGCAGTGGATAGAGCACTGGCCCTGGATTCAGGAGGACCTGAGTTCAAATCTGGCCTCAGACACATAAAACTCACTAGCTGTGTGACCCTGGGCAAGTCACTTAACCCCATTGCCTAGCCCCCCCCCAAAAAAAATCAAGGACATAGAGGATAAGATTAGGCCTAAGGCAAAGACAAATACAGTAAAGAAGAAATAAAAGGATGATAGAAACCTGAAAGGCTTCCTTCCTCTGGTCTGTTTTGGAAATAGGTCTCCTTTAGGCAAAACTGTTTGTAATGAGAGTTCTGTAACTGATTGTAAAACTCTCCCCATTAAAAAATTATCTTGAAGTTGTCTGAAAATCACAAGGGATATTTTGTGCCCTTCTAATATGGTTGCACCAAATTTATAAAGTTATGTAAATGAATAAAACACAAGGTGTTCCAAAAAAATTAGTGCAGTTTTAAGCTACTTAATCTATTAAAGCTTAAAACTGCACTAAGACTTTTGGGACATCATGGCCAGCTATGGAAAATTCAGGTTTTAGAAAGAAATAGTCTTGAGATTCATGAAACTGGGAGTAAGTTAATAAAAAAAGTTATTTCTTACAAAAATAACTTTTGTGGAATGAAAAAATAGTCTTGCTGCTAGATCAAATAGCCTTATATAACAGACCACCTTACAGAATAGACACCTTGGGCAGAATTGTAAGTATTATTTTTTTTTCTCCTTCTATTTATCATGCACTTAAAATGCTCCATGGAAACACATGAGAACAACAGCAAACTACAAATACTTCTGCCCAGTGAGTTCCTTGGAGCTGGGGGAAGCCAATGGAACCATTGTTCCACCAAAGCTGGCCAAGCCCTTCGAGCACACCATCACATTAGAGGGACATAGGCCTGCCACGGGCAACCTTTTTGAAGTACTGCACCCCTTCCTTGCCCTAGCCCCTCCTTCTCTGGAGGTGTTAATACAAACATCTTTCTGTCCAAAATAGTTTCATTATTTATAAGAGGTTGCTTTTTTTGCCAGCAAAGTCCCAGACTTTGGCTTTTCAGCAGCCGAACAACTGGATATGTGTCTCCAAAGATATCATAAAAATTTAGGTAAACGGAGATTGAATGCACATACTCTACCTTATGAAAGTAATCTCTTATGAGTGTCGGATTGTTGCTGGCCAAGAGAAACAGAGAGAGCCCCCTTTGGAATGAGGTGCTGACAGTGACAGGTATTACTGGGCGGATCACAATGGAAGCATTTGTATATTTACTGAAACTTGCTCAGACCTTCATCTCATAGCTTTCTTACATATTTGAGGGGAATAAACCCCAAATTTGTCATTAAAAGAAAATAGTGTCAAATAAGCATGTACCCTTGCACATTTAACACCAACTCCATCATTAAAACAGTATTAGTGAAGATTTTTTTCTGCTTCTTAATTTCCCTTCCTTCTTTATTTTCTGTGTTTTCCTCCTCTTGAACTTCCTCTGATTCCCCAAACCAAACTGACCTCAGAGCACTAGCGAAATCTGAAATGCAGTGCCTGAAGCTTATCTTTCGAGCCTGTAATAAAGAGTTTGTTGTTTTAAATTATTTTCCGTCGTAGTCATGCTGTCTCCAAAGGTCAGTACTTCATCCTGTGTGGTTTTGTGTGTGTGTGTGTGTGTGTGTGTGTGTGTGTGCATGTACATATTTAAAATAAAGCGGTTACTGAAATAATAGTGTCTGTTCTTACTTTCTACTAAAGTTTCTCTTTCAGGTAAAAATTCCCCACTTAATTTCATTCTTTTGCCTCATTTTAGCATCACTTTTGTATGAGAAGGACTGCTGACTCCCTCAAGTTTCATGGTACTGATTACTATGGAAACATTTATCTATAAATGCAAAATTCTTTAAAACTTAGCCTTTTCTCTTTAAAGAGAAAGGTCTGTTAGTATTGCTTCTAAGATTCCAGTTTTAATGTATACATGCTGAGCTATTCTAAAGCCATTTTATGATAACCTCAATGTTAGGGCTTTGAAACATGGAATTTCTGCTTTAAAAAAACTAGTATTCTTGATAAAATATTAATAATCAAATGAAAATATTTAAAGAAGCTTTCTTAAGCCAAAAACCCTAGTTCATTTGCAGTATTCTTTTCTCCGCTTTTAATGAAGTGAATGTATGCCTTTCGTGTTCTTAATTCTTTTCCTTTCTCTTCATTCCCTGCGTATGTATATGAGTTCTTGTGTGTGTGTAGTGATGACTAGGACAGAAAAGCAGAGCCAAAATGGAAAAGTCATCCATTCATTAACCTTTTCCTTTCTGGTGTATGTAGATTTTCTTCTTCAAAGTCTGTACTATATTAAAGAGATGCGATTTCTTTGGATTGGTTCCTTTCCTGCCTTTCCTCTTCAATGATTCTTTTCTACCCCTCCTACTCCCCTCCCCCACCTTTTAAAAAAATAAAATGTGTCATTTAAAAAATAACTAGAAGTTTATGGAAGAAAAATTAGCCCAAAATGAAAGAAGGAAGATTGCCAGTTGGCTCACAGGAATTTTTGATGCTTTCCCGCTTCTTAGGACGGGTAGGGAAATGCATTTAGATTAAGTAATAGAAATAGGAGGGCCTCAGGTTCTTTCTCTACCAAAAATATCTTCATCTGTACAAGATAATGTTTTTTCATGTAATTTCCCCCATAAATTGTAAATAAAACAAATGTGTGTACTTCCCAAAATGAGCCAATGTAAATCTGCTTTAAAAAATATCTAAATATCGGTGAATTACTATTACTACTTTTCATACATCACTGAATCTAAACTTTATCTGATTAGGGATCCCCTCTATAATATTCCTAAGAAGGGGTCTAGACCACATCTCCAGATTGATGTCTTTAGAACTTCACTACCTGCATGGTCCAAGTACTTCAAAATCAACACGTCCCAAATCAAACTTATTTCTCCTCCCACAAAAACGCAAAAAGCAAAACTTGGCTTATCCTTCTGACTTTCACATTTCCATCTGTGATACCACCATTCATTATCATCATCAAGAAAAATTTTAAAGTACTTAGTGTGTGCCAGGCACTGTGCTAAGCATTGGGAATGCAAAAAATAAAAAGTGTGTGTATGTATGTTTATAAATACATACACAAGTACGGTTTTTTTTTGTATCCACAGTGCTTAGCTATAGATAGGTATGTAAAAGATATTTCTATATATGATACTTTTATATAGCTATCTATATCTATCATCTATATGTACATGTATACATACATAGACACAAACATATATACACAGAACCTCAAGGAGCTCACATTCTATTGGGGAGACAACTGCAAACAGCTATGTACATACAACCTATGGACAGGGTAAATAAGAGTAAATTCAGAGGGAAGACATGCTAGCATTGGATTATATGTGTGTGTGATAGGATGCAGGGGGTTAGGGGTGTGGAGAGGACCAGGAAAGGGCTCTTGACCCAAGGTGAGATTTGAGTTGGGGTTTAAGGAAACCAGAGTAACTAGGAGGTAGAGATGAAGAGTGATAATATTCTAGGTCTGGCCATCCAGTGAAAAGGAGTGGAGTAGAGAAATGGAGTGTTATCTTTGAGGAACAACAAGAAGGTTAGTGTCTTGAATAGAGCACAGAGAGGGATATAAAGTGTATCTATCTAAACTTTTGCAATAGTTTTATAAAAGGTCTCCCATCTTCCCATCTCTTCTTGTAATCCATCCTTCACACCACTGCCAGAATAATCTTTATAAGTATTGTAATGCCACTCTGCTCAAAAATATTTAGTAGATCCTATTTCCCCTTAGGGAAAGCTCAAACTTTTTTCTTAATCTAGTATTGCAAAACCTTCCCAATCTGGCACTGGAGTATATTTCAAGATTTCTCACATTCTTGCATATTTGACTTCTGAATATGCCACATGCTTTCCCACCCTATACTTTTGCTTAAGGTTGTTCCCTATGTCTGGGAATATCCTCTTACTTAACCTTTATCTTCTCCATAAAGCCTTTCCTTATTCTTCTAGTTATAATGACCTTTTCTCCTCAGACCTCTTATAGTATTTTATTTTGTAATTCTTTTGAATTATTTATAATGTCATGTTATGTTAACAATGTATGTATACAGGTATACCTTGAAGGTATTGCATATTCGGTTCTAGATCATTGTAATGAAGTGAATATCACAAATAAAGTGAGTCACATGGATTTTTTTGTTTCCTAGTGCATTTAAAAGTTATGTTTACACTATACTGTAGTCTATTAAGTGTGCAATAGTATTATGCTTAAAAAAACATACTAACCTTAATTAAAAAATACTTTATTGCTGAAAAATGGTAACCATCATCTGAGCCTTCAGAGTCATAATCTTTTTTTTTTTTTGCTAGTGGAGGGTCTTGCCTTGATATTGATGACAGCTTCTTGATCAGGATGGTGGTTGCTGAAGGTTGGGGTGGCTGTGGCTATTTCTTAAAATAAGACAACAATAAAGTTTGCCTTGTGGATTGATTCTTCCTTTCACTTGAACACTTAGAGGCCATTGTAGGGTTATTAATTGACCTAATTTCAATATTATTGTATCTCAGAGAATAGGGAGGCTCAGGGAGAGAGAGATAGGAATCACGGGTTGGTGGATCAGTCAGAACATGCACAACATTTATCAATTATGTTCTTTGTATCATATGGGCAAGGTTCTTGATACCTAAAACAATTACAATGTTAACATCAAAGATCACTGATCACAGATTTCTCTAACAGCTATCATAATAATGAAAAAGTTTGAAATATTGTACGAATTATCAAAGTGTGACACAGAGACATGATGTGAGCGTATGCTGTTGGAAAAATAGCCATGATCAGGGCAGCTAGGTGGTGCAGTGGATAGAGCACCGGTCCTGAAGTCAGGAGGACCTGAGTTCAAATCTGGCCTCAGACCAAACACTTGACACTTACTAGCTGTGTGACCCTGGGCAAGTCATTTAACCCAATTGCCCCCCCCCAAAAAAAAGAAAAGAAAAGAAAAAGAAAAATAGCTACGATAGACTTGCTTTATGCAGGATTGCAATTGTAGAAAACACAATATCTGCAAAGTGCAATAAAGTGAAGTGCAATAAAATGAGGTATGCCTGTAACTCATTTTCTGTTTATATCTTATTGATTTGCTAGACTGTGATTTTCATGAGGGCAAGAACTGTGTCTCATTTGTAAATAAACCCTCAGTACCTAACACAGTGTTTTGTACCTAGTAAGTGCTTGATAAATGTTTGTTGAATAGAAGAATAAAAGTTCATCTAATTTCTACAATATTGCTTCTGGAGGTGCAGAAGACATCCTCCAGAAGAAGTCCATTCTGCTTTTGACCAGTTCTAATTGTTGAGAAGGCTTTCCTTGTATTAAACTGAAATCTGCTTCTATAACTTCCACCTATTGTTCCTAGTCGAGCTTTCTGAAGAAAGAAAAAGTCTATTCTCTCTACCTGACAGCATTTCAAATATTTGAAGATGGCTCCCATGTGCTCTTTGTTTTTGTCTCCAAACATTTTCTTCAATGAATCCTTTATGCTTAGTATTTAATCCTGTTTAACATCCTGGTCACCTTCCTTTAGACCCACCATAGGGTATCCTTCCTAAAATGTGGCATCCAGAACTGAATACAATTTTTCCAGAATAATTTTACAAAGTCAAAGTTCAGTTAAAGCATCACCCCCATATTTCTGAAAACTATTTTTCTTTTTTTTGGGGGGGGGCTAGGCAATGGGGTTAAGTGGCTTGCCCAAGGTCACATAGCTAGTAAGTGTTACATGTCTGAGGCTGAATTTGAACTCAGGTCCTCCTGACTCTAGGGCCGGTGCTCTATCCACTGTGCCACCTAGCTGCCCCCCTGAAAATTATTTTTCATAATGGTGCCTAGGAACACATTAAGTTTTTTTTTTGGCTCTTTTGTCATATGCTCAACTCATACTGAGCTTGTAGAGTGTTAAAGTTCTCAGATTTTTTTTTTCTCAAATCAACTATTGCTTAATCATCTAACCCTTAATCTATTATCCTATTATTATTACTTTAAAAATTTAAGTATAGGGCTTTATACTTATACATATTAAATTTATTCTTATTAGATTTGATCCAAAATCACCCAAAAGATTTTGGCCACATTTGAAAAGGGAGCCCATTTCATTCTCATGAGCTAATCATAATTGTTCAAAAGAGTTTGGATGAAGCAGTTATACATGAGGAATCAAGTGGATGAAAACAGCATTTTATCTAGACAATGGCATTAGAACTGATCTGTTAGGTAGCTAGATAGCACGTGGATAGAGGACAGGAAATGGAGTCAGAAAGACTAGCGTTTAGATCCTACCTTAGATCTTTAGATATTTGACCTGAGCAAATTACTTAATTTTAGTTTCCTCATCTATAGAATGGGAAATATGGCACAGAGCTGATATGAGAATCAAATGAGTTTATATACACATACATATATATATGTGTGTGTGTGTATATATATATATATATATAACTTTTTTCAAACCTTAAAGTGCTATATCAGTGCTAGTTATTATTATTATGAGTGCATATATTTTGGACAAACATTTCAGAGAGATAATGAACTGGATCCAGAATTCAACAGGATCTACAGTTGGAATTGGCAAATGCCATTCTGGGGACCAAACCTACACTACTGCCTGTATGGCCAGCAAGTGGATAGAGTACTGGTATTTGGCCTGAGGTCAGATTTGAACTCAGATCCTCCTGACTTCAGGGCCAGTACTCTATCCACTGCACCACCTAGCTACCCCGATCCCTATCATCTCTAGGATCAACTACAGAATCCTCTGGCATTCAAAGGCATTCATAATTTGGAACCCCAATACACAAAAAACACTTTACACTTACTAGTTGTGTGACCCTGGGCAAGTCACTTAAACCCAATTGCCTAAAAAAAAAAAGAGATGATAGGGATTAACTAGAGTTTACTGAATAGAGTTTACAGTCAGATCTGTGCTTTAGGAAAATCACTTTGGCAGTCAGAGTGGGGAAAGGATTATAGCAAACAGAACCACCATCAAGCTATTGTAATAGTCCAGACATGAGGTAGTGAGGAAACTGATGCCCAAAGATGTTAAATGACTTGCCCAGAGCTTATGAGATTTTTCTGTGCCAGGTTTGTGATCCGTATCTCATATTCATCATCTATTTTCTCCTTTTGGTTCATTAGTCTGTTGAATGCTCAATACCAAATAACACCTCTGTTTCTCTCTCATTGGATCCCTGCTCTCTCATCATTGATTCACTGATTTTCTCCCATGATTTTTATCTTTTTAATACACAAAGCTATGACATCACCATTCCCTTTATCCAATCTGTTCTGAATAATATACATTCTTTCATAGCAATATTCCAGTCATTAGTCACAGATCATCAAGCCTCAGTGATACTTCAAATAATTAACTAATCATGGTATTGACTGATAAGGACTTAAAGCATTGCTGCTTCCCAGTGCAATTTATATCTTCAATTCCCCCTGAGGTACATGGACGGACAATCTGGTTTGGAGCTCACCAATATGTACAACAAGCCATGGACAAAGGTAGATGGAGGCATGAAGAGAGGGATATTGTGTCTGGCAATACACCTGACCCCAATCTTTTCCTTCATTCAAATGTCCTTTTTGTTGCTTTTTTGGAGATTGAGGCAGTGGAAGGAGAAGAGGCTGAAAGGATAATGTTTACGCTAAGGATGACCTCTCTACTGCTTTACTCAACTTGGCTATCCTACTCTGTATTAGCTTCTCAGAGGATGAATGCAGAGTATTCTTGTCACCTTCTATATTCCCTCAAAGAAGTTACACTTGTTTTTTTACCCCTGCTTTTGAGGGAGTGAATAAATTAAGAATTCATGTTTCACCTCTGAAATGTTGTTACTCTTGGCCTAGTAGCCCTTGGTAGGGCTCTCTGGAGCCAAGAATTTGACTGGAACCAAAATTTAAAACCACAGATCAGAACAAAATACATTAACTTGCTGAATCCAAATTTAATCTATATCTGAATCACAATAACAACAACAACAAAAAAAGAAAATTAAGCCAGGAAAAAGCCCAGGAAATCAAAATTTTCTTTAAACTGAGGTTGAAACATACTGTTATTTCATTCATTTTGAGCCTCTGCTCCAAAGAGAAATTTAAGAGTAAAAAGTAATTATGAAGTAAATTTACAAGTATCATGTTTGCATTAGCTTGTACTATATCTCTGCTAATGGAGAATGGTGATCTTGAACTTTCTGAATTAGGTTATTTCATATCTTTGAAGAGTTATAGTTCTTGCTGTCATCCTAGGGATTTGGATTTTCCAATCCCCCCAGTATTTAAGTATTTCTAGCCCCTCTTAGAACCTAGAAAATCAGTGTCAGGAGAACATTTAAAAAATAAAAAGGTTGATGAAATTATTTTGATATCCCTCTTCCTTTCCTTCCTGGTTGTATTGGGTTCAGTTCTGCTGAGAGCAAGCAAGTTTGGGAGAACTTTAATTTTATTCAGTGGTACTTTGGTGAAGATAAAAATAAAAACCTAATAGAAAATTACAGTGCAGTCCTATGCAAAAACACTGAGCTGATCTTGAAAAGCCAATTTGAAAAAGTGTTGGCTTCCGGGCATTGTAGTAAGCCATATCTTCCCCTTCCCAGTCATCCAAAGAGAATTTCTCTGATGGAGAACAAGTCCTACTTGATACCTCACTGCCTTGTGCCCACCTTAGAGAGTCAAACTCTGTGTCAAAGCTGACAATTTCCTTGTCAGTAAAGATCTAGTTGTTAGAAGTTATACTTTCAAGTCCTCAATTTTTAATGCTCCCAAAGAAACTTTTGTCTGACTTGCTTTGCATTTTGAACTAGTTTTCTACCTTTTAAAAGAAACCAAGAGGTCTTTGTACTACTTTTCACTAGTTAATTTGATTATAAAGACAGTAACTAAACTAAATAATATATGTTCTTTTGATTAATTTCCCTCTCACGACATGGATTTTATCAATAAGTATATTATCAATTATGTTAAATATGCATTTAATAAAAACCCTCAAATTTTAATTGAGACAAAAGAAAAAACTAATATGCACAGATCTTTGACCAAAACATGCCCACAAATGCAACTAGAAGTTGTATTTTATATTCATTATTAGTATTTTGAGGTAGCATGGTATGTAATCCAACAGGGAGAAAATTTATGCAACTTTTGCTATTGTGACTTCATTGATGGAGAATATCTATCAAGATGGTAGGACTTGGGCTGATAATCAATTTGTTCATTGAATATCTAAATACCAACTATATGCAAAATATTATGGTGGGTACTGGGTGTAATGTGCTAAGCTCTGGGGACATGAATAAAAAGATGATTGTGACACTGACCTCCTTATATAGTTTATGATCTTGGAGGGGAAATAAGAGATGTGCAAATTGAACATGAGAGTGCATTGGGAGATTTACAGAGAACTGTCAAAGTTCAGGAAGAGAAGTTTAGAGAATGTCAGCACCTGACTGGAAGGGAGAAATGGATGGAAAGAACAGTGTTGGTGCTATATCAAGCTTAGTTGCTGCACTCTGGGTCCTGTGGGTTGCCAGTAGTATAGAGTACCTAAAGTCACCTGGATTGGGATGGTACTCCCAGTATTACATAGACAGGCTTGGAATTTTCTGTTTTCTCATGATGTAGAGGAATAGGACTGAAATTCCTTTCATATGCCTCTGCCAGTACTGAAATAAAATTTGGAATTTTCCAAATCTTCCTTCCAGCTATGGAGGAAGTGTCATTTGGACACATGATAACTTGGCATCTGTTCAAAATGATTGCCACCCTCTTGTTATTAACTTGGTCTTTGACCATTGTTTTAGAGATTTAAATCTGCCAATTTTTGTAAAATGTATGGACCATGAAAGAGTCATCTAATGATGTAAATGGATCATTGTGCACAATCAATTCAGTTACTGTGAATTGATCACTATTGAATGTACTAATGACTGAAATGAATGTCTTAGCTATCCCAAGGTCTGGTTTCCCCAGTATACACACACATGGACTAAATTCTACATTTGGCTCTACTGAATATTTTCAGGGTGACTTCGTATAAAGTCACTTAATACCATCTGTTTCTCAGTTATCTCAGATGTATGATGAGGACTGGGTAGAAAAGGACTTTAATTCTCAAATGAGTTGATGTTGCCAAGTCATACATGTTTGGTCATCCCTTTAGCAATGGCACCTCTGATTTTTGTAGAACATGTCATGTGTTATTCATATACTTCAAGCATATAGTAAGGAAAGAATAGACACACAGGGGAAAAAATGGATTACACTAGATTCAAAAAGACTTCCAATGCTGGGTTTAAAAAATTGTTAACAGGAAAGTACAGCAAATACATTTTTCAAAAATAAAACCCAATTTTATCCATGCACAAATCTCTCATTTTTACTTACAAATACCCATGGAAACAATATGATGTTAAAGCTTATTTGTGGAATATGAACTACAAAGAAAAAAACCAGTTGCTTTACCCTGATCCTGTTTCTCCCTTTTGATTTGGTCCCCAAGATCTTTAGATCACTTTTGTGTGGGTATATGTATAGCATATTAAAGTAACAGCTCAAATTTTAAGAACAATTTATGGTTTAAAAAGTATTTTTCCTCAGAACCATCTTGTGAACTAAGTAGTGCAATTATTAGTATCCCCATTTCTTTACTGAGAAATTGAGGCTCATAGAAGTTAAGAATGGATACAATAGTGGGGCAGGACACACATTTTACAAGTGTCAGGATGTGGACTTGAGCCCAGGTCTTCTGACTTCAAGGTCAGCTCTTATTGTTTTTTTTTGTTTTTTGTTTTTAGGCAATTGGGGTTAAGTGACTTGCCCAGGGTCACACAGCTAGTAAGTGTCAAGTGTTTGATCTGAGGCTGGATTTGAACTCAGGTCCCCCTGAATTCAGGGCCGGTGCTCTATCCACTGTGCCACCTAGTTGCCCCTCTTATTTTTTTTTTAAGAAGAAAAAATAAAATTTATTTATTTGATGAAAGAAACATCAAATAAAGAAAAGATAGATATGGGAAAATGCTTTGGTCTCTACTTTGATAAAAAGACATTTTCACATTCATTCTCAAGAAGGCAGCCATCATCAGAAGGTGATGAAAACAAACCTGCAGTTTGCTTGGTTCCAAGTACTAGAACCTTTCCAGGTTTACCATCTTTGACAAGAGTCAGCAGTTGGAGCTTTCCCAATAGGTTGGTTGCTGTTTTGTGAAGTAGATTTCCCTCGCTTGACACTTTCACCTTAACCTGACTGCTTATTCCCGCCTTCTCCTCTTCCTTCTAAGACTTGAGAGTCTTACTAGGGGTTTGGTGTAAAGGGTCAGCTCTTATTTCACTTTATCAAAGTGAGGCATGAGACTTTCAATTAATTTATCTCGTAAATATTTATTTAGCACCTACTACATATAGGTGAAATGTAGGTATATCTACGGATAAGAACTATTAGGCACTTTGACTCAGAGAGGGGTACAGAAAACAATATAACAGCATACAATCTAGTCTGAGAGACAGAGCATGTAAACATATAATTTATATTACAAAGCAGAATGAGGTAAGTGCCATATAAATGCTTCAAACAGTCTTTCTTTAAAGCTTAAGCAATATGGAAAATGGATATGGCAGACAAGGACAGGTTGGTGGCCCCACATGCTGTGTGGCTGTACATAGAGGTGATTAATGAGCATTTATTGAACTGATTTGAATTTAATTCCTATTAGGTATAGTCCAATGTGCTTGGGATGCGTAAAATGAATGAGTGAACAAATATGTGAGCAAATAAATATATTTAGAGAGGGTCGGTATTCTGCTAATATTTCTTTCCATGAGACCTGGAAAGGCTTTTAGCCATGCTGCTTCCTTCATATATAGTTCTTATATCTCTGTCAGGGACAGAAATGTGTGTCCTGTGATATCAGCTCTGAAAACTTTTTAATAGGGTCTTCTGGTGGGGTCCTTCCCATTGCCCCTGAACATGATAACTGGATCTTGTCTTTCACTTTCCACTTCAAATATTCAAATATATCTATGATTTCATTCATTTGGAAGTTCCTTCCAAGAATGCAGACTGCTTTCTGTATATGTCTGCTCATCTGGAGTGATTCTTCCCATAAGTTCATCACAGAGGGTTTATCCAATGTCCTGTAGGGCTCCCTCCCCTTCTACTGACATTTCAAGGGCTCCGGTGGAGCACTCTGGTTGTCCATTGCATCATTGCCATGTGACCAGCCCATCTTATCTTCCTATTATTCACCAATGACATCTTCTTTTCTTTCCTGTTCTTTTTTTAAGTTCTTCATTGCTTTATGTTGGAGTCTATTCAGGCCAAAGCATGTGCCTCCCCACATCCTGCTGTTTGACATTCATTTTTAATTTTTTTGTAGACTGTTCCATGTCTCACTGCCATATGACAACATCAATATAATGTTTGTATTAAAAGATGAGTGAATGAATGAGTGAAAAATTATTGATTATTTACTACTTTGGAAGCAATGTGTTAAGCTCTAGAAATATTAGTAAAAAGGCAAGACAGTTCCTGTTCTCAAAGAACATACATTCAAATGCAAATTTATTGAGTAGCTACTATGTATGTGCCACTGAGTACTGTACCAATACTACTTCATCTGGTCCTCATAACAACCCTGGGAGATAGGAACTATTGTGATTCCTGTTTTATAGTTGAGGCAACTGAGGCAGACAGAGGTTAAGTAATTTACCTACAGTCATACAGCTAGTAAGTGCCTGAAGCCATATTTGCTCTCAGGTCTTCCTGACTCCAGGCCTAGCACCTATCTAATGTGCCACCTATCTGCCTCTAAGTATACATTTAGGAGGTTTCAGTTGCAAGTCGGATGGAAAAGCTCCAGGTTCCTTAGGGTGTAGTGTAAAACAAATGATAATGTATTTCATTTGGATTCTGTCCATTGATAAAACCATATCAGTTGCTGATGTTGAATCATTTGACAATGCCACGGGCTTTAGGGGTAAGAACTTTCTTTCCCAATAACTGTGGCTGCTGAGGAAATGAAGGATGTGATTGATATAGAAATGATTGCCAAGTTGTATGTCCACAATGATTGATTCCCTGAATGATGGTTGTGGAAGTCCATGACAAAGAAGAAAGGTCAATGATCTGGGCAGGGGGAATGGCTAATCCTAGTGGTCTTCAGCTAAGAATTGTGGGATGTTTTTATTCAGATCTGAAGGCAAGTGATTGTTTAATTGGGGATGGCAGGTTGACTCAACTGGCACGTGTTTTCCTTTGTCTCTCAGGGCGCCTTCAGCTAAGCTACCTTGTGAGACCCACAGGTGGTAGGTGATCAAGAGTTAGCTGAGATAACTAACCCAGTCCCCACAGGGATTGTTTCCCATCAAAGGTTGGTTTCAAGGATGGGGTTAGAAACAGTACCACTGGTCTTTTATGGGAAGTCTGTGGTTAGTAAAGGAGGCTGGCAATTTCCTGAAGGCAATTTGGCTTGCTCTCTTTTTCCTGTTTTGGGCCCAGTATGTTATCTGTTTCTACTCTGTGTTCCAGATATACATACTGAAGAATGAGCTTCATGGGTTCTTTTTCCAAATATTTTCTGTGAGCTGGGTAATGAATATTCCATATACACTTAGTCTTTCATATGTGGATGGCTAGGCTAAACTTTCTTGAATAATTATAGGTGTCTTCCAGAAATATTATAGATGTTTTAGGGCTTAATGTAATAAACACGTTACCTGCAATTAAGAGCAACTGGAAGACCTTACAGTCCATAGCCAAATCAATTCAATATGCACTTATTAAGGACTTATCGTGTGCCAGGCATTGTGTTGAGTGCTGAGGATACAAAGAAAGGCAAAAACTGTCCCTGTTCTCAAGGTGCTCATGTTTTAATAGGGAAGACAATCTGCAAGTAATTTGAACATACAAGATATATACAGAATAGATAGAAAGTAATCTCAGAAGGAAGATACTAGCTGTGGTGGGAAATTTGAAAGATCTTTTGCAGAAGGCAGGAATTGAGTTGAATTGAGTTGAGCACCTACTATATGCCAGGCACCATGCTAAGTGCTTTATGTTACATCCTTTGGTCCCTGAAACAACCCTGTGAGGTAAAGTACTATTATTATTCCCATATTACAGTTGAGGAAACTGAGGCAGACAGAAGTTATGTGACTTGCCCAGAGTTGCATAGATGTTGAGTATCTGAGGCCATATTTGAACTCAGGTCTTCCTGACTCCAGAGCCAGTGTTCTATCTAACTTTGTGTTTAAGAGATGTTAAAATCGATGTATCAGTGAATAAGAGTTTAAGAAGAAATTAAGAAGAGCCTACTCTGCAAGGTGTTGGGTTACAAACACAAAAATGAAAGTCTCTATCCACAAGGAGTTTACATTCTACCAGGGGAGACACTTGCATATGTACACACACACATATATATATGTGTATACATACATATGTACATATATACACATATACACATATACACACAAATATGTAGATGTATATATATTTATATATATATTAAATGTAAGATGATTTGGGGTAAAAGGAAGCAGTAGCAGATTGGAGGTTCAAAAAAGACATCATGTGTGAGGTAGCATTTGAACCTAGTTTTGAAGGAAAAGACATCTACTGGATGCAGAACTGAGGAAAGAGTACATTTAAGAAATGGGGAACAGTCTGTTAAAAAACATAGAGGCAAAAGATGCAGCATCATATATGAGGAACACAAGAAGGCTAGTTTGTTGTGAACATTATTGTGATACCATTTACAGAGGGCTTTGAACAGCTCAGAACGTGCTACATGAAAGCAAAGTTATATGTAAATAATCATACCTCTCTTCAGAAAGCTAATGATTAAATGCAAAAACCTAATATAATTATTTTATAACACACATATTAATGAATCAAAATATGCATATAATGTTATATATGATGTTTTAACATATAGAAGTTAAATTCATAGCACTATTCAAAATTTAACTTTTGTTTTTCTGGATTTTTATACTTTGTATTTGAGAACTAAGCAGCAAAATCATTTTATTTTGTTGATTCTTTAAAAATATGCATGCATACCATACTGCCAAATAAATACGGGCATGAAAGCATTTGGGTTTAATATTCCTTGCATTAAAACTTCCTTTGTAAGCTTTGAAGTTACCACCTCTTTAAAGTGAGTAGGTTGGGAAGGACAAGTTTATACTTCTTCTGTTATTATATTGCTGGATACATTTACATTAACTTCCCTCTTGGAGGATTTTGTGTCACACATTAATGTGAAATGATTATAATTTTACTCATTTAAATAATTCTGTTGGTAGCTTTTGAACAGCGGCCTGGGGCAACTAAGGGAATGGACCATTTACCTTACGTAGGCAAACATCCTGTCCAAAGAAATGTTGTGCAAGGGGTGGGGGCTCGTTGGATTAAGCAGTTGTTAGGAGTAGCAACAATTGTGTACCTTCTTTCATTTTGTGAGTGCTGAAACACTTTTCAAACATTATGCCGCAACTATAAGTATCCATTGGACAGATCAAGAAAACATGGAGTTTACTAACTTTCCAAGTGTCAAATGGAACTTGGATGGAAATATAACTTCTTTTTACAGTCCTTTGTCATAGACCTTGTTCCTTTCCTAATTCATTAAATTCAGAAGTTCATTAATTTGGCATCAAGAAAAAAATAGATAATGACCAAATTGAATGGACATTTAGATACCTAGCAGGTGACTAAACAGATGCAGAGTCTGTCTGTTTAAATAAAACAAAGCATCAAGCATCATCACAAATGCTTGCTTTCACCTAACATTAATTCTCTCCCTAATGATCTATAACATTCACTGAGTTCTACTTTGATGCCTCATTGTGACATCCAGATGACCTTAGTTTCTTAAAAGCTGTACCAGTGTCACTTAAAGCAGGTTCTAACATGCTAAACATTTTTGCTTTCTAAGGATCAGCTGGAGAATGCAAAGGTTCATCACTGATAGGCAGGCCACTGGATGATGAATTATTTGGTTATGATAAGAAAAAAAGAAAAATACAAAAATTGCTCTAAATCCTGTGTGCCCCCTTCCTCCTGTTTCCTCAGTGACAGAGAAGGGATGGTGAAAAGGAGGCAGAGGAAACTAAGAATCAGTTTTCAGTTTGCCTATAAAATTAACTTAGCTACTGGCACTCTAAATGTAAGATTCTTATCCAATGACAAAAGATAGATATATTACAGGACTTCCAAACCAAATCAGTTGTGACATTTTTTTCTATAAATGAAACCAGGAGATAAGGAGAAATTGTAGGTAAAATGGAAGAACTGCTAAAGGTTGTTTTTGTTTTTGTTTTTGGGAAGGCAGGTAAAGGAGATGTTTGAGATGGTTTCACTGGACATTTCATGGCAACCAGAAATATCACTTTATGTGATACTTGGTTGTCTTATCTTTCAGGTTTTTTGATAAGCATTTGCAAAAAAGATCACTAGGAAAGTTGGTGCAGCTTGTGCATTGATATTAATGTACCTATTATAGAGGATAAGGAGAAGAGCAATTCTAAGAACTAGATAAGACTGTCTAGTTTAAATCAACATATTCTTTAATAGCCAGTGACTTCAACATAATCGGCACCATCGAAGAGAGTATCCAGCTCTATAAGATCAAAGATCCATTAAAGTACAGAAATATTGAAGTAGGATTGTGTCTTCGAGATCTTTTTACTTTTTTTTTAAACAGAATAAAAGGAAGGGAAAAATGTTCTTTTGAAGAAATATTTTTTAAAACTTATTTTTTTTAATCAAAGATAAAGACTGTGGTGACCTGTAATTATGCTGCTTTTGACTTGAGTTTAACAAATGACAAATCACCTGATGAGAAATTTGTCAAAGGAAAAAAAAGCCCCTTTCTTCTCCCCACTTCCTCTTTCTTTTCCCCTCCCCCCACGTCTTCAACATACCATTCATGGACCTTAGTTTTATATGAGAAACAGATCAGACTTCTTTGTTTCTGGGGCTTTTGAGACAGGTTGGTACTTCCCATATGGAGAGCTCAAGGGTAAATAAGGGACATATGTTATACTTTTCTTTTTGTCTAAAGAAAACAGCACCATAAAGAGAAAAGGGAGAAGAAGTGGTATGGGCGCTGGTGCAAGCTGTGAAATGAGGCCTTGAGTCTCGGTTTCTTCATCTGTAAAATGAGGGGGCTGGTTTAGGTGATTTCTAAGGTTCCTTCCAGCTCTAAGATTTTATGAGTCTAATTTCATGTTACTGAACCAAAGGATGGCTAAATTCAAATACCTTCCTGAGCCCAGTGAGGCCTGGGGAGATGAACATTTTGCATACATGACTGCTATATCACAAAGAGTAAATTTGTTGAGAAGAAAGAGAATTATTATGCTGTTGAGGGTTGGAAAGGACCATTGTGGGACTGGGAAATTTTAAAGGGATCTCATAAGTTCAGAATTTTTGAAGGGAAGAATCTAGACCCACTCCCTTTCCTGCCTCACTTCTGTTGTGACTGCTCTGTAGCAAGGGTTCTTAAACTTGTATATATGTCTTAGACCCTTTGGCAGTCTGGTGAAGACTATGGATCTGAATAACACTTTTAAATGCTAAATTAAATACATGGGATAACAAAAAAACCCAGTTCTTTTGAAACACAGTTATCAAAATATTTTTTTAAAAAGACAAGTTCAAAGAATTCAGGCTAAAGAACCCCTGAACAGATTAGTGAATACATTGTTTGATTACTTAAAAAAAAAAACAAATGTTTTAACTGATTGTTATGGTGTTCTACAGAGACAACCATATTTACTTATTTGGATTTTCTTCACATGAACTCCTGAACTTTTTCATAAAGGATGAGGAAACTGTGGCCAGGACATGTTCAAGATCATATAACTGGGAGCAGGTAGGTGGTACAGTGGACAGAGCACTGGTCCTGGGGTCAGAAGGATCTGAGTTCAAATCCGACCTCAGACCTTTGACACTAGCTGTGTGACCCTGGGTAAGTCACTTAACCCTGATTGTCTTGTGCTGCCCCCCCCCCAAAAAAGATCACATAACTGGTTAGTAGGAATACAGAGAATAAAATCTGGATTCTTTGATTGCTTTATATTACAATTATAGTGAACTTTCTCACTATACCATTCTTAGATTCTCTTAGTGATTCTGGCAACATGTCTCAAATCTCCCAGGTCTGAGTAAATGAGTACTTTGATATTTCTAAAGTTTTAAAAAAGATTCTGTGCTAAAGAAAATAAAAACACTGTGTGACCCTGGGCAAGTCACTTAACCCCAATTGCCTAAAAAAAAAAAAAAGAAAAGAAAAGAAAAACAAAACAAAGCAAAACAAAAAAAAAAAAAACTTCCCTGAAAGAAGAAGTTTAAGCTCTCCACAGTAGGCTTTTTTCAGTTAAACATTTTGAGCATTTAATTTTGAAGTACTGATATTCAGCACTCTACTGGGTAGTCACCAGAAAGTGAGTATGTTCATTCTTAGGCTTTTATTGCTAGTGAATAGCTCTACAATAACATGAAGGAAATTACCTAGTTTGTATAATCAACAGGACAGTAGATTTAGTATGAAAAAACTTAAATAATAGATTGTAAGAAAAAAATCATGCTTTGCAAAATGAACATGTTTCACTGTTCTCTTGAGGTTTCTTTGTGTGTATATATGAGTGTGCTGGCTGTATAGTCTTTAATTATTCTTGTTTTTTTTTTTAATTCATGTACAGTATAGTAAGTCCTTGACAGACCAAAAAATCCTAATTACATATGTATGTAGTGTGTATACAAAGCGTATTTTTCTGTAATGGTCTTGGAAAAATGACTTAGTAGGCTAAGAAGGGTCTTGTACCTAGACTAATATGAACTGCCTTTGAAAATTAGTTAAAAAAAATTAAAAGGGGCAGCTAGATGGCGCAGTGGATAGAGCACCGACCCTGAAGTCAGGAGGACCTGAGTTCAAATCTGGCCTCAGACCAAACACTTGACATTAGCTATGTGGCCCTGGGCAAGTCACTTAACCCCAATTGCCTAAAAAAAAAAAAAAAAAAAAAAAGAAAAGAAAAGAAAAAGAAAAGAAAATTAGTTCACATATTACATTCAGTAAATAAGGTAGAAACACTTCCTTCTAGACAGAGAAAGTAGCCATTTTTTGTTACTGAGATGTCATAAGTTTATTCATATGTAAGACACTGAGAAGAGAACTTGGAAATAAATTCCTCACAGGCACAAATAGTCATTGCCTTAAAAAAAAAAAGAGGAGTACTTTTTTTTCTGGTAAACCAAAGCATTTTGTACATTAATGCCAAAAATCATTGGCTATTAGAGCTGGAAAGGACCCTAGAAGTCACCTAATCATTTTGAAGACTCTTTCAGGAGATGATCGGTAGATTCTTTCTCTGGCTATTTTACCCTCTGGTTCTAGGACCTCAGGGCAGTTTTCCCTGATGATTTCCTGACAGATGTTGTCCAGACTCTTTTTTTCATTGTAATTTTCAAGTAGACCAATAATTTTTAAATTGTCTCTCTTGGATCTATTTTCCAAGTCGGTTGTTTTTACCAATGATGTACTTTACATTTTCATCTATTTTTTCACTCTTTTGTTTCTGTTTAACTGATTGCTGCTCTCTCACAGAGTCATTAGCTTCCACTTGCCCAATGCTAATTTTTAACAAATTGTTTTCTTCCACTAGAAACGATTTTTAACAAATTGTTTTCTTCTACTAGATTTTGTATCTCCTTCTCCATTTGGCCAATTATGCTTTTTAAGGAGTTGTTTTCTTCAGTTTTCTTCACTTTTTATCCAGTTAGCCAACTGTATTTTTTGTTTGTTTTTGGCAATTGGGGTTAAGTGACTTGCCCAGGGTCACACAGCTAGTAAGCGTCAAGTGTTTGGTCTGAAGCTGTATTTGAACTCAGGTCCTCCTGACTTCAGGGCTGGTGCTCTATCCACTGCACCACCTAGCTGCCCCTGCCAATTGTATTTTTTAAGGACTTGTTTTCTACAGTTAATTTTTGTCCTTCCTTTTCCAATCTATTGACTCTCTCTTGCATACCTCTCATTTCTTTTCCCAATTTTTTTTCTTCTACCTCTTTTATTTGACTTTTAAAATCCTTCTTGAGCTCTTCCAAGTAGGCTTTTTGGGCTTCAGACCAGTTCATATTCCCTTTTGAGGTTCCAGATGTGGGTTTGTTGACAATGTTGTCCTCTTCAGAATTTCTGCCTTAATCTTCACTCTTCCCATAAAAAGACTCTATAGTACATTTCTTTTTGTTCCTAGTGTTTGCTTATTTCCTGGACTTTAAAAAGATTGAGCTTTCCTGCTGGGGAGCAGGGGGCACTAACTCAAGCTTCTTGTGTTGGGAGCCCAGGGCCTAGTCACTGGCTTTGTGTGCGGTAGCCTCTGATGCTGGCAGTTGGATGTTGTAGGGTTCTGGCAGCTTACCTGGTGATGGGCTGGAATCAGCAACTCTGGAACTCTAGGGGTAGGATTGGGTAGTCTGGCCCCTGGACGTTGCCTGCTCACCCAAGCCTTTCCTTCCTTTTGCTTTCTTCAGCTCCTTTCAGATGGATGTTTCCCTGCTGTGGGATGTTTCTCCTCCTGGGGGCACTTCCCAGAGTTTTGCTGAGGCACTGGGAGGCTTGACTGCTGTAGAACACCGAGGCATGTGGTGATTTTCTGAGCTGGTTTCCACTGGTTCCCATGCCCTTACTGAGGCACTCAGGGGTCCTGGTGTTGGTGTTTGCCTGCTCCACCACTTGGGGTTCAGGATCTCCCCCTGGTATGCTGAGGGCAATGCCTTCAGTTCTGTATTGCTCCCTCTCCCCCAGGGCAAGAGGGGCCTTTCCCGTTAATCCCTCAAGCTACCTGGGCTACTGGGCTGCTGTACTCTGTCTTTCTGCTGGTTCAGCTGTTCCAGAGTTTTTCCTGGGGTGATATTTTCTGGGCTTTCAGAATTTAATAAGGGGTGGTGAGAGCAACTTACTTCTCACTCTGCCATCTTGGCTCCCGATAGCAGATTGAGGTCAACTAATCAACCCTCTCATTTTACAGATAAAGAAGCTGAGGACCAGAGGTTGAAGTGACTTGCTCAAGGCCACATGGGTATTAATTAGCTGATCAGGATTCAACCAAGGTTGTTTGATTTGAAGATCAGTGTTCTTTCCCCTACACACTGCCTCTACTCTACCAATATTTCTTTTAAAGAAGCTTTATGAGTTCCATGAAATTTTAATTAATTGTATTCTGTAAAAAAATAGGTTAAAAATATATTTGTAGGCATTTTTTGACTAGATGGATTTTGCCTATAGCTAGTACCTGAGCTAGGTTAGAACATGTAAAACTTCATCCCAAAATTTAGAGCAGTGCCAAATCCTTTCCCAACTGATGATCACAGGCTGATCATCAGTTGGTGACTGACACTCAATGTAATACCAGGCAGACCACTACAGACATTGTGTTTCCATCTGTTTCCCAAACCACTAGCCAATAGGAGTACAGTTTTTTCTTTCTTGGCCTTCACTGTTTCTGCTCTACTGCCCTTAAGACTATTTCATGTACTCCTGTTTTAATAGCACTAACACACACACACACACACACACACACACACATTGCAACTAACACACAAATCTCAAGAAAAGGTTTATTTTTTATGTTTGCTTTATTAGGTTCCTGGAGAGCCTAATCTTTCTAAGCTGTGAAAAATATTATTATAAAGCACTTATTGTCTTAATTCCTAGCAAGACTCAAGGTATAGACTTCTACTGTAAAAACCCAACTTCCAAATCCAGTGAAGGAAAAGATTTACAAAGTACTTTTAAAAGTTTCAGTATTGGGGCAGCTAGGTGGTGCGTGGATATCGCACTGGCCCTGAAGTCAGGAGTAGCTGAGTTCAAATCTGACCTTGGACCAAACATTTGACACTTACTAGCTGTGTGACCCTGGACAAGTCACTTAACCCAAATTGCCTTAAAAAAAAAGTTTCAGTATCAATGATCCACCCAAGACATATTACCAACATTGAAGTAGCCTGGAATATGGGGAGAGGAAGTTGAGGACTTTGGAACACAAACTGGCAGATTTAGCCCCATGCCACCCCTGTGCCTCATCATCTATAGAAAATGCCTTTCCTTATTTTCCTGGGCTCAGATACTGCTCTTGAGAGCTATGCCCTTATCCCAAGGGTGGTGGCTAGTAATCTGCCCAACTTGTCATGTCTGCATATTCTCACCTCTTGTATCCCAGATTGGAAGAAGGTACACGACCATTTCCTGGTGTGTGTGTGTGTGTGTGTGTGTGTGTAAGGCCTCATCAGCCACCCTTTTACAGGCAGACTAAATTCCGTGAGGAATGTGCCACTTGATTATAGACAACCACAAGTTGACTTACAGGAATACCAGTCAAGACACAATGAAAGTAAAGGAATAGTATGTTATAGATATGAGACCCCAAGCTTCTTCATTCTCAGATGAGTTCTTCTACACTCTGACACCATCTGTTTGCTTTTCATTGTGGGATTCCGGGTCTCTTCCTAGGTTCTCCCTTGCATTTTTAGTTATGGCTTTAGTTAAAACTGAGGAATTTGATGAAATTAGAACAAAAGAAAAACCCTTAAACCTGTTCTTCCTGGTAATCATTTTTCTTACTCCTAAAGCATAAGAAAGAAAGAAAAAAAGCTAATTGATACAATAACAATCTCATTAACAATTTTAATAAATTATAAAAACTATAGCCCAACAGAACATATCTCCTTGGTACTGACACAGAAAATTTATGCATCTAGCACCAAGGAACCACTGTGAGCCTGCAGGAGTTGGAGATCTGCTTCTTTCTCTAGTCTATACCTAGCCATATGGTTTGGATGAAGCTGAGTCATGGAGAACCTTCCTGAGTGATTCTGAGGGCTCCTTCCCCTTCTCCCCCTTTTCAGCTCATTAAGTGCTGCCCAACCTAGCATCTTGGGGGCTAATATAAGTATTCCCCTAAAAAGGAGAAGTATAGAACTATCCTTGATAGTTCTCGAATCTAGTTTAGAAACCTAGTTTATTTTTTCCAATAAGCAAAAAAAAAAAAAAAAATAGAGGAACTACATGACACTCACAATTGCACTTTAAGAAAATGAATTTAATGGGTTTCAGTATCAGCTTATAACTAATGTTACAATTTGTTGGGAGGCAAATATTGAAACCTCATCAGAACATCAAGTAGTTTTTAAAACTGCTAATTAGGCAGAGGATATAGCAAATGTGGAGTCAGGAAGATTGCAGTTCAAATCTTGTCCCATCCATTTACTGGTTATGTGATTCTGAAGAAATCACAACCTCTCAAATCCCTGATTTCCTCATCTTTAAAATGAGAATAATAACATCATTTGTCTCCCAGGATTGTTGTGATGGGAAAAAAATGAAATAATATTTGTAAAACAATTTGCAAACTTTAAAATTCTATATAAATACTAGTTATTATTCTAGATTTCATCATAGCTGGGCACCATTCAATTTATATGACTGTAGATAATTTTGATTTCTTCTTCTGAAAACTGCCTGTTAATATCCTTTGACCATTTATGAATTGGGGAATGGCTCTTATTTTCATAATGGCACCATTATCTCACACGAAGAAGTAGCCCTTTTCCCTGGCCAAAGCAAACTTTACTACATGAATAAGTGATCCCACTCTATCCTATGATCCCCAGTAGATTGTTTCCTCCATCGTCCCAACACTCTCACTAAACTTTAATTTCTTCCTGTTTATTGGCTGCTTCGATACTACTTTCAAATATACCCATGTCTTCCTCATCCTCAAAAAAACCTCCCTTGATTTGTCCATCCCTGCTATCTATTATCCTGAATCTTTCTTCCTTTTCATAACTGAACTCACCAAGAAGGTGATCTCCAATTAGTGCCTTTACTTCCTTTCCTCCCCCTCTCTTAATTGCAGTCTCACTTCCAACCACATCATTCAACTGAAACTAGTCTTTCCACAGTTAACAATGATCTCAAGTTCTGTCTGGGACCCTCTTTCTTCTCCCTCTATACTATTCACTTAGTGATCTCATTAGTCCCCATGGATTCAATTGTCATCCCTATGCTGATAATTATCTGATCTACTTATCCAGCAACCTCTCTGCTGATATTGAGTCTTATATTTCCAGCTGCCTGTTAGACATCTCAAACTGGATATCCCCTAGACATCTGAAACTCAATATGTTTAAAGCTAATCTCATTATCTTCCCCTCCTACTCCCAAGTCCTTCCTAACTTTCCTTTTACTGTTGAGGGAACCATTATCCTCCCAGGTACCCAGGCTTATAACTTAGTTGTTATCCTGACTCCTTATGCTCTCTTTCAAGCCACATCCCCTATCCTGTTTGTTGCCAGGTCTTACCAATTATACCTTCATTAACATCTTTCATTTACACCCTGCCCCCTCTTTCTTCTGAGACTGTCATTATTCTGACACAAGCCATCATCACCTCACACCTGTACTATTGCAACAGCCTTCTTAATGGTCTCTCTGCCTCAAATATTTCCCCACTCCAGACCACTCATCTATCAAAGTGATTTCCCCATATAGCAAGTCTGACCATGTCACCTCCCTACTCAATAAATTACAATGGCACTCTGTTACCCCCAGAATCAAAATCCACTGTTTGAATTTTAAAGACCTTCATGACCTGGCCTTTTTCTACCTTTCTAGACTTTCTACACCATACTCCTCTCCATGTACTCTAGGACCCAGTGACACTGGCTTCCTTGCTTTCCTCATATAAGATACTCCATTTTCAAACTTTGTGTATTTTTTTCTTTTTAAAAAATATTTTTAACAAAAAAATTTGAGTTCCAAACTCTCTCCCTAATTCTAGCCTTCCCCCAACCTGCTAAGAAAGCAAGCAAATATATCAACTACACATGTGAAATCATGTAAAACATATTTGTATATTAGTCATATTATAAAAAAGTAAGAAAACTAAAGAAAATGAAAAAATTATACTTCAATGTACACTCAAAGTTCATCAGTTCTCTCTCTGGAGGCAGGTAGCATTTCTCATCATGAGTCTCATGAAACTGTCTTTGATCATTATATTGATCAGAATAGTCTTTCACAGTTGATCATCAATAAAAGAGTTGTTATAAATATTTTGGTACATATGGGTCTTTTTCCTTTTGCTTTGATCTTTTTGTAATGTAGACCTAGTGATGCTATTGCTGGGTCAAAGGTTATGTACATTTTTATACCCTTTGGGAATAGTTCAAAATCGTTCTCTAGAATGGTTGGACCAGTTCACAACTCCACCAACAGTTCACTACTATACCTATTTTTCCCGCATCCCCTTCAACATTTGTAATTTTTTATAGGTGTGAGGTGAAACCTCAGAGTTATTTTAATTTGCATTTCTCTAATCAATAGTGATTTAGAGCATTTTTATATGACTTTAGATAACTTTGATTTCTTTTTTTTTAAACAGTAGTATTTGGTTACAGTCAGTTTTTTTTTTATTTTAATTTATTTATTTTGGCTAGGCGATGGGGGTAAGTGACTTGCCCAAGGTCACACAGCTAATAAGGGTCAAATGTCTGAGGCTGGATTTGAACTCAGGTTCTCCTGATTCCAGGGCTGATGCTTTCTTCACTGCACCACCTAGCTGTGCCTGATTTCTTCTTTTGAAAACTGCCTGTTCATATCCTTTGTCCATTTATCATTTGGGGAATGGTTCTCATTTTTATAAATTTGGTCCAGTTATCTGTATATTTGGGAAATGAGTCCTTTATCAGAGAAGCTTGCTGTAAAATTTTTTGATGTTTCTTCATTTTCTATTGTACCTTTTAGCAAAAAATAGTTTTCCTGATTATCTCTTTTAATTAGGTCTATTTTTGATTTTGCTTTGTCTGAAATCATAATTGCTTCTTCTGACTTTTTAATTTCAGCTGAAGTGTGATAAGTTCTGCTCCAGCCCCTTATTTTAATTTTGTGTATATGGCTGTTTCAAGAGTATCTCTTATAAACAACACATTGTTGGATTCTGGTTTCTAATCCATTGTACTATCTACATCTCTTTAATGGGTAAGTTCATCTCATTCACATTCATAGTTATGATTACTAACTGTATATTTCCTTCCATTCTATTTTCTTCTATTTATCCTCTCTCTTTTTACCCTGTCCCTCCCCGAAAGTCTGTTTTGCTTCTCACCTCTGCCTCCTTTAATCTGCCCTCCCTTTTATCACCCTGCCTCCATTTCTCTTATCCTCTTCCCCTCCTACTTCCTGTTGGGTAAGATATATTTCTATACCCAACTGAATTTGTATATAAATTCTTCCTTCTTTGAATCAATTCAGATGAAAGTGAGGTTCATGTGTTGCCTGACATTCTCTCCATTTCCCCCTCCACTGTAAAAACTTTATTGCTTGCTTCTTTATTGAGATAATTTTCCCCAAACATCCTTTCCTATTCTACCAATGCATTCCTCTTTCTCACCTCTTCATTTTTTTTGAGGTCATCCTGACCTAATCAATTCATTCCTGTGCTCTCTGTCTATGTAGACTCCCAGCTGTTCTAATAATGAAAATGTCTTAGGAGTTACACGTATTATCTTCTCATGTAAGAATGTAAACAATTTAACCTTTATTGAACCTTTCGTGATTTCTGTTTCATATTTACCTTTTTTATGTTTCTCTTGAGTTTTGTGTTTCAATGTCAAAATTTCTGTTCAGCTCTGGTCTTTTCATTAGGAATGCTTGAAAGTCTCTATTTCATTAAATACCAATTTTTCTCCTATAGGATTATACTCAGTTTTTCTAGATAGGTTATTCTTGGTTGTAATCTTAGCTCCTTTGTCTTCTGGAATATCACTTTCCAAGCCCTCAGCTCCTTTAACATGGAAGCTGCTAAATCTTGTGTGAGATTGACTGTGCATAAATGATATTTTAATTGTTTCCCTCTAGTTGTTTGCAATACTTTTTCCTTGGCCTGGAAGCTCTGGAATTTGGCTACAATATTGTTGGGAGTCTTCATTTTGGGATCTCTTTTAAGAAGTGATCAGGGCATTCCTTCAGTTTCTGCCAGTTCTACGATATTAGTGTTTTCCTTTGTAATTTCCTGAAATATGATGTCTAAGCTCTTTTCTGATCATGGCTTTCAGGTAGTCCAATAATTCTTAAATTATCTACCCTCAATCTATTTTTCAGGTCTGTTGTTTTTCCTATGAGATATTTCACATTTTCTTCTATTTTTTTCTTTCTTTTGATTTTGTTTGATTGTTTCTTAGTGTTTTATGGAGTTATTAGCTTCCAGTTGCCTAATTCTAATTTTTAAAGTATTATTTTCTTCAGGGAACTTTTGTATCTCTTTTACCATTTGGCGAATTCTGCTTTTTAAGGAGTGCTTTTCATCAATGAATTTTTGAGAGAAGTAGGGAGAATGTGGGGGGAGGGATTTTTTTTGTGCCTCTTTTATCAAGCTGTTAACACTTTTTTTTCATAATTTTCTTGCATCACTCTCATTTCTTTCCCTACAGTTTCCTTTACCACTCATCTCTTTCTCTAATGCTTCTAGTAATTCTTGTTGGGCTTGTGTCCAATTAGCATTTTTCTTTGAGGGTTTGATTATAACTGAGTCTTCATGTCTTCTGAGTTTGTGTCTTGGTCTTTATTGCAATTTTAGTAGCTTTTTATCATCAAGTTCTTTTGTTGTTGTTATTATTTGCTTATTTTTCCAGTCTGTTTCTTGACTTTGAACTTTCTGCTAAAGTTGGACTCTGCTTACCTGGGCGTGAGGAGGTACTGCCCAAAGCTGTATGCTTTTTCATGCTACTGTATTCAGAGACAGTTCTTGAGGTCCACTCATTTTTAGTGCTTCTAAGGTGATGTGATTTGAGCTTCTTTGAATTTTTTCAGGTCCTATCTAAAATCTGTTTCTGCTAGGAGTCTTTCCTGATCCCCCTTAATGCCTTCCCTCTAAAATAAAATAAAATGAACAACCCCCCCCCACACACAACCTATGCTCTCAAGAAACATAGATTCTAAAAGAGGAAATGTGTAAATACACAGTATAAAGAATACATGAAGGTAAGACGAAAGAGGAGTCATTATCAGCTGAGAGGACTGGAAAAGGCTTCATATAGAATTTGAGATTTGAACTAAGTCTTCATGAATCCAGGAAACAAGTAGACAAATGAAAGTCCAGAGCATTCCAGGAATGGGTGATGATAGCCAGTGAAAAGACTGTCCAGTGTCACTGAATCATAGTGTGTGGAGGGTAGTAAGATGTAAGAAGGCTGGAAAGATTGTCAGGGACCAGATTAGGAAGAGCAAACAAAAGAAGACAAAGAGAGGAATTTGTATTTGATTCTGGAGGTAATAAGGAGCCACTGAAGCCCATCGAGTTGGGAAGGGATGGGGGGTAGTATTATATGTGACATGATCAGACCCATACTTGAGAAAAATCACATTGGCCACTGAATGGAGGGTAGATAAGCCTACAGGCAAGAAAACCAGTTTTGAGGCTATTGAAATAGTCCAGGCAAGAGGCGATAAGGGCCTGACTTAGGGTGGTGGCTGTGTGAGTATAAAGAAGGGTCCACATTTAAAAGATATTATAGAGAAAGCAGTTATAGGATTTAGCAAGTGATTAGATAAGTGGGGTCAGTGAGAGAGAGGAGCAGAGGATGCCACTGAAGTTGCAAGCCTAGGTGACTGGGTGATCATGGTGACCTCTACAAGAACAGGGAAGTTTTAAAGGTGTAGGGAGAGAAGTAGGGAGAATGTGGGGGGAGGGAAAAATGGGCTCTGTTTTAGACATGTTGAGTTTGAAATGCCTATGGGACAATTGCCAAGTATTCAAACTACTGCAGAGAGCACAACTCTGATGGACTGGCATATGACTCAAATACTAAAAACACGTTTACCTACAAGATTATTTTACAGAGAACTCACACGAGTTCATATGGTGGTCAGGAGTGGTACAGGGACATTCTCAAGGTCTCTTTGACTTTATCAATTGTGAAACATGGGAAATGCTGGCATGGGACTGCCCAGCACGGCATGCATGCCTGCATCAAAGAAGGCACCATACTCCATGAGCAAGGTGGAATTGTAGTAGCACAAAGTTAACATGAGCTAAGCAAATCCAGAGACATCTCCCTCCCAAATGTTCTAATGGACTACTTGTGTCTGACCTGTAGTAAAGCCTCCTAAACTGATTAGCCACAGATGAACACACTATGCCCTGACTCCAACATCATGATGTCATTGGTCCTCTTAAAAATGGATGGAACAACAACAGGAGATGTATGTAGCTCTAAGAGTATAGATAGATATTGGAATAATTTTCATAGAGATGATAATTGAATCTGCGGGACCTGATGACATCACCAAGTGAGAAAGATAGTATAGAGTGAAAAGAGAAGGAGGCCTAGAACAGAGTGCTGAGGGATACCCAAAGTTGGTGGGCTTGACATGTATGAAGAACTATCAAAGAAGATTGAGAAGTGATAAGACAAATAGGAGCAGGAGAGAGAAGTGTCACAAAAACCTAAAGAGGAGTCAAACCTTAAAAGTCATAAAAACAACTCACAATTATATAACACTTTAAGGCTTACAAATCACTTTACTCAACTGCCCTGTGAGGTTAAAAAAATGCAAGAGAGATTATAGCTGTAATTTCATTGGTATAAGAAATTCCCAGGGGAAAAAGAAGGCACAAATATTATTATCACCATTTTGCTGGTGAATAAATGAAGGATCAAAGAGATTGTAACGACTATGATCATGGCTTTTGTTGAAGACAGGATTCAAATTCAAGCCTCCTAATTCTAAGTCTAGCGAACTTTTGATTAAATCATGTACCCCCTCCAAATGATTTATATATATATATGTGTGTGTGTGTGTGTATCTATATCTATATCTATATCTACATCTATATCTATATCTATATCTATATCTATATCTATATCTATATATGTAAAGTTCTAGTTCATTGTTTTCTACTCTATGGATCAGGAAGTCCTGGCTCTGAAACTTTTCAGTGGTGTGGTCTTATCTATGTCACTTCACTATGTTGGGATTGATCTTTTTTTTGCCTGTAAATTAAGGAATTGTACTTGATAAACTATAAACTTCCCTCTGGCTCTAACTTTTCATTATCTCCCTGCTCTGACACTCAGGAATGCATCCATATATCCAGTGCTATATTATGGTATCATGGGAGAATGTGCTATCTCCTGATGGAGGGGAATATTTTACAAGGCTAAACAATTGCTTTGAAAAGCTTAAAATCTCTAAAATCTCATGTATGCATTCCTGGCCAGGATTAAATAGGCTCTTTTTCTCTGAAGTAGATAAACTTAGTTTTATGTGTTTTGTCTGTGTGATATGTGTGGGAGTGAGAGTTTGTCATTCCAATGGAAGCTGTAGTCTCTTTTTAGCTAGTCTGTATATGAGAGTAGCCATGGAAACATCCATGTACTTAAGATCTAAACATTTCAGGAGAGACTTAAGAAAAGCAGGTAGTTGGCTAAAAAGAAATTTAATATTCACTGTCTATCCTTTTTTTTCCCTTTGGTTGTGGTATTATGGAAATCTATGTTTATGGAAAGTCTGTAAGGCAATATGGAAAACTAAGCATCTTTCCAGTTAGTTAGTTATGTGCATCCAGTGTGGATAATTTAGACTTAAAATACCACTTTCTTTAATAGTGGGGCTTTAAGGCCCAACTTATCTAAGCAATTGCCTCACAGCTCTACTTTATTTTACCTGTTTATTTGCAGCTTTAGTATTTTAGCTGAAGAACCATTCTTGTGGTTTCTTAGTCTAGGGATATTTATTTATAAAGAGATACTTATTGATTTAATGTTATATTAAGTCATTTTTTTCAGTCTTGACCAACTCTCTGTGACCCCATTTTGGGGTTTCTTGGCAGAGATACTGGAGTGGTTTGCCATTTCCTTCTCCAACTCATTTTACAGATGAGGGAACTGAGGTAAACAGGGTGAAGGGCAGCTAGGTGGTGTAGTGGATAGAGCACTGGGCTTAGAACTAGGAAGATTCATCTTCATGAGTTCAAATCCAGCCTCAGACACTTACTAGCTGTGTGACCCTGGGCAATTCATTTAACCCTGTTTGTCTTAGTTTCCTCAACTGTAAAATGAGCTGGAGAAAGAAATGACAAACCATTCCAGTAGCTTTGCCAAGAAAACCCCAAATGGGGTCATGAAGAATCAGACTGATTTTATGAAGCTATATAAAATGAATACATATATATACATACATACATATATATATCCATATATATATATGCATACATATGTGTATATCTATGACCCAGGAAAGAAGTACTCTCTCCTAAGGGAATCTGGATCTAGGATCAAAAGAACTAAGATTCAATCATGTAGGAGCGCAGGGTCTGGCACATAGTAGGGACTTTATTGACCTCTAGGATGGGCTAAGTTAGGTTACTCTATCACTCTCTGGTTTGTTATGCCCCTATAATATCTCTTAAATAAAGTTTAAGTGTGGCTCATGATTTGGATCTCTCCATAAAGAGACTATCAGGGACTTTTCTCAAAAAAAGTATTCAATGTACAAAGTAGCAGATATTAAGTATAGGACAGATATTTATTTCCTCTACCATAAAAGGGATGCTTAAAACACAAAATACTCATAAGCACATTTTAGTACATATTCAAAACAAACTAAAACCCATGTTCTCTATTATACACTATTGGGAGATAGGAAAGACTTCGAGGAGATTTCTGAGACTGCTAAACAGACCTCACTTTCAGTTCCATCTGCACTATCTAAGCAGTAATTCAATTCCAAGTCTTCTGGCTAGCAGTCATCTCCTCCTTTGAGGAGGACGTAGTTGCAGGAAGTAGTTCCTGCTAGACAACTAGCACCTGATTCATGGATTTTAAGATCTCTTGAATTCTTGATGAAGCTTCTGAGATAAAAAATGTCCATCTATCTGTCTGGATTAATGTTTAATGACATGCTCAGGGAAAGAAATACAAAGAAGAAGCAGCCAAGAACCTGAGAACCCTTCTTAAACTCAGATAGGCAAGCACATGTCATATGGACCATATCATGGAGTGACTACCATGGCTACTACTAGAGAGGGGGAGAGAAGTTTCTTCACCTTCATTGGTTTATTGGTGTTCTCTCTCTGCCTCTGTCTCTGTCTCTGTCTTTCTCTCTGTCTCTCTCTCTCTGTGTCTTTCCTCCTCTCTCTTCTCCACCTCCTCCCTACAATAAGAGGTGGGAAAGACTAGGAGGGAAATGGGGAATGGGGCCAAGGTAAATTCTGAGGATAAGTGGAAATAATTCTCATATTTAAGAAGGGGTCACAATACCTGGTTGCCTATGCCTTGGCCAGCTGTGACTGTAGTTCTATTACTATTGGATCAGTATGAAGGGCTCAGCCCCATTCAATAATAAATACAGTGTTCTCCACATCCTGTTCCCCACTTCTGAATTGAGTTGGTTGTCCTCAGCCTTCACATAGCCTTTGTTTTACAATGCTTTAATGAAGTACTATGGTGTATTGCAGCTGTCTATGTGTTTGTGGCTAGCTTGTTCCACAATTAGACAGTCACATCCTTGAACTAGCTTGCTTTTCCTGAACTTTATATCTCCCTCAACCCCTAGCACAGTGCTTTAAACACAATAATAGTTGTTTAATAAATGTTTATTTCATTGAATTTGGTTTTAGGGGATGAGACAGGATTCTGATTTGAAAAAGAAAGGGAGTTGAGATTATTGGGAGAACTACCAAGCTCAAGTCCAAGCCAAATAAAAGGGCCTGTGCCCCAAAAAACCGTTTAAACCCCCAAAGGAACCTAATTCTGCCAAATGACTGACATTTGCCTTGGGTCCACCACTCTGTGGACCCTCACTGCTCCATGTAAGCTGTAACTAGAGCATAACTAATGTCTATATTTTTTGTTAAAACATTGTGGTTTTTCACATCACTGAATAAGCATGAAAATGTCTTTCTAAATATTTGAATCACTTCATTTATAGTCAAGAACACTTTCTTAAAATGAACATTATAAACCCAACCTATTTGACTACACTTCTGGAATTGAATTTAAAAGAGGACAAAATGCTATAGTTATCACACTAATTTGTATTACTATTCTTGTTAGGTAGTCTTTGAAGAAACCACAAAAATATCATTTTGAGATGTTGAAATTTTTTGGGGGGTGCAGGTAGTGTTATCTTCTGGTTGAAAGAGTTGCTCCAAGAAAAATTACTTTTGAAACCTTAAAGAGAATACGTTGTTAAAACTAAAAGGCAGAAATTGTAAAATGTCTTCCTAACAGAAAAAGCATTATTTTTCTGCCTTCAGTCAAACTGACATTTTTCTTAATTCATTTTCTATATTCTTTAGTGTAAGAGGCAGCATTAAGAACCAGGAGTGGAAATTACAGGGAGGCATATTTTAGTTCGTGATAATGAGATTTGAGGTAGTGACCTTGGAGTGTGGGAAGATCTAGGTCAAGTCCTGCCTGACCTCATGACCATGGTCAAGTCATTTAACCTAAGTCACCCAGACAATTTCTTAAGTCTCTAAGTTTCAGACAAGATTGTTAGAAGTAGTCTCTGCATCAGAATTTCTCTACAATGACAAAATTACGGGTCTAGAATGATTTTTGTAAGAATTTATAGACAACAATGGACAGTGAAAAGAGTGCAGAATTTAGAGTAAGAGTCCTAAGACCTAGTTTCTAATCCCAGCTCTGATGCTAACAAGCTATGTGAACTTGAACATGTTATCTAAACATGTTCTTGGTTTATTAATTTCTAAAATAGGGCATTACACTAGATAATTAAACTCTATTGGTCTGTGTTATCATTGTCTAGATACTGATTCTTTCATATTAATTGGAGAGAGTGCTGAACTCTCTGAAGTCAGGAGAGACCTGGGTTAGAATCCTAGGACTGTTATCTCTTAGCTGAGCAAGTTACTTAATCGCTTTAAGCCATTGCTTCCAATTACATCAGTAAAACAAAGTTAATGATAAACTATCTACACCACAGGGTTGCTGTAAGGAAAGCTCCATATAAATGGGAGTGATTATTACTATTATTATTATTTTTCCATTTAAACAAACATGCCATTAAAAAAAACAACTTTCTATGTTATATGCCAGTAGGACTAAATTTTTTTTCCTTTTTCTCTGTTTATTTGATCTCAGTTAAGGAGTCATAGTCAAATTATTGAAGGCCCTTATTGTATCATAAGGGTTTTTTTTTTAAATTGAGGCATGTCTACAGTGATATCTTCTGAAGTAATCTTAATTCTTATACTCGAAGAAGAAATGTTTTTTGAGAAGAAACCTTCCTCAAAAATGTAAAATAAACTTATGATGTTATATACACTCCTAAAAAAACCCAGCACCTTCCCCTTTTAAGTCTTGCCTGTAGATTAATAAATCTATTTCCCCCCAAATTTTATTCTTTGCCATTGCTTCTAGTCCCAATAAGCATGTGGTCTGTCACCCAGATGTGCAACCTTGGAATCATCAGTCCTTGACCAACAGTACAATCAGTTGTTAATTCTACCTACTCAATATTCCATCATCTGTTCCCATTATGGCTTCCATCATTCGATACAATGAATATTTCCACTGTAAATCAAAGAGCTGGGATTCAAATGCAGGCCATCTGACTCCAATCACAGAGTTTTTTCTGTAGCCTTACTCTTTCTCATGTTCTATTTTTTTCCCCCACAATACTGTGGGCTCCTTGAAAACAGGGACTTTTGCCTTACCTTTCATCTCTAGAGCTCAGCATGAGAGCTGGTATATGGAAAGCCCTTGATAAATATCTATTACTTGATCGGCTATTTCATATCATACATTTTTGTTTCTTTGACTTGTCCCCTCTTCCTAGATTGTAAAGTCCATGAAGGAGAAGATTCTGTCTTAGTTATCTTTGTATCTCTCTCCAATCCCCATTCCCTTTCAGCCTAACATACTTCTTTCCACAGATTGATATATGTCTGTTGAATTGAACTGAGTACATTAACAAGGGAAGGGAAGTATTTTCTATTTCTATGAAAATTCATCTTGACTCCAAATCTAATGTTTTTATTGTTGTTGTTGTTGTTTTCAGTGTTGGTCTGCTTTGTTTTAATCTATAGGTTGATGCAAATTTGCTTGACTGTTAAAAGTTTACTTTACTGTAGAAGACTGGAACTCGGGATCCAAGGGCTGTTGATTTCTTTTATTGTTAAAAGCCGTTTGGTTAACAATCATCTTATTTTGCATACACACAAATTGTTAACCTGTCAAAGCCTAGAGAAACCAAACAGCAGAAAGCAAGGGAAGAAAATACCCCTGCTTCTTTTACTGGCAATTCATCTCCCCCCTTCTTAAAAAAAAAGTGAAAAACCTCTCATTTAAAGGTCAAGTAAAACGCCTCAGTACTCCAGATATACATAAAAAAAAACTAGTTTCTTTTCTTCATTTCTGTGAGCTCAACATGTGTATTTTTTTTACAAGCATTTCTAGTTCTAACTTTACAAAACATTTTATTGGTGTTTTTGCCTCACCAAAAAGTTGGTGTTCTTATCGATCTTCTGGTGGTAAACTCTCTCTGGAAAGTCTTGGAAATAGAGGGTGGTAAAATACTCTCTATACCCACAAGGTGGCATGGGCTTCTTGCTCAATCCTATTTCTTTGGGGTTGCCTCTGTGATTTTCTGGCTTTAGCATTTTAAAATCTAATCTTTAATTCATGTTTTCAATTTCACTTTCCGTTTTTTTTTCTTTTTCTTTCCTTCTTTTTTTTCATTAGCTGTACATAGGTCTGGAGACTAAGTGAATGAACAATAATATTTAAGTAGAACTTTTCTGTGTCTCATATGGTTGTCAACCTCCCTTTAAATGTCAGAATGAAATACCTTGGAAAAATTAATTTAATGGTTCTCAGCATTATAGGCTTCAGTGTAGTTGTGGATACTAGTGATCACCCTAGGTACATGTTAAAAAGTAGCTACCTTCTTCATCCAACGTATAATTTCTTGTTCTGTAGTATCAGAAAAGAGATATAATGTATAGCGTAATGTAATATAATGTGTGTAACGTTATAGCGGATAGAGTATTGAATTTGAATTAAGAACTGGGTTCAAATCCTACCTTTGACTTTTAATGTGTAACCAAAGGCAAATTAATTAATTTTTCAGTGCTTTAGTTTACTATTCTGAGGTTGAAATGACCTAATAATACTAATAATAAAAACTAGCATTTACATAGTGTTTCAAAGTTTATAAAGTACTTAAATATCTCATTTTATCCTAACAACCTTGGGAGGTAAGAGCTATTATTATACTCATTTTACAGATAAGAAAACTGAGGCAGACAGAGGCTAAATGATTTGCTCTGGGTCACACAGCTATTAAATGTCTGAGGCTGGATTTGAACTGAATTCTTTCTGAATTTTGGAATAACACTGTATCCATGGTACCAGATCACACATATGTATGCATGTGTATATGTACATATGTACATATGTATATCTCATTTCAAGTCTAACATTATATCTACTATCCCATGCTACATCACCTAGCTTATCTATGTGTATGTATATATTTCTGTATATGTATATATGTATATTCCAAAATGATGTGTACAAAAACAACCCTATCATTCCCCCCAATTTTTAAACATTCTTATTTAAAATTTTGAGTTCCAAACTCTATCCCTCCCTTACTGCCTTCCCCCCTTCATGAGATGGTAAGCAGATATAGGTTATACATTTGCAATTATTTAAACATTTCCATATTTATCATTTTGTATAAGAAGACTCAAATAAAAGGAAAAAAATGAAAGTGAAAAATAGCATGCTTCAGTCTGTATTCAATCAATATCAGTTCTTTCTCTGGAGGTAGATAGTATGCTTCATCATTAGTCCTTTGAGATTGTCTTGGATTATTGTATTACCGAGAATAGCTAAACCATTCATAGTTCTTCATTGAACAACATTACTGTTACTATGTACAATGTTCTCCTGCTTCTGTTCACTTTATTATACATCAGTTCATGTAAGTCTTTCCAGGTTTTTCTGAAACCATCTGTCATTTCTCATAGCACACTAATATTCGATTACAATCATATACCACACTTGTTTAGCCATTTCCAATTGATGGGTATCCCTTTGATTTCCAATTCTTAGCTGCCACAAAAAAAGCTGCTACGAATATTTTTGTACAAATAGGTCCTTTCCTCTTCCTTTTCTTGAATGTCTTTGGGAGATAGGTCTAGCAGTGGTACTGCTGGATCAAAGGGTATGCACAGTTTTATAGCCCTTTGAGAATAGTTCCAAACTGTTCTCCAGAATAGTTGAATCAGTTCACAACTCCACCAACGGTGCATTAGTGTCTCAGTTTTCCTACATCCTGTCCAATATCAAAATTTTTCCTTTTTATTTTGTCACATTAGCCACTCTGATAAGTGTGAGGTGATATCTCAGATTTGTTTTAATTTGCATTTCTCTAATCAATAGTGATTTGGAGCACTTTTTCACATGATTATAGATAGCTTTGATTTCTTTGTCTGAAAACTGCCTCTTCATATCCTTTGGCCATTTATCAATTGGGGAATAACTTGTATTTTTATAAATCCAACTCAGTTCTCTGTGTATTTGAGAAAGGAGGGCTTTATCAGAGATACTTGAAAAAATTTCCCCTAGTTTTCTGCTTTCCTTAAAATTTTGGTTGCATTGATTTTGTTTGTGCAAAACCTTTTTAATTTCCTATAACCAAAATTATCTTTTTTACATTTTGTAACTCTCTCTATATCTTCTTTGGTCCTAAATTCTTCTCTTATCCATAAATCTGACAGATAAACTATAATTAGGTATAAATCATGTATACATTTTGACCTTATCTTGGTGAACAGTGTGAGATATTGGTCTATACCTCATTTCTGCCATACTGTTTTCCAATTTTTCCCAGGAGTTTTTGTCAAATAATGAATTTTTGTTCCAAAAACTTGGATCTTTGGGTTTATGGCATAATAGATTAATTTGGTCATTTACTATAATTTGTATCTAATCTATTCCACTGATTCACCAATCTATTTCTTAGCCAGTACCAGATTTTTTAAAAAAATAATTACCACATTATAATACATTTTGAGATCTGGTACAGCTAGACTACCTTCTTTCCTATTTTTTTCATTGGTTCCCTTGATATGCTGGAGCTTTTGTTCTCCCAGATTAATTTTGTTATTATTTTTTTCTAGCTCTATAAAATAATTTTTGATAGTTTGGTATGGCACCAAATAAATTGATTAACTTCAGTAGAATTGTCATTTTTATTATATTGGCTCGGCCTACCCATGAGCAATTAATATTTTTCCAGTTTTTTAGATCTAACTTTATTTGTGTGAAAAGTGTTTTATAGTTGTGTTCATATAGTTTCTGGGTTTGCTTTGGCAGGGAGACTCCCGGGTATTTTATATCGTCTAATTATTTTAAATGGAATTTCTCTTTCTATCTCTTTGCCACGTAGAAATATAAACAGTTTAACCTTATTGAATTTCTTATGTTTTCTCTTTCTTGTTTCATTTTTGCCTTTTTATGTTTCCCCTGAGTATTTGTATTTGGAAGCCAAATTTTTTATTCAGGTCTGGTCTTTTAATTAGAAATGCTGTCCATTTTTCCTCCTGAAAGATTATATTCAATTTTTATGGGTAGGTGATTCTTGGTTGTAATCCTAACTACTTTGACTTCTGGAATATCATATCCCAGGCCCTCCAGTGCTTTAATGTGGAAGCTGCCGAATCTTTTGTAATCCTGACTGTAGTTCCATGTCATTTGAATTGTTTCCTTTGGCTGCTTGCAATACTTTCTCCTTGATCTGTGAGCTCTGGAATTTGGCTATGATGTTTCCTAGGAGTTTTCATTTTGGGATCTCTTTCAAGGAATTATTTTCTTCAGTGAACTTTTATACTTCCTTTTCCATTTGGCCAAGTCTATTATTTAGAGAGTTATTTTCTTCAGTAAATTTTTGTATATATTTTCCCATGCTATTGACTCTTTTTTCATGATTCTCTTGAATTACTCTCATTTATTTTTCCAGTTTTTCTTCTATATCTCTAATTTGCTTTTTAAAATAATTTTTAAGCTCTTCCAGGAATTCTTTTTGGGATTGAGACCAAATTACATTTTTCTTTGAGATTTCACATATAGCCATTTTGAAAGTATTGTCCTCTTCTAAGTTTATGCCTTGATCCTCCCTATCACCATAGTATCTTTCTATAGTAAAGCTTTTTTTGGTCATTTTTTTTTGCCTTTTTTGGGGTGACTTGGTGTTTTTATTTGAGAGTTGGGCTCTGGTCCTGCACTGTCCCAAGCTTTTTGTCTGGGGCTCTGGGTCTTACTGCTGGCTTTCACTGGACTTCAGGGCTTAGTTGCTTGCTAAGTAGGCTTCCTTTCTAGCTTATACTGGGGGGTTGGGCCTCCTTTTTGATCTCCTTTATGTTTGATATTTAGCTGCTGGCCTGCGGTCTTGCTGCTGGATTGCTATGGAAACAGGAGGTCTCTTCTGGGAGGCCTCAGGGGCAGGTTGTCACTGCTGACCAGTCCCAGGGTGGAGCTTCAATAATGATCAGTAATGTGGTCAAAGCCTTGCTGGTGGCTTATGCTGGGGATGGGATTGCTAGGGTGGGGCCTTGCTGAGTTGCAAAGACTGTTCACTTGCTTAGGGGGCTGCAGGTTTGCAGGAGGGTGAGTTATAAGCTTTAAGCTTATGAACTATATATAAGGTTATAACCTTTAACAGATAAGTAAGGAATTAATAAGCACTTAATGGATGCTTGTTGATTACTACCCAGAAGTCACTTTAACTCCTCAGCTTCATTTTCTCCTCTTTAAAATGGGGGTATTATTACACCACAAGTATTAAAATACCTACTCTACAAGCATTAAAATAATTACCCATAGTAATTATGGCACCTGATTATCTACCCTACAGGTATGAAGTTAAATATTTCCCATTTGTTAATAGAAGGATTAGAATTTAAGAGTATCTCAAAGGCTCAAGTTATATCAGTTGACATATGCAACTGCATATACTAGATATAATAGGATGAAAATGTTAATTTCAATGTAAACCTATAATATCTCCTTGTAATCATTTGTATTTAAAGTACATTTGCACAGATATGGGAAATTATAGTACATAATAGTAAAATTATAAAAATATTTTTAAAAACTCTTGAATCAACTGATGAAATTGATGTTTCTGGTACAATAGAGTCATTTAAATTGTTTTTTGAAATATTATGCTGTATTTGCTATGTCCAGTACCTCTCAACTCTATTCTTGAAGAAAATATTCATAATATACAGTCATGAGACCTCTGGATAATTTGTAAACCCATTAGTTTCTTTTGTTCCTTGATCCCGAGCAACAGTTCCCAACATATTTGCTTTTCTCCCTCATGCCCAGTTTTGCTTATCAATCCCAAAGTATGAGCATTTATGGCGACTTAATTTGGAACATTTTACTGAATTCTATTGAATTTCTCTACCTGCTTACTCTCTACAACAGATGTTGGCACATAAGCTGCAATTATCTTCAGGGTCATCTTCTTTTTTTGCCTATGTTCATCTTGAGCACCACAAGGCGAGATGACCATGAATCCTATGAATAATGTTTCTCAATGCCTTTGGCTACACAAAACAACCAAATTTATCAAGTCACTTTTTTTTGCTTTCCTGAGGAGAAGCTTGGTGCCTTCTTTCTATTTAACTGTGACTTCTTGATGTCCTACAGTTTCAGTAACTCCAGTAGTATATTGATTCTTTGATAACTGGACAAGGAGCTCATATTTATAGGGGCTACTGTTAAGTCACTGCTTATAGGTGATCTAAAAACTATGTGATTCTTAGAACCCTTTGTCTCTTTTTCTTGTGATTTGCTGTATGGACTATAAGAAATTGAATGGAGTCTTTTTGTATTTCTACTTCATTTCATAGGCTGTCGTGGCCAAATAAGTCAACATTTAGAGGTCACACTACTCATGATGGGCCTTTCCATGCTGAAGTGGGCTGATGCTTGGATGGTAGAATGAGTTTATAATTGAAAATGTTCTGTTAGCATAGCATTTGAGATCCAATGCCACCTCCACATCATGATGCAGAATTGAGTAAGACTTTCATGAAGGTTTTAGATGATACAAATTCATCAAATGAAAATATCTTGTTGATAATTTATGTGTAGCGAAATTTTGACCAATAATTAATGTGACCCTCACCACTTAGTTCAGACCTTCATTACTTTTCACCTGTGAACTCAGGTGCACATAGAACAAGGACTAAGTTTTCTGGCATATGTGAGGGCATAGCTAGCTCATTTTTCATGCCTTTCTTTGCCATATTGTTTTCTTTGCCATATGCTATATTATTACCATACTCTCCTAGCTGATCTGTTTTCTTCTAGTCTCCATCCTTTTCAGTTCATTCTACACATAACTGCAACATTGATAGTCTTAAAATATAGGTTGGACCATTTCATTTCCCTGGTCAAAAAGTGGTTATTGTTTGTAGGATGAAGTACAAACTCCACTTTTTAGTATTGAAAGGTTTTCACAATCGTGTTCTAACCTGTCTTTTCAAAGTGATCTTACATAACTCACCCTCATTCATTTTATGTTTCAGTCACACTGGCCTAGTTTCCTGTATATAACATTACGTCTCCAGCCTCCATGTCTTTGTAAAGGTTGTCTCTCATGCCTGGAATGCTCTCCCTCCTCACTCTCATGTTGCTGAATCCTTTGCTTCCTTCCAAAGTGCAGCTTTGAAGTGCCACCTTTTCAAGGATATCCTTCATGATATCTCCACTTGTTAGTGAGCATCCTCCCCCCACCAAATTATTTGTTTTTCTCTACATTTTTGATTATACTTATCTGTGTATGTGTGATTTCTCTCTGATAGAATGTAAGCTCTTTTAAGTAATTTCTTTTTTTTCTTTGGACCCCAACACCTAGGATAGTGCTAAGCACACAGTAGGAACTTAATAAAGGATTGTTGAATGGAATGGAATATAGCACTTTCTATTCATCAGTTAATTTAATCCTCATAACAACTCTGTGATATAGATAGTACCAGTATTTCTAGCTTTGTTTTATAAAGAAACTAAGTTTCATAGAGATGAAATGATTTATCCAAAGTTAAACAGCTAAGAAGTGATAGAGTTAAGTTTTCAGCCCTGATGCTGTGAGTTCAAATCCTGCTTCTCCACTATGCCACATGGACCCCTCTCTCAGACCCCCTTCTATTTCAAAATTCCTGCCCTCCTCCCAATCACAGTCATTCCTATTATGATTTGCAATCACTTGCTTCACCTTGTGGCTAATTCATTAAAACAGATAGTAAAGTTAAAAGAATCAGTTCAAAGGTACCAGTTCTCTCTTTCCAATGTATGTTCTAACATTTAGTTTTATGTCTTAGAGGGTACTGAATTTGTATGAGAACAGGACAGCATACTTTTCTTGTAAATAGGATTTAATCTGAGGAAGAAGGCCACACAGTACCGTGAGAGAGCACTGGCCTGGAGCCAAGGGGCTTGGATTCAAATGACCTCTGACTGCCTGTGTGACCTTGGATATCCCCTTAACTTTGATTTCCTCAGCTGTGAAATGAGGGGGTTGGAATGAGATGGCCTTCCAAGGTTTCCTTCAGCTCTAAATCTATGATGCTGTGAATGCACAGAGTCACATTTAATACCATTTTCTAAACCTTAATAATTAAGTAAAGGTAGTGTAAAATGACTAGAAAATATCTGTATGTGTTTTATTTAACTCTTTAAAATCTTTGAATTAATATACTTGCTTGCTTTTGCAAGTTAAATATAAATGCTAATAAAATAAGTATTTTCTTATAAGGTATTGGTATAGGGGATGGACAGATTATTTTTCTGGGGAGTATATGCATTGGGTTCTTACCTATGTGCTTCTTTGCATACATATATAAGCAGGAAAACATGTAAATAGCTCTACATTTTGATTGACACATGGTCCAGGCAAACAATAAGTCTGACTATGAGGACTCATTATTTCTTACCGTATTCATCATCACAATCTTTCACTACAACATTGTTTTGTCTGTGCCAAGGAAGCATTCTTGGTCTATGTAGATACTGTAGTCTCATTTATAATCAACCAATGGGGAAAAGCTTTTGAGTTTTTCTGCCAGACCACGATGGAGGTTGAGATTGTTAGTTACTATGGTTTGGCATTTAAAGTTCCACCCCACCAGGTTGCTGCTGCCGAAGCAGTGGGGCAGATGAGGAAGGGCTATAAATGAAATAAAGATTGAAAATGTGACATGTTCAAGTTCACACTACTAGTCACTGGTGGAGGCAGAATTAGAACTCATGTTCCTGGTTCCTAGAGCAGAGCTTCTTCCATTATAACAATAGCAACATTCTGGAAACTATCCTAATCTTTTGAATTTCTGTAGATTTCAAAGGACCTTCATTAATGCCAGAGAGATTAAATACTAGCAAAATCTGGCTCACTATTGAGGAGACATAGTCTCTGCCTTTAAGCAATTTATAACCTGGATAGAGATGAGAGATTTATCATAAAAAATAATCACAGAATAAATCTCCCTCCCGCATCCCTGTTCCACAGAGACACCCAGCATTTTTCCTGATTCTTAATCACAGGATCATAAATACTATAAGGCAGTTAGACAGTGCAGGGGGTAGGGCACTGGAACTATTCTCAGAAAGACCTGATTTCAAATCCCACCTCAGACATTTATACTGTGTAACCCTTGGAAAGTCAATTAATGTACAAATATTTATTAAGCATGTACTATGTGCTAGGCATCGTTCTAAGGACTGGGGATACAAAAAGAGTCAAAAGACAGTCCCTGCCATCATGGAGTTTGTAATCTAATGAGAGGTGACAACATGAAAACAAATATGTACAATGGAGGAAAGCACTAGAATTAAGAGAGGTTGAGGAATGCTTACAATAAAAGATGGGATTTTAGTTGGAACTTAAAGGAATCCAGAGAGGTCAGTAGGCAGAACAGAAGTGGGAGAGCATTCTGGGCATGGGGGATAGTCAGAGAAAATGCCTGGAGCTTCAAGTGCCTTGTGTCACTGAGTAAAAGAGGATGTCTTGAGGAGTAAGGTGTAAGAAGACTTGAAAGGTAGAATATGACTAGGTTATGAAGGGTTTTGAATGAAGGAGCATTCTATATTTGATACTGCATGCAACAGGGAGCCACTGGAGTTCTTGAGTAGGTAGATGACATGATCTGATCAGCGCTTTAGGAAAATAACTAGTGGCTGAATGGAGGACGGATTATAGTGGGTAGAAAGCTGAAGCAGGCAGACCCTCCAGCAGGCTTTTGCAATAATCCAGGTGTGAGTTGATGAGAGCCTGCACTAAAGTGGTTACAGTGTCAGGGGAGAGAAAGGGACATATTCGAGAGATGTTGCAAAGGAAAGATCGATAAGCCTTAGCAACAGATTAGATATGGATGGGTAAGAAGTAGTGAGGAGCCTAGGATGATCTCTAAGTTGTGAACCTGAAGGATTAGGGGGATAGTATTGCCCTCTACAGTAATTCAGAAGGTAGGAAAGGGAAGGGTTTAGGGGGAATGATAATAAGTTTACTGGACATCCAGTTCAAGATGTTGGAAAAGCAGTTGGGAGATGCAAGACTGGAGGTGAGCAGAAAATTTTGGACAGCATAGGTAGATGTGAGAATCATTAGTATAGAGGCGATAATTGAATCCATGGGAGCTGGTGAAATCACCAAGTGATGGAGTATAGAGGGAGAAGAGAAGAAGGCCCAAGATAGAACCCAGGTCTTCTGAGATCTAATTCCAGAGTATCTACTATGGCAAATAGTAGATTTGTTCTTAAAAAGGAAAAAGAAATAAGGAAAATAATGCCGTTTCAAAAATCTTTTTACAGATAGTGCTGATTACGCCAATAGCATAGAAAATCTGACTCTGGGAACACAATCTCAAATACTTATTACTCAAATGGATCTGTGATCGCAGTGATGTGAGTATTCTCTCCAATGATACATATCTCAACCCATCCACACCTCCCGATACTGTTTGACTCTTGTCCATGTCTACCAACAAGGTTGCTTTAAGTGGCCCCCTAAATGTGATAAGGGCCTTTCCAGAAATATATTACATATGAAGAATAATAACAGAGTAGGTTTTAGTAATTCACAGGATGAAATAATTATTTTAACAAGCATATATTAGGTAAAATAAAATGAGTTGAGAATAAAATCTTATATTTAACCACAAAAGAAAGGAAAGATAAACAAAATGAAACCTGATTTTTTTTTTTTTTTTTTTTTTTTTTGAGGCAATCGGGGTTAAGTATCTTGCTCAGGGTCACACAGCTAGTTAAGTGTCAAGTGTCTGAGGCCAGATTTGAACTCAGGACTCCAAGGCTGGAGCTCTATGCACTGTACCACCTAGCTGCCCCTGAAACCTGAAATTTTAACACAAGGAAAACAACCTCAAAGAAATCATTGAGTTGGTGAAATGAGATAATACGACTGAAAACATAGCAGTGAAAATGTATACTTTGTTAAATAAAAAGGATCTTACAAAGTAATGGTATGAACCAACAGTGTATATGACTGCCACAGGAGCTAAGGAGATCTTAGTTTGCATTAATAGACATGTTATGCCCAAATTAAGAAAGGTTCCACTACGCTCTCACCAGACCACAACTGCTATAGGTTACACCTAGAGGGACATTGACAAACTGGTCAGCAGAAACATAAAGCAAGGTCTGTCCTAAGTATGCTGCAAGATAGGTTGATTATCTGTCCATAGAGAATCAATTATTATTTATATTAAAAGGTCACTTAATTTTCTCAAATAATTTCATTTCTCCTGACTATGTTGCTGACCTATGACTACTATATAGTATTATATTTACTATTATAGAGTAGCATGTAACAGTAACTAGAATAACATCACTTCAATAACTTTTTTTAAATAAAAAAGGTAGAAATAAGAAATAAATTGTATCTTGTCATCTCTGCTAGGCCACACATGACCAATTATCTGTTCTGAAACATGGCCCTTCTAACTGTACATTACTCTTCCTTTGCTCTGAAACATGGTCATCGTATTGAATCAAAAGGAGAAGTGTAATTCTTTGAATCATTGACACCACTTCCTGAATTTTCTTCCTTCAAACTTTCACACCCTGGGTCTGCTGTAACCACACCCTGATGGGCTATGAGCTCAACAGAATTCATTAGCTAAAGTAATGAGAGATTATGTTTATGTAATGATCCCTATGGGAACCAGTACCCTCATTTTTGGATGCAGATAGAAGATTTGATAAATGACAAATGGGTCAGAATTCCCCCTTGTCCAACCAACCTGGCCTTCTAAGCAAATTCTTGAAAGGAGTTTTGCCCATTTGGCTATGATGAAAGAGGGTGGTGTAAGTTGTGTTAGAAATGTGAAAATGACTTCAGAGCATTACATACAAGACTAGAAGAAGAGTTAAATATAGCACTGGAGCCTGTCTTCTGCCTGGGAGAGTAAAGGGGGAAAAAGGGATTATTGATGAAATGGTAAGGATAACATTTTAGCTTATTTTCTCCTCTAGAATCCCTAGCCAGGGCATTCTTCTCCCATGTTTCCTCTTCCTTGCATCTCTTTTTCTTGCTCCCACTGAACATTTTCTCATATTCAGAACTCAGTGTGCTGGTCTCTCTTCATTTCTATATAGATACCTGCTTTGTAGCAGCAGTAGAACTTAGTGGGAGATTTCTATCTATTTCCCATTTTTCTGGACAAGTGATCACAAAGATCAGGGAGGTTGAAATTTATGAATCTCATGTTTTGACCACTCCTGGCTTGCTTGGGGAAATTTTTAAATTTCCTTTCCATAGAATTTTTATTTTTACTCCCATTGGTCACAGTCTTTTGATGCTAATTATAGCATTGACTGGCTTTATAATCTTCACAAGATTTGCACATGACAAGTTCTGATTTGCTTGTTATTCAGAAAAGACAATCTTGAAAATGCAGTTTACATAAATGTAAGAAAAGGAAATGTTTTAGAGTCAATACCAAAGTTGATTTGTACTTATCAAGATTTTTCATTTATGCATTTGCATTGGTTTGTATGTAATGTTTTTATTTTTTACTTTTAACACATATTTTATCTTGTATGTCTTTATTCTAGCTTCCTGTGATACCAGACACATGATAGGTATTCAATAAATATTCACTGTCTGACGTATGATGTGTTTCTGTGTGAATATAATAACAGATGAGGCTCCTGTGCCCTGTGATCTGCAGTACCTCAGGTTACTTCTTCTGGATCACATATGTTCTGTGAAGAACTTGGCATTTTGGGATGAAGCAGCAAGCTCTAAGTGGTCCCTCATGTGTAGCTTGGGAAGGGGCTCCATCAAAGCTCCATCAGAGAGATTGGCCACTGAGTCAGGAAAATTCACTCATTCATTAAGCCTTCAAAGGAATGACTATACCTCTTTGAGGCTTACTCTTTGTGTGTCAAGAATATGTGGTTTGTAACTCTTTTGGGGACTTTCTCTGATAATTACCCTCCCTTATCCCAGCAGAAGTGGTGATTGCTGCTGATTTATGATTACTATTATATAGGTTTATCCAGGTGAGCCCAAATCACCTTGACATAATCAAAGTTCTGGATATCTTTTCTGTTTTATATTTTTTGGTAACCAAATAGTAATTCTGAAATGGATGATTCCAGCATTGGAGGCAACTTTGCGAGTTCAAAATGTCAGGAGCCCCTGGGTCTCTCAGTCAGTATGGGTGAATTTTGGTAGATGTCCCCTATTGCTGTTTCTTGGAGGAGAAGATAACTACCAATAGGAAGAGCCCATTCACTAGTTTGGCTTACTAGAAAAAATGGACCTTAAGGGAGACAGGTATCTGAGTTAAAGGTAAAAAACTTATTCAGCAATTGTACAAAATGTTTTGTCTTGTTGTTTCAAGTATCTACCTGTGTTTACAAATGGAAGACTTGGACAATTAAGTATTCTTCTTTACCTAATTGAGATAGTAGTGCTAACAATAAATCTGTACATCCTATGACCTTCTCACATTCTTGGGTGGGTCCTGAAAGGGATTTGATCAAATCTGGTAGTATCAGAGGATAGCAGTCACAACTAAATACTGGCCTATTTATAAATTGTTGTGAAGATTTTGGCATCCCAGATTTAGAGCTGGAAAGAACCTTAGAGATCACCTAGTTCAACCCCAGCATTTTACAGCTGAAGAAATTGAGGTCCAGGAACAAATGACATAGTGTATGCAAAGGTGCTTTGGCAAGTTGTTTCATATAAGTCTGGCTGGCTCTTTCAAATCACCCCCAAAACTGTCAACAAATGTATAAAATAAATTTAAAAAGTAAATATTACCAAAAAGAGGAAAAAAGAAAACATTCCAATAAGGTAGTTCTAATAGGGACAAAGTAAAACCCCAACAACGAAAGAAAATGTTACTGGCTTACCCACTCCTAACTGAAGCCTGCAATCTGGGAGCTCATTTCTCCCTGCTTCAGGCTCTGGGCTCCAAAGTCCATGTGGCATCTGTCATTGTCTCTTAGAGTCTCCCCTTGGCAGTGATTCAGCCAGAATCTTCCATTACTCAGCTGGTAGAAGTTTGTGAATTTGCCTAGCCCCAATTGTCTGGACGAAAAAGGGCAGATGGTCTTAGATAAAGGAGGGGCCCATACATGTCGGATCTGCTCCAAAACTATCTGGAACAGGAGAGAGGCTTCCAGCAAGAAGGCTAAGTGAGAATCTGAGTATCAACTCAGCACCCCAAAATAGTTAAAAATAGAAATAGGAACCAAATAAATCAAAATAACAACAATACCACCAGCAACAACTGAAATCATGGGGGGGAGGTATGACACAAGAAAGCCAATGAAGAAAAATAGAACAGGGAGACTAAAAAAATACTCTTAATATGTTGAAGAAAAACCTGTGAGTTAAGAGAATTGAGGGATAAAATTCCAGGAGGAAAAATAATAAGTTGGCAAACCATAATTAAAACCTAAGACAAGAGAATTGGAAGGTCACAATAATCCTGAATGAAAGAGCTAAAGTAAGAGATAAGAAACTTAATTGAAGCTCTTAATTAAAACAAACAAATCTTGAAAAGAGAATTGACAGTTGATAATTGAACTAGAAAAAGTTCATTTATAAGGAGAGGGTGCCTCATCAAAAAGAATAGAATAAATGAAACTCAAAAATGCAATGATACAACAAGAAATGTTAGAGCAAAGTCAAAAGATAGCAAAATGAGAACCTATGACATCTACTTCCAAAAACAAAACAAAACATCTTGGCTAGCAAGTCTCTGGTAGATAATATAAGAATCATTAGCCTCCTAAAATAACATAAAATAAAAAACTTATATCATACATTTTGGGAAAAAATGAAAGAATACTTCATAAAATTATTATGTCCAGATGGCAAAATTCAGATTGATAGACTACTTAGGTGATTGCTAGAGAGTCATGTCAAGTTTAACTCATGAGGATATATGATTATCAAGTTTCAGGGTCCCAAGGTCAAAGAGAAAATATTATAACCAACCAGGAAAATATAAATTATATACCAAGGAACTTCAGGTAGAAACACATAGAAATGTGTGACCACATTTAAAAAGGACAGGTGAAACTGAATTTTATTTAAAAAAGCAAATGAAAAGAAAATATACCAAGAATAAAATCCTACAAAGTTGAGCATTATCCCATAGAAAAAAAAGATGAACTTTTAAAAGAATTACTGACTCTCAAGCATCCAGACAAGAAAAAAAACTTAAATGGGCAATATCTTTGAAATAATCAGAGAAAAAGAAATTTAAGCAAGGCAGGCAAGTCTGATTAGCTCAATAAAGCCAAATAATGATTCTATACTTACATCTGAAAGGGGAAGCAAAGTCTCTTGTTCCTTCTGAGTACTACCCAATCAAGTGATTAGTAAGAGAACAGACATGAGTTCTCTCTCCTATGATGAATTATCATTTTCTCCCACCCACTATTTTGTGGCTCTCCCCAAAGACTCTGACCTGGACTCTCATCTTTTCTATTTCTTCTCTCTCTCCCTTTGTGATATTACAAACTCCCACAATATTCATTTATTATACATGCAAATGATTCAAACGTTTATATATCCAGCCCTAACCTCTCTTTTGAATCCCAATCTCACTTTACTACCTGCCAGCTGAATTTCATCTGGATGTCCCATAAGAACCTCAAAGTTAACATAAAAAAAACTAAACAAATATTACTTACCCAATTTTCCTGGTTTCAGTGGCAGGCACCATCCTTCCATTCACAGAGAATCACAACTTTAAGTATTCATCCCATCCAACCAATACTGTGAAATATTTTTGATCTGGTTCTCTTCTAATATTTCTATAATATGACCTTTAATATTCAGGTCATGTATTCATTTTGAATTTATTATGGTATATGCTGTAAGATATTAGTCTAAACCTACCCCCTGCCAAATTACTTTACAGTTTTCCCAGTTTTGTTTCCCTTCAACAGAGTGCTAATGAGGGGAATTTCCCTTCAACACAGGGTTAGTGAATTACTTTGTTCCTGCATCTTCTTTATCTAGTCTATTCCAATGATCAGCTCACTTATTTTTCTAACCAGTAGAAAATGGTTTTGATAATTACTGTCTCATAGTATAATTTGAAGCATAGAAGTGCTATTTCCCTTTTATTCCTGCTCTCATTATTTCCTCCATTACTTCCCTTGAGAGACCTTTTCTTCTTCCAAATGCATCCTCAGAGCTTCCTTGGCCATTTGTCTCTCATGGGGCCTTGTGCCCCAACAGCTGAGTTCTCTCCCCTAAGCAGCAAACTAAATTTACTTTAAAAGTTGATTTGAGAACGCTTCTCATACTATTAGCCCTGGTTGCATTTTTTTTTTTTTAGTGTTGGTCTTAGGTTTTAGAACTCTAATTATGGCTCCGTTAAGAATTACTAGTACAACAGATTATGGAAATGTTAGAAACATGATTTACCTATATAATAAAGAATCTGAAAAATTCTTTCATTCTATTCTTCCTAAAAAGATGGACTAATGTGGGTTAGAAAATATTATAAAGTTAGTATGAATGTCTGGTCCCTGAGAGTGATACTTAAAGATTTGATGACATCTTGCAAAGAAGTCTCTAGTATAGTGCCCCAGATATCTGTGATTGGCCCTCTTTGTTGACTTTGAAAAAAAGTTTAGATGGCATTTTTATCAAATCTGCAAATGCTGTAAAGGTGGACTTCAGAGTTATGAGCAGAATGCTACAAAATATCTAATGAAAGGAACTTTAGTAGGGATAAATGTTTAGTATTTGAGGTAAAAAAAAACTACCTTTGCAATTGTAAAATGGTTATTGTATGGCTATACATCAAGCAGTTTACTTTAAAAAATACTATTAATGGACTGCAAGTCCCATACAAGTCATCTTCAACTGAAAAAAAAAAGTTGATTTGCCTACTAAGTGCAAAGCACCACGATATGCACTGGGGGTTCAACAATAAAAGCGTCTCAGTCTCTAACAATTTATATTCTGCTGTCTCAATATAAAATGCACACAGATAACTTCCTTCTATAGGATACAATATATATAGCAATGAGTAAATGCAAAGTGTAAACAAACTAAAAGAAAATAACTTCAAGAGGGAGAGAGTATTAACAACTTGAGGAATCAGGATGGGCCTCAAGAAGGAGGTGGCAAGTGAGCTGTGCCTTGAGGGGAACTAAGAATCTCACAAGCTGGATTTAAGGAGGGAATGCAATCCTGACCTGTTCAAATATATGGAGGCAAGAGGTGCAGTGTTATATATGGAGAATTGCTAGCAGATTAGTTTGATTGGAATGAGGAGTACACGAAGGGAAGTAATACAAAATAAGGAGACTGGAAAGGTAGGTGGGGACCATATTGTGGAGGTTTTTGAATATCAAAGGGAAAGAGTTTATATTGTATGCTAGAGGCAACAGGGAGCTATCATTTTTGGATAGTAACTGATATAATCATATATGTGTTTTGAGAATATCATTTTTGTAGCTGTATGTACATTGGATTAGAGAGGAGAGACTGGAATGAAGGAGATCAAGTAGAAGACTTAAAATAATCCAGCTAAGAGATGATGAAGAACTGAATAAAAGCAGAGAAGAATGCACAGTCATCCCTAGCCTCTGAAAGTTTGGAGAAGAGAGAAAACTGAATACCTTTAATGTCTGGAATGGTTTCTTCTGTGACATGTGACAATTTTTTTCAAACTCATTCTCCTAGGTCTGCTTTTGTCTTAAAATTTTCTTTTAGCCACTTTCACTGTGAGATACTCTTTGGCAGTATGGAAGCATTCCTTGACATTGCAAATACCAGAGGGTTTAAGGTTCTTTCTTGATGTTCTTTTCTCCATAAACTATCCTAGTTCAACAGTGAGATATGACACTAAGAAACCTAATGTGAGGTTAGGCTGCATTGTAAAGGGCACAGTGTCCAGGACATTAGCTCCACTTTCTCCTTAGTCAAACTACATTGGGGGCATTGGGTTTAGTTTGGGTACTACATTTTAGAGAGGACACTGACAAGCTGGAGAGCACCCAAAAGAGGGCAACAGAATGGTGATGAGTCTTGAGATCATGCCGTATGAGGATTGGTTGAAAGAACTGAGGATGAGCAGCCTGAAGAAAACAAAAAGACTTAGGGAAGATATGATAGTTAATTGAAGGACTGACCCACAGAAAAGAATTAGATATGTTCTGCTTGGCCCCAAAGGGTTGAGGTAGGAGTAATGAATGGCAGTTTTAAAGAGGCAGCTTTAACTTAATATTAGGAAAATCCTCCTGACAATGAGCGTTATCCCCAAGTGCTGCAAGTTTTCTAGGAGAGAATGGGGTCCCACTCAGTAAAGGTCTCTAATCAAAGCCTGGATGATTGCTTGTCAGGTAGAGGAAGTTTTTCTTTTGGTAATACATGCAACAGATGATTTCTGAGTTCTTATAACCCTGAGATCCTGGGATTCTTTGAGTATTAGAAATAACCAGCCAGCAAAACACTTAGTTGGACTAAGTAGTATCTTAACATCTGATTTTTAATACATACAATCTCTTACAGAGACTTCTAGGCCACACCAGCTTTTCAATTCTCTATTCTTTGACATTGGCATTGTGTTGGCACTGTGTTTTGATTGTTTTGATGGGAACATTTTATAGGCAAAGAGTTCTACCTAGATCCCATTGTTCAGCTTTGTTACAATTGATTTGTTACTGGAGTAAACTCAAGGTTATTATAATAATTACCAGAAACATTCAAATAATGAAAATGTTTTCCAGCAGAAAGTAATGTCCAAATGTAATCCTCCTTTTCCTCTGCTCTTGAATGACTTCCCTCAAATCACTCTCATTCTGAGGAACTTACTGGTACATCAGATTAACAGACTGAAGTTTCTTTATGTTTTTTTTTATCCTTTTGGGTTTTTTCTCTATTGAATTTTTCCAGGTCACAATTAAACCCAGACCTTATAATGCAATGCCAGTGAAATGAGAAAACACTATCCCTCAAGTCAAAGGCAGGATTTGAAGAGTGCAGGTGTTCAGAAGATTGCACCCCATGCAATGTTTGACTGTGAGATTCATTATGGCTTATGGGAAGATAGCAGCACTTGGAGAGCTAAAATGATAGAAACACATTTACAGCTTGCTGCCAAGCCATACAGATGTGGAGATAATGTTTAAATTCATGTAATAAAGACATATTCAAGACCACCTGATCCACCTTTGTCACCCTTGTCTCTAGATAGACAGAGCCAGGGGCTTATGCACCTGCCAAGAAGTGTGAACATCCCTCTAGGTCTTTGTAAAATGCATCTGTGTGCAACTTTTGATAGCTTTTACAAGGCATACAATTACTGTTCAGAGTAAGTTCCCTTCAGTGGCTTTCAAGGCAAGTGAAGTAAGTGTAAATATTTCTCAGCAGGCTGGAATTCCAAATGCTATTTGGAGCTTGGTCTCTGGATCCTTTTCACATTGTCTATGCATATATTTCAGGCAAGTTCAAGCTGAGAAGTTTAGGGGGTCAAAGGAAATGGAGTCTGGAAAAATCATAGAAGGCTTGTGATAAATATTTACCATTGTGATAAAGTTGTGAATGGTGATTTTTCAGTTGATTTTTTTTTTTTAAAAGATGATAAATCATGCTGGACTTGCAGGGCTGGACAAAATGTGGAAACCTGCATTGCTCCGGGTATCTCTTCAGCACATGATAATCATCAATTGATAGGAGTTGTGCAAAATCATCATTGAGAACATTTTTAGAGCTGGCATTGTATGTTGAGTAGGCAACTCATTAAAACGTATTTGAACTGGAAAAAAAATGGTGATGGAAGTGGTTGCAGCAGCCTTTGGGATAAAAAAGAATAAAAGACTTGCTTTCTCTTCCCAGTAACATCTCAGCCCCAAGGCTGAGACCATCAGACTTCAATAGCATTACTAAGGACAGTTCCTCTGTGATTGGCAGTCAGTACAAAGGCTGTAATGATTCTAATATCAGTTTGTGAGCAGGGGAGAGTGAAAAGCTCTGTGGCTAATCAAATTTTTCACACTCAGTGTGAAAATACCACAAGTATCCTTCATGTCTGCAAAATATGGGGAAAAAAGGAAACATTGAATGCTGTTTAGTGCCTGGAATCCTTTCTTCAGTTGAATGGAATCATCTTTTTCTACTTCAGTTTCCTGGGTTTTAAAACTCCCCCTATTAGTCATTTTCACCACAGGAGACACTCTCTGTCAGTACAGGAAGATGTTAGACTGCTGCAAACTCCAAAGGGATTAGCATTCTTTTTTATATTATCTTCTCTCTTGGCTTCAGAGACACCATACAGTTCTGATTCTCCTAAATCCCTAGTTGTTCCTTTCTTTCTTCCACTAGCTACTAGAGCCATAACTGAGATAGAGTTCTTGTGGCTTTTGCACCAGGATGCCAACAAGGGAGGAGGAGTGTCCCTTCTATCCAACCTCCATAGTTCAGGTCCTGGCCACTACTACCAGGTCCCCATTTTTATGGTGTTCCTCTCCTGCATTCCTTTTTGTCTACCAACATGTTGCCCCATCTTTCCCTGGGAGTTCTAGGGTTAGGAACTATAGGCTATGCTGTGGAAGTGGGATGAAAGGGCAGAATAGGCTCTCTGGAAATGAGCTGCCCCATTTCATATTGTGACCATGTCTTGTCCACTGAAACACCACCTCAGCACACAAAAATATTTGCTCAGAGTCCAAGGATTATTAGGCCTGCCTTCATTGGCTCTCTTTTATTCAACTTTTTAAGGTAGGCAGTTTCCCAAAATTTTGTCCTTAGCACTCTTCTCTTCTTCCTTTTCATTCTGTCCCCTGGCAATCTCATTCATCCTTGTGGCTTTGAATATCACCGCAGTGCAGAGGACTCTCAAATCTTTATTTGTAGCCCAGATCCAGCATCTCTAGCTACCAGTAGGACATCACCACCTGGATGTTTCATCAACACTTCAGACTCAGTGTGTCCAACACTGAGTTCATTATCTTTTCTGACAAACCTGCTCTGCCTTCTGACTTCTGGTTGTGAAATCAGGAAACTTGTGTTTTAAATTCTGGCTCTTCTATTTGTTAAACCTCTTTGGGAAAGTCACATAATCTTTCTGTATCATCTCAATATTTTCATCTGTAAAGTAGAGGAAACTAAAAAATCTTTAAGGGCCCTTCTAGCTCTAGATCTCCACCTTTCCTTCACAGGCTTCACAAATTCTCTTTTTTGAATAGGACTTTGTTTGAAAGCAGTCATTGCTCCATATCTGGTGCCCACTATGTTTCTCTATGTAGTTTTAAAGAAGGCATAGAAAAGTTTGGCAAGTGGAGCAGCTTCACTGTGTTCTGGAAGACTGTCCTCATATGCATACATTCCCATTTCCTCTTCAAAAAAAAATTCAAGAGCCTTGTTAAGAGGCTCCTAACAGCATAATTATCAATTGACACCTCATTACATTTTGGAATGGGAACACAACAATGCATTCACATTCCTCCACTTCCACTTCAGCCAGAACAGGAGGTCTAGAAAAGGGGATAATAAGGGAGTCTTTTCTGTTGTTACTAGAGTAAGTTCTTGGAATGAAATTGGCCTCAGAGAGAGAGAGAGAGAGAGAGAGAGAGAGAGAGAGAGAGAGAGAGAGA